>NC_056563.1:15153599-15227865 GCF_013358625.1 Macadamia integrifolia | reverse complement strand
TAAGCCCGGAAAATCAGTTTCCAATTATGGTCTCTCTAATTCATTGAACTTAAAGTTTTAATTTTTATTTTTTCCTCTGTTACTTTTCCCTCATTTTTATCAATTATTATTCAGGGCCAAAGGTTGAAGTAAATGTCTTTTCCCCACTAATAAGATTTGTTCCAATAGGTTTTTAGTTTCAATGAACTAATATCTTTTCCCTTATTTTATTTTATTAACATTATTGCATCCGTGAAGTTTTTAAAATGTCTAGTTGACAAGGAAAATTTTTAACTTCAGGTGTACTTGAGAACCACTATGATCGAACAAATGGTGCAAGCTGGAAGCTTGTTAGCAGACTTTTCAAGATCTTGGATTAAGTAGTAATTAGACTTAATTATATTATAAAATAAAACAAAAAAGATTTGAGATGGCTTCCCCCCTATTTTCATACATTATCAAATTTGATGTGAACTAATAAGCATTTTGGGTAATTGTGAGGGTAGCGGCCGGAGATGGATTGATGTCTCTCTTCCCCTAACCTGTCCTCTCTCCTTTCACTTTCTTTTTCATGTGAGGGGAGGGGTTCGTGTCGTGTGTGCTTTGCTTGCAGGCCCTACACCGTTCTATCGCTACTTGAAGATACGCAGAGGCCTATTTCGTAAGATTGTGAAATTCGTCATTTGAGATGGGGGTTTGATGATGGTCCAATATGGGGATCGGGATCGGGATCATACAAATGGGGTTTGGAGTTACCACCTAGGATTATAGGCTTAGGACCCGGGGGTGGGCCCGATTCCTGAGAAAAAGGCCCGAAAGTTGGTCTAGTCCAGAGATTTAGGGTAAGTGTCAGCTTACAGAATTGGGAAGGTGTTAGCCACCCAATCTGCCCCGGTTCAACTGGTCTTCCTACTAGATGCTTAAGAACGAATATTTTTCATAATTATTCCTATTCCGCATGCATGGTTAGGTTATCACACATATGTATATTGACTGAATTTAAAAGATTATATACACTAAAACAAGGTCAATATAAAGTCTACATTATGCTAATTTGGTTGAGAAACTGTACCTGAACTTAACCCTTGTTTTGGGTCAAGAGGGGTGGGCCCCTAATTAGTACTGGCTCAGACTGTCTTTCATGTTCTCCTGGCTCAAGGGAAGACGGTCTTGACCGCCAACTTCCTTTCTTGAGACATACTGATTGTAATGGTATTCAAACAGGGTTTTGACTAGGAACGGTTACTTCGGATTTGGATTTGGGTAGAGCTTCGGCTAGGGAAGGCTATTTATAGATTTTGATTCTAATAGAGCTTTGAAGGCTATTTTTGGGCTTAGGATGAGGTGGCACTCTGGAAGAACTTTCGCTGGGGATAGGTTAGGGGAGGGCTAGGCTAAGGTGGCACTTCGACAGAGCTTTCACTAGGAATGGCTATTTTTGGAAAGATTCTAGGGGCACGGATAGGGCTTCTGCTAGGAACTGCTATTTTTAAAATGAAGCAGATTGACCTAAAAATGGACTGAAGATCTCCAAAACCCCAACGAACACTTTGAAGATCCGAATAGAGTTCCGGATCTTGACAAAGATCACTTTGTAGACCCGAAGAACCTCAAGGGGGGATTTCTATCTCTGGTAAAACTCAAGAACACTCAAAGGAGGGAGTTGAAGAACACACTATTTTTGACAAAAACTAGATTGAACTAAGAACTTGGGTTGAAGATCTTCAAAGTCCTGAAGAATACTTCAAAGATCTGAACAAGATTTCAGATATTGACAAAAATCGCTCCGAAGACCAGAACAAAATCAAGAGGGGGAGGGGAGGAAAGTTTCAATACAATGGAGTGAGGTGAGATTTTGGTGTGTAAAATCCAAAGGAGGGGGTATTTATACGTTTTTTCAACCAATGGAAAAGAAGGAACATCTTTATTTAATGGACAAAAGGGGGTTTTTTTCCTAAAGTGGGTGAAGCAGACTTCTATCCAATGGACAAAAGGGGTTTTTGGACTAAAATGGGTGAAATGAGCTTTTTGTACAATGGGTAAAAAGGGGTTTTTTGGGAGAGAGAATCCTTATTTTTTTTTGGGTCTTAAGTGGATGAAGAGAGAATTCCTTCACCTATCGGGTCAAGGGAATATCAATCTCGGCCATTGATGGCAGAGCACGAGACTGGGCCGAAGTGCACGGGGTATGGTTAGTATGGGAAGGCAGGCAATGCGGGCAATGTCATGGGTGTGCAGAACATGACACGTGGGTAGTGGCATGTTGGTGTGAGTTGGGCACATAGATTGGCACAGAGGGGGTGCAGGTAGTGTGGCATAGGTGGGCATAGGCTAGGTGGGCAGCATGGCACAGGTGGGCATAGGTATGGGCAGCAAACCACACACGCATGCATGGGCTGGCCTACTGGCCAGCACACAGGCAGTAAGGTAGGGGCGCAGGCTTGTGCCCATGGGGGAGTGGGCCTATGCCCTCCTGGGTCGGGTCCGTGCCCGCGGAGGCGTGGGCCTTTGCCCACGGGGTGTGCGGGCATGTGAGGCATGCTTGGCTAGGCTGGTGTGCATGACATATGCACAAAAACTGGGATTTTCCAGGGAAGATTGCTGGAGATCCGACGGTCCAAAGTTGATATGCCATATATCATCAGAATTATATTTTTGAGTACTATCCATCTATGCGGTCATCTTAAATAGATTTCTTCGTATATAGTAGTCAAAATTGGACCCTCTTCTCTCCTGCGCAAGGGTTTCTAGGGTTTCAAGTAGGGGAGTGTTTTTGGGTTATCTGGGTAGGTAGGGGATGAATTTTAGGGTGTTTGGGGTAGGTAGGGGATTTCTCTAGGTTTTCAGCGGGCACAACTTATGTGTGGAAAAGTGTAGTTTTCTGGGGGTGATCGCGAGAGATCCGTTGATCCAATTTTGACATGTCATATATCGTCAAAATTGTATTTCCAAACACTATCCATCTATGTGGTCATCTTACTAGATTCTTTTGTATATAAAAAGTCAAAGTTGGACACCCTTCTCTCCTGCGTGGGGGTTTCTAGGGTTTTGGGTATAGGAATATTTCCATCATCATCTCTATTGATCAGAAGCTGAAAGTCACATCCAAGATCCACATTTTATCATAGCCAGAGGAGGGTGACAAAATTGGGTGTCTAAATAATGCCCCTCTTTGGGCTCGACCTATGTCAATGGTCGAAGGGCAAAGAAAAGAATGACCACATTTTGTCACCCGAAGCATATACGGTCGCTATCTTGCTCATTTATGATGGAGTTGAAAAATGCAACAGATAATGTCTCTTAACTACTTTAAAGTTGATGACTTACCTGGGCCGCTGATAACAGGAAAGAAATTTGATCCCTTTCAATCCTGTTATAAAATATTGAACCATTGTTTTGTAGAGATTTGAGCCCTCCCTGCAGAAAATATTAATACATGAACAATGTTCTTCCTAGGCTGGACTTCCATCCACCAGTCCTAGGGATTCACCTTTTGCAAAGATTTGAGCCCTACCTACAGAAGATGTCAGTGCATAAAAAATGTTCTTCCTAGGCTAGACTTCCATCCACCAATCCTAGGGGTTGATCCATCATTTGTAGAGATTTGAGTCCTCCCTGCAGAAAATGTACTTGAAATATGTTCTTCCTAGGCTGGACTTCCATCTGCCAGTCCTAAGGATTCACCTTTTGCAGAGATTTGAGCCCTCCCTACAGAAGATGTCATTGCACGAAAAATGTTCTTCCTAGGCTAGACTTTCATCCACCGGTCCTAGTGAATTGGTCTTCCAGGTGGATTCTTTCAAATCGGGCAAGGCTATCTATTCTTTTGGGCAGGTTCTTTCAAACTGGGCTGGGCTATCTGGTCTTCCAGGTGGGTTCTTTCAAATCGGGTTGGGCTATCTGGTCTTCTAGGTGGGTTTTTTCGAACTGAGCTGGGCTATCTGGGACCGGGTCAATGAAACTGGACCAATGGGTTTAAGCCCCTAGTTCTTAATCATTTGGGTCTTAAACTTCTGGTTCTTGATTTGGAATCTTTGATCTTTACATTTTGGTGCTTGATTTAGAATTTTTTTTTTGGGAAAACTAATATTTTTTATAAAAGGTCCCCCTTCCTTGTCCATCCTCATTCTAACTTTTCTAAGTGAAGTGGGTGGGTTTTGAGTTTCTGAAGCCCTCAGGTTTTTCTAGAAATTCTCCTTGTTCTTGAAGTTTTTCATATTGTTCTTGAAGATCTTCATCTTACTCTTGAAGATCTTGAAGATCTTCATCCTGTTCTTGAGGGAGGAGTCATTTGGAGAATTTGATATTCTTGTGGGATTTTGTGTAAATTGGAAAACTTTCTGGGGTTTCTTGTAAATTGGGAAACTTTCAAGGCCTTCTTGTGAGTTCTAAAAATATGGCTGAAAGGAGAAAGAGAAAGACTTTGGGAGAAGTCTAGCTTAAGAGTTGCAGCAGTTCTTCCCAAATGGATGAGGGCCTGGCCGATTTGTACTCCTGGCAGACTCTTCATAATAGTTGGAATCACATTTGCAACACCGTATGGGGTTCCTAGGTAAGTCTTTACATTGTATTCATTATTTTAATCATCTTTTATTCTTATTTTTTTTTTATTCTTTAAATCCATTAGCATGAATGGAGGGAACCACCTACCCTGGCATTGTATGGCCATCCGAACATGGTTCAGTCATGGCATAGGATGCTTCCTCGTAGAGTGAAGGAGATAGTCGATGCATCATACCTGTGCCGGTTAGCCCTTGTAGAGACCCGAAAGTTCAATCCAGCACTGGTGGGGGCCCTGATGGAGCGGTGGTGGCCGAGTACTCATTCTTTTCATGTGCCTGTTGGCGAGATCACCATCACTCCTCTATGCTTCTATTCATTGATAGGAATTCCATTTAGGGGTAGATCCATGACCCTACCGAGGATTCTGACGGTCAGGGAGTTTGCAAATCTGACCGGTATTACCATTGCAGTCGGCCAGATACACATCTTCCTAGGGGAGATTAGTGTCAGATGGTGGAAATTCGGCCTGGGGGAGAACCCAGGCAACATGTCTCAAGTGGCCCATTCTTTCTTGCTGTTTGCTGTGGGTCAGTGCCTCTTCAGTGACCTCCAAGGGGGAGTAGATATCTGCCTGGTATTCTTCCTCCAAGATCTTCTTATAGTAGACTCTTGGGACTGGGGTGGGGCTGCCTATGCATATCTCCTGCGGTCTCTAGATCTGCTGTCATATGGAGACAGGGGCCTCAACGGGACAGGCTACATTATTTAGATATCCTTCCTTCTTGTACCCATTTCCTTTCATTCATTTGGATTGCATTTTCTTACTTTAATCTCTTGAAACAGCCCTAGTGCTTTGAGCACTTGGAGACCATAGCTCCTAGACTGAGGGACCCTCAAGCATTCTTCTTCCCTATATCCACGAGGTGGGGGACAATCAGATGATCAGGGCTTGGCGTCATCCTTTGAGGACCACTGCTCGTTCTCTTTTGAACGATCTCACTGAGTATGCCATGTTTGCCACTGAAATTCCTTCTATCTTATGCTATACTTACTTTTCTTTAGATTTACAGGTTACCTAGAGACCATTCCATTGCCATGTATTCCCAGATTCTGAAGGATTCACATTGGCCAAACGCTTATCTGAGAATCGAGTCCTCTTTCGGGGCATTTGGGCCCATGTCTAGTATTTGGGAGAGAGAGTGGTACCCCAGTGGTCAGATATTGAGTCATGCCCCTCTCCCGGTCTTCCTCCACCCACTATGCATTGCCCAAAGATCATCTCAGCAGACGAGATGAAGCGTTTGGCTGACGGAGTATGGGATGACTCATTTCTTGATCATGATAGGGACTACAGAGCCTTCCTTAAGGATGAGACAGTATGCACCCCTCTCGGTCTTGATGGTCTAGTGGTATGATGCCCTTCCTTGAGTATTTCCTTCAAATTCTTTCTTATTTTGGTCTTGACTGATACGTTTTTAGGGGAGAGTGTGACGTGTAGATCCTTCGACTATTCGATCCACGCCAGTGCTGTCAATCCTTCATAAGCGGGACCCTCTAGTGCAGGTGGATCTCTCAGAGTTGCTATCACCCCATTCCATGGCTTCCCTGCTTAGAATTATCCCAATGCAGCCAGCCCCAATCTCCCTCATCTTTTGGAATAGAAAATAGATGTAGACGCTTCCCTTGGGCTGCCCATTTCTTATGATTTTGTGAGTATCTAACCATCCTTTAATTAACTCTTGACTTCCTTTGGTTGATATGTTCCTTCTCAAGTGTCTCCGGAGATCTATTCTGAGATCTGGAGGATGCACTATGGGTTGTGCGAGGTGATAGTTGCAAAGTATTTCATACTTTCCCCCATATTTCTTTTTTGTTTTCCTTCTTTCATTATTTTTTTTTCTTGATCCTTTCCTATAGTCCTTAGGATGGGAGGATGCCACCCTGGACAGCAAAGTTAGTTCCCATGAGCAAAAAATTGCACAGCGGGATGCACTGATTCAGGATATGACACAGAGTCTGGAGTAGGCTGGATTAGCATCCGTGGGTTCCTTGGTACTCCATAGGGATGATTCAGAGTATGGTTCAGATGATGACTTTTGACTCATAGAGATTTGTTCCTGTATTTCCTGTGAACACAAACACATGTATATTTTCCTTTTTCTTTTTCCCTCCCTTTGTTTGTTCATCATTTTATTTTAGCATCTTATGAATGAAGACCTACCTTTGGTGCAAAGAAAATCTTTTCTTTTTATTTTTTGGTTTTTTTTTATTTGTAATGTTTAGGCATAATCAATTCCATAACTCAAGTCATAATTAGAATAATTGGGATAACATGAGAGTCCAAATACTTCCTCATTCCATTACCAAGTGAATTACATAAAAAAGAGGAACAATCTTCCTACCATGGACAGGATAGGTGAGTAACAAGGTGGAAAAACAACTTTTGAGGTGGATGAAAGTTCACTAACTCCTATAGGTCCATCGTCTCGAGCCTATATTGTCGGCTGATGTATGTAGGCGAATAAAAGAATGTGTGAGTCAATTCCATCAACCTAACATAATTGTAGCCAGTGGTCTTCATCAAAAAATCTTCTTGTGGCCTCCTTGGGCACCTCTATACGATATCTTGTACAGTCCTTTCTTGCAGGTACTTCTCCCAATCAGTGATAAGGTTGAAATCTAGAACTTCCCTCTTATCCTGGTAGCAAAGAGCTTCAAGTGGGCCTCCTTGTAAGGGCTTGGTTAACTTCAGCTTCTTGGGGAGCCAAATCTAAAAAATAGCAAGACTCCCTCGATAATGATCTAATCTGAATCTGTGATCATGGCTCATGTCATCGAATCCCTTGAACATTTCTACAAGAACTGTAGGGATGATGTCACCTCCCTTCTTCAACTATTTTACTACCTCAATTAGATCAAGCAGTGGCACCACGTCTGGTAGTGTGGAGAACATAGCAAGCTATCATACAAAGTGAATAAGCATCTTGTGATCTTTGTTGATGGATCCCTCCAATTGGTAGACATTGGATGAAGATCTGGGCCACCTTCAACATGTCGATCTTCCCATACCTGACAAATTGCTTCACTTCCTCTTCTTTCCATCCGAAGAAGTCTTGAATTTCCTATGAGTAATTTTTCTTCAAAGATGGTTGGAGCAAACTACCTTTGGGTGGTGATAACATACAAACCTAGAATTCTTCGAGAGTTGGGCAGATCTCTACTAATCCAAATCGAAATACATGTAAATTGGTATCCCAATGTTGGGGCACTTGCCGAGGCAACTGATGATGTAATATCACACACCTGATCCAATCGAGGAATGACACATTCATGGATTCCAACAATCCTAGCGCTCTCATGTTCATGTCTAAGGTCCATTTCCTTAATGTCTCGTCTAACAAGCTCATGGATTTTCCTGAAACCATCACAAACAAAAGAGATATGATGATTTAACAGAGCATTACTCATTAGCTAATGACTCAAACAAGCTTTTACCACTATTGCATCAAGATCTTCCATTTTTCTGGACTGATCAAGGGTGGAGAATAAACTAGTCTTGATAAATTGATGCCGAGTGGCAATTTTCTTTAGGGGATAGAATCCTTGATAAGAGTGGATGGGCCATAGGTGAATGACAGATACCAAATGGCCTTTTATGCCAAATGGTGATTCTTAGGGAACACAATCCTAGATAAGAAGTGATGGACTAATGGGTGGATGACAAATACCTAATGGCCTTTCATGCCAAATGGAGATTCTTAGGGGACACAAAATATGATGATCTTTTAAGATACTTTGATTATTAATTAAGGAACCAATTTATTGCCTTTTGATGGTTGAGACCACACTTGCACATGTCAAGTTGCCTATGTATCCCTCGATAGGAATCAGGTCTGACGTAGTTCATGCTATTCACTTTTTTAGACATAATATTTCTTGAGTTGATCCATGTTGACCAGTCCGGGTATTTCTTCGCCATTGTGGTCGATGAGTTTCACAGCTTTGCCTGGTAGAATTTCTTTAACAGTGAGTAGGCCGCTCTAGTTGGGCCTAAATTTTCCTCTTAGGTCATGAATTGGGGCTCATTGTTCTTGACGAACAAGTTCGCCCACTTTTATGTGGCAGGCTTCATATTTTTGTTAAAGGCCCTAGCCATTCTCAGTTGATACTTCTTTAGATTATCTATGGCCTTCTATGCCTTTCATCAAGAAAATTATGCTCGTCATGTCTGGCCTTCACCCACTCTCCTTCAGGTAGCTGACTATCAAGAAACACCCTTAGGTATGGTACCAGGATTTTCACTGGTAGAACTACCTCAACCCTATATACCAAAGAGAAAGGGGTGTCGAGGATCGTACAGAAGTCTGATATGCCCACAAGGTAAGGGGTTACTTATTAGCCCAATCCTTGTGCGCTTCTACCATTTTCTGTAGGATGACTTTGATGTTCTTGTTGGCTGCTTCCATTGCCTCATTGGTCTGTGGTCTGTAAGTGGTAAAATGATGCCTTCTGATACCGAACTTTGTGTAAATTTTGTTGGTCTTGTCCCAAAAATGGGGTCTCTGATCTGATATCAATTCTTGAGGCACTCCATATTGGAAAATTATATTTTTTTAGATGAATTTTGCCACCTTAGCAGAAGTGAGAACCGCATAGGACTGAGCTTCTACCCACTTGGTGAAATAATCAATGGCTACCAAAATGAACTCGTGACCATTAGATGCCTTTGGTTGATCTTCCCAATGATGTCGATGCCCCAAGTGGAGAATGACCAATGTGAATTGAGTGAATGCAACTTTGTTGGCAGGATATGTATGATGATATTAGTAAATATCTGACACTTATGACATTTCTTGATAAAGTCAACGCAATCTGCTTCCATTCTGTTCCAATAATATCCTAGCCTGAGGATCTTCTTAGATAGCATCTTAGCATTCATATGGGGTCCACAAAGACCTTGATGAATTTCCTCCATGATGGTTGTAGCTTGTTCTTCATCCACACACAACAACTGTATTCTGTCATAGGAACTCTTATATAACAGATCCTCTTGAAGAATGAAGAATAAACTGGGTGGCATATCTTCTCATAAACTTCTCTGTTAGTTGCTTCAACCGGGTATTTTCTTTCCCTGATGAAATCCACTATGTGAGTGAACCAAGACTGACCATCCATAGTGAGGGAGTTCATTGAATTCTAATAAATGGGCCTGCTTCTTTGTTCTACCAAGAATGGTTAAACCTTAGCCATAGGGTTGTATTATACCATGGAAGCCAAGGTTGCAAGGGCATTAGCAAACCTGTTATCTCTCTGGAAGTATTCGAACGAGATCTTCTCAAAATGTTCAATCACCTCTTTCCAGATGTTCTTGATATGGCTCTAGCTTTTTATCTCTAGTTTTCCACTTTTCCTGCGTCTAACAGATGACAATGGATGAATCTCCATACACCTTGATCCTTTTAACCCCAATGGTTAGGGCCATTTCTAGTCCCAAAGCACAAATTTCATATTTAGCAATGTTGTTGGTACAGGGGAAATCAAGGTGGAATGATGAAGGAAAATAAAGATCGTCAAGAGTGACAAGCAATATTCTTGCACCACATCCCTTCTGATTGGCTGCTTCGTCAAAGAATAACTGCCATTCATTAACTGTTTCTTCTTCCATCGCTACAATTCCTTCATCGGGAAAGGCTTCATCCAAGGATCTTCCTTCTTCTTTGGGGTGGGTAGCCAAATGACTGGCTATGGCCTGCCCCTTGATAGATTTCTGAGTAACATAGGTGATATCAAACTCTGACAGTAAAAGGAACCAACGGGTCATCCTTCCTATTAAGGCTGGTTTCTCAAAGAGGTATTTGATGGGATCCATCGTTGAGATCAAGTGCACAAGATAGGAAACCATGTAGTGTCGTAACCTTTTGGTTACTCAAATCAATGCAGCACAAGTTCTTTCTAAAGATGTGTATTGTGTCTCATATTCTAGGAACTTCTTGCTGAGGTATATATGGCATGCCCTACCGCCTTTTCTGTCTACTTTTGTGCTTGCAAAGAGCCCATGGAATACTCTTCCACAAACAAATACAACAAAAGCAGTTCTTCTTCCACCGGCGGTGTCAATACTAGTGGGTCCATGAGGAATCCCTTGATCTTGTCAAAAGCTTGTTGGCATTGGTCATTCCATTCAGTGGGCTGATACTTCTTCAATAGTTTGAAAATTGGTTCACAGATTGTAGTCAACTGAGCTATGAACCTACTAATATATTGGCTATGACTCAGAAATCCTCGTATTTGCTTCTCAGTCCGAGGTGTGGGAATTTCTTGAATTGCCTTGATCTTGATAGGGTCGACTTCAATGCCTCTTTCACTCACCAGGAAACCTAACAACTTTCCTACTATTGCCCCAAATGCACATTTCTGAGGGTTCAACTTCAGCTGATACTTCTTGATTCTTTCAAAGAAACGCCTTAGCATGGGAATATACCCTTGCTGATCTTTTGACTCTAATATCATATTATCCACATAGACTTTCACATCTTTGTTCATCATGTATAGCTGCTCTCTGATAAGTTGCCCCGGCATTCTTTAATCCAAAAGGCATCACATTGTAACAATAGGTTCCCCACGGAGTGGTGAAGGCTGTCTTCAAACCCAAAACCCTAAAGCCTATATCCTAAACCTACCCTACAGCCCAAACTCTAAACCCTAAAAACCAAAATCCTAAAGCCCTATACCCTAAAACCAAAACTAAGCCCTATACCCAAAAACCTAAACCCTAAACCCTAAACCCTAATCTTAAATCAAATACCCTAAACATTGAATCCTAAATCCTAAACCCTAGACCCTAAATCGTAAACCCTAAATACCTGTGCTATAAACCCTAACCCCAAAACCCAAAGCCTAAACCCTAAATTCTAAACCATAAAAACCTAAAACCCAAAACCAAAAACCCTAGAGCCTAAACCCTAAACCCCAAACCCTAAACCCCAAACCAAAACCTAAACCAGAAACCCTAAACACTACACACTAAATCCAAAACCCTAAACCCTAAATGTTAAACCATAGACCCTAAACCCCAAACTCTAAACACTAAACCTTAAACCCTAAATCCTAAACCCTAAACCTAAAACCATAAACCCTACATTTTAAACCCCAAACCCTAAACCCTAAACCCTAAACCCTAAACCCTAAACCCTAAACCCTAAATCCAAAACCCCAAACCCTAGATCCCAAACCTAAAGCCTATACCCAAAACCCTAAAACCTAAATCCTAAACCCTAAACTCTAAACCCTAAACCCTAAACCCTAATCCATAAACCCTAAACCCTAAACTCTAAAGCCCAAAGCCAATACCCTAAACCCTAAAACCAAAACCCTACACCACAAATCCTAAACCCTAAAAACCTAAACTCTAATCTCTAAACCCTAAATCCCTAATCCTAAACCCTAAAAGCCCTATACCTTAAACCCAAATCCATAAACCTTAAACCCTATATACTCTAAACCCTAAAGAACTATACCCTAACCCTAAAATCTAAACTCCTAACCATAAGCCTTAAACTTTAAACCCTAATACCTAAATCATAAACCCTAAACCCTAAACCCTAAACCCTAAACTCAACACCCCAATCTCTAAACCCTAAAATCCTAAGACCTAAACCCTAATCCCTAAACCCGTAACCTGTAACCAGAAAACCTATACCCTAAAGCCCTATACCCAAAAACCTAAACCCTAAACTCTAAATCCTAAACCGTATACCTTAAACCCTAAGTCTTAAACCATATACCCAAAACCCTAAATCCGAAACCCTATACAATAAACCATAAACCCTAAACCCAAACCCCCAAAACCTAAATCTGAAATTCTAAACCATAAAAACCTAAAACTCAAGACCCAAAACCCTAAACCCAAAACCATAAACACTAATGCCTAAACCCTAAAAACTGAGCCCTAAACCAATAACCCTAAACCCTAAACCCTAAACCCTAAACCCTAAACCCTAAATCCTATTCCCTAAACCCTAAACCCTACACACTAAACCCTAAACCCTAAACCCTACACCCTAAACCCTAAACCTTAAACCCTACACCTTAAACCCTAAAGAATTATGCACTAACCCTAAAACCTATACCCCTAACCCTAAACCTTAAACCCTAAACATCATAAATGGTGTGGTTGAAGGACCTTGACAAATCAAAGTTTTTAAAAGTAAAATTCAGAGCACTTCAAGGTCTATAGTGAGGAAGGAGTTCAAGCATATATGGAGAGAGGTGAATAGGCCAGCTGATTTTTTGGTTGCATATGCAACTATCCAGCAAGACACTATTATTGAAGCTCAATAATTTCTAGAGGAGCTGAATAGTTTAGTGAAGGATGATTCTGAGTTCAAAGTCTATTATAGAATGTAATTTTCTTCTGGAATTTTACACGTTGTAATGCAGTTCCTGTCTTGCTTGGTTTAAAGGGGTCTCTTTTTTCTTTCTTTTGGTCAGCCAAAAGGTGATTGAGTCTACCTTACTCTGTATATTTTCCTTTTTAGTACATACACATTACTTACAAAAAAAAAAAAAAAAAAAGATAAAGAAGGTAGTGTTTGCAATGAAGAATGACAAGGCACCTGGTTCTGATGGGTTTAGTGCTGGCTTTTTTAAGCACTTTTGGGAGTCAGTAGGGGAGGATCTCACAATTTCTGTCAAGTGGTTTTTTAAGAACTCAATTATGCCACCCACTATTAATGCGACTTTCATCAGTCTCATCCCTAAGACAAGTCAGGTGGCTACATTTGCTGGTTATAGACCTATAGCATTATGCAATCTCATATATAAGATTATTACAAAACTAATTTTCAACAGATTGCAAGGAGTGATTGGGGGGCTGGTTAGTGAGAACCAATTAGCATTTATTAGAGGGAGGTCCATTGCAGATAATATTCTTATCTGTTCTGATATTGTTAAAGGCATTGAACAAAGAAGAGCTCACCCTACTGCAGAGCTGAAGATTGACATTCATAAAGCATATGGCTCGTTGAGTTAAAAATTTCTCTTGGAGATTATGAGAAAGATGGGATTCCCTACATTGTTTATGGGGTAGATAAAGGCTTGTGTTTCTAGTCCTACATTTTCGGTGCTAATTAATGGAAGTCCAGTTGAATACTTCACGGGAGTCATGAGGAAGCTTTTAGTGTATGGAAAAATCACTTTCCTTCCTAGATGCAAACCTATGCACCTGTCCCATCTAATCTTTACAAATGATCTCATAATCTTTGTAAAGGCTGTTATTGACTTAGTCACAACTAGTTTGGGGGCTTTAAATGAGTATGTAGCTTTCTCTGGGTTGCATCTCAATAGGGATAAGTCCTCTATTATTTTAGGGGGCCTTACTCAAACTAACAGTATGCAACTTTTGGAATTAATAGGTTTTAAGGAAACCAAGCTGCCTCTAAGGTATCTTGGTCTCTCTTATTGCAGGATAGATGACATTAAGAGATTGCAATCCTATATTAGACTTGATCTGAAAGAAGTTTGAAGGATGGGAAAGCTAGATTTCTCTCCTATGTTGGAAGGCTTCAGTTGATCATATTAGTTCTTCAAGGATGCTATATGTATTGGTCAGGTATTTTTGCACTTTCAAGTAATCTTATAGCAAAGGTGGAGTCTATTTTCTCAAATTTCCTATGGTCTGGCCCCCCTTTGGAAAGAAAGCTGCATTATATTTCCTGGGAGGCTGTATGCAAACCTAAGGAGGAAGGGGGTTAGGGCTGAAAAGAGTGAAGGAGATGAATGTGCCTGGTATTTTTAAACAAATATTGTGGATTGCATCAGATAAGAACAGCATATGGGTGAAATGGATCTACAAGAGGTTTCGGAAGAGGATACCATTTGGACTGTGAAGGCAACTAGTGAGGCTTCTTGAGTATGGAGGAAGATTCTGAAGTATAGGGACAAAGTGGAGGATGTTATTTTGCATATGTGGGAAATGGAAGATCAACTAAGTTATGGCAAGATAATTGGCATCCAAAGGGTCTCCTTAACAAAATATTTGGTGAAAGAATAGGGTATGATTCTGGTTTACCTAATCTTTCTGCAATAGATGAAATTTAAAGATATGGAGAATGGCCCCCTACTCCTGCCATAGATGAAATTTAGAGAAGCTTGGGGATGCCTTCAATCTATCCCTAGACTTCACTATGAGGAAGATGACTTAGTGGTGTGGAAAGAAGATCCCACAGAAGTATTTACTACCAAATCAGCATGGGAGATAGTGAGAAAAAAGGAGAGAAAGATTGCTTGGAAGAAAGTTGTGTGGTTTGAAGGTAATATCCGAAGGCATTCATTTACAACATGGAGGTGTCTTGTAGATGCCCTAGCAACGAAGGATCAGCTCATCAAGAGAAGGGTTAATATTTGTGCTCAAAACCCTAAACCCTAAATCGTAAACCTTAAACACAAAACCCAAAACGCTTAACACTAAATCCTGAAACCTAAATAAAAAAATGACAGTATAAGTCCAATTGTCTCCATTGTTTTCTAAGTAACTCAAACTTATGTCTTTGGCTTTGATACCAATTTTTAATCTTACAGTTTTTTCTTCGATACCAAATTTATTTTAGTTTGTTAATCAAGTTTGTTAATTAGTCAGATAGTCACGATGAGACAATGATAGACTAAGTACAATAATCTATAGTGTTTGCTAAATAACTCCAACTTATGGCTTTGCCACTGATACTAACTGTTTGTCGGCATTTGCTCTGATACCAAGTATACTTTAATTTGTTAAGCAAGTCAGTTTATTAGTCATAGAGTCATAACAAGACAATAAAATTCTAAGTTTGATAATCTCCAGTGTTTGCTAACTCAAACTTATAGCTTTGGCTCTGATACTAATTATTAGTCAGTGTTCGCTCTGATATTAAATATAATTTAATTAGTTAAGAAAGTTTATTAGATATAGAGGTATAATGAGACAATGGCAGTCAAAGTCCAATAATCTCCAAAGTTTATTAAGTAACTCAAACTTATGGCTTTGGATCTTATACTAATTGTTAGTTAGGATTTGCTTTGATACCAAATCTACTTTAATTTGTTAAGCAAATCAGTTAATTAGTCATAGGGTCACGATAGGAAAATGATAGTTTAAATCCAATGGTCTCCAGAGTTTTCTAAGTATCCCAAACTTATGGCTTTGGCATTGATACCAATTGTTAGTTTTACGATTTTTTCTCTGATATGAAATGTACTTTAGTTTCTTAACCAAATTATTTGATTATTCATAGACTCACGATGAGACAATGACAGTTTAAGTCCAATAATTCCATTGTTTTCTATGTAATTCAAAACTATGGCTTATGCTCTGATATCAATTGTTAGTCTTATGATTTTTTCTTTGATATGAAATGGACTTTAAATTGTTAAGTAAGTCACTTGATTAGTCAGAGAGTTACAACAAGATAATGATAGTCTAAGTCCAATAATCTCCAATTTTTAAAAAGCAACATAAACTTATGGCTTTGGCTCTAATACTAATTGTTAGTCGGCGTTTGTTCAGATACAAAACATACTTTAATTTGTTAAGCAAGTCAGTTGATTAGTCATAGTGTGACGACGAGACACTAATATTTTAAGTCTAATAATCTCTAGTGTTTGCAAACTAACTCAAACTTATGGCATTGGCTCTAATACCAATTGTTAGTCTTACATTTTTTTTCTCTGATAACAAATGTAAGATTTGTTAAGCAAGTTATATGATTAGTCATAGAGTTACGATGAAAAATTGAAAACCTAATTCCATTGATCTTCAGTGTTTGCTAACTCTAACTTATGACTCTGGCTCTGATACCAATTATTTGTTATATGATTTTTTCTCTGATATCAAATGTACTTTAATTTTTTAAGCAAGTCAGTTGATTAGTCATAGAATCACGGTGAGACAATGATAATCTAATTTTAATAGCCTTCAGTGTTTGCTAAGTAACTCAAACTTATGGCTTTGGCTCTGATATCAATTTTCAAAAAGTCCCACTCACCAAGAGGTCTCAAGTTTGAACTTCTTGGTTGTTACCAACTTCCCTCCCTACTTATAAAAAAAAAATACCAATTGTTAGTCTTACAAATTTATCTCTGATACCAAATATACTTTAATTTGTTAAGTAATTCAGTTGATTAGTCATAGAGTCATGATGAGAAAATGACCGTTTGCATCCAATGGACTTCAGAGTATGCTAAGTAACTCAAAATTATGGCTTTTACTCTGATACCAATTATTAGTCTTACGATTTTTTTAGATACCAAATGTACTTTATAATTTTTTAAGCAAGTCAGTTGATTAGTCATAGCGTTACGACGAGATAATGACAGTCTAATAATCTCCAGTGTTTGCTATGTAACTTGTGGCTTTGGCTTTGATACCAATTGTTAGTTATATGATTTTTCTTTAATACCAAATGTACTTTAATTTGTTTAGCGAGTCAGTTGGTTACTCATAACTTCATGACGAGACTCTAGTGTTTGCTATGTAACTCAAACTTATGGCTTTGGCTCTGATACCAATTATTAGTCTTACACTTTTTTCTCTGATATCACTTTAATTTATCAAGCAAATCAGTTGATTAGTCATAGAGTCACAATGAGAAAATGATAGTCTAAACTATATAAACCCTAAACCTTAAAGTCTAAAGCCTATACCCTAAGCCCTAAACCCTAAAACTTAAACCCTAAACCCTAAACGCTAAACCTTAAACCCTAAATCGCAAACCCTAAAACCCTAATCCCTAAACCCTAAACCGAAAACACTAAGCCCTAAACCCAAACCCTAAACCCTAAACCCTGAACACTAAACCATTAACCTAAACCCAAAGCCTAAACCCTAAACTCGAAACCATAAACCCTACACCCTAAACCATAAACCCTATACTCTAAATCCTAAACTCTAAACCATAATCCCCAAAGCCCTAAACCCAAAACCGAAAACCACAAAACCTAAACCCTAAACCCCAAACCCCAAAGCCTAATGCTTAAACCATAATCCCCAAAGCCCTAAACCCAAAATTAAAAACCACAAAACCTAAACCCTAAACCACAAAATCCTAAAACCCTGAACCTTAAATCCTAAACCCTAAATCCGAAAGAACACTAAATCCTAAACCCGAAACAACACTAAACCCTAAACCCTAAACCCTAAATCCTAAACCCTAAACCCAAATCCCTAAACGCTAAACCCTAAACCCTAAACCATAAACCCTAATCCCTAAACCCTAAATCCTAAACCCTAAACCCTAAACCCTAAACCCTAAACCCTAAACCATTAACCCTAAACCCAAAATCCAAAACCCCAAACCCTAAACCATAACCCTTAAACACTAAACCCTTAACCCTAGACGCTATATCCAGAAACCTAAACCAGAAAATGACATTCGAAGTCCAATTCTCTCCACTGTTTGCTAAGTAACTCAAACTTATGGCTTTGCCTCTGAAACTAATTATTAGTTGACGTATACTTTGATACTAAATATACTTTAATTGGTTAAGCAAGTCAGTTTATTAGTAACAGAGGTTCACATGAGGCAATGACAGTCATAGTTCAATAATCTCCAGAGTTGGCTAAGTGACTCAAACTTATGGCTTTCGGTCTGTTACTAATTATTTGTCGATGTTTACTCTGATACCAAATATACTTTAACTTTTTTAGCAAGTCAACTGATTAGTCATAGAGTCACGATGAGACAATGATATTTAAGTCTAATTATCTATATTGTTTGCTAAGTAATTCAAATTTATGGCTTTGTCTCTGATACATTAGTTTTACAAATTTTTATTTGATACCAAATGTAATTTAATTTGTTAAGTAAGTCAGTTGATTAGCGATAGCTTTATGACGAGACAATGACAATTTAATTTCAATAATCTCTAGTGTTTGCTATGTAACTCAACTTACGTCTTTGGATCTAATACCAATTGTTAGTCTTACAATTTTTTATATGATATCAAATGTATTTTAATTTGTTAAGAAAATCAGTTGATTAGTCACAGAGTCATCATAAGAAAATGATAGTTTAATTTCAACAATCTCGAGTGTTTGCTAAGTGACTCAAATTATGACTTTGGCTAAGATACCAATTGTTAGTCTTACGATTTTTTCCTTGATATCAAATGTACTTTAATTTGTTAAGCAAGTCAGTTGATTAGTCACGACGAGACAATGACAGTTTACTTCCATCAATCTCCAGCATTTGTTTAGTAACTCAAACTTAAGGCTTTGGCTCTGGTACCAATTGTCAAAAGTCCCATGCTCACTAAGAGGTCTCAAGTTCAAACCTTCTGGCTATTACCTGGTTTCCTCCCAACCTATCCAAAAAAAAAAAGATACCAATGGTCAGTCTTACAAATTTCTCTCTAATACCTAATTTACTTTAATTTATTAAGCAAGTCAGTTGATTAGTCATAGAGTCCCAATAAGACAATGGCAGTTTAAGTCCAATGCTCTCCAGTGTTTGGTAAGTAACTCAAACTTATGGCTTTTGCTCTGTACCAATTGTTAGTATTATGTATTTTTTCTTTGATACCAAATGTAATTTAATTTGTTAAGCAAGTCAGTTGATTAGTCATAGCTTCAACATAAGATAATAACAGTCTAATTCCAATAATATCTAGTGTTTGCTATATAATACAAACTTATGGCTTTGGCTCTGATACCAATTGTTAGTTGTACGATTTTTTATTGATACAAATATACTTTAATTTGTTAAGCAAGTACGTTGATTAGTCATAGTGTCACAGGACAATGACCGTCAAATTCCAATAATCTCCAGTTTTTTCTAAGTAATGCAAACTTATTGCTTTGGCTCTGATACCAATTGTTTGTCTTACGAATTTTTCTCTGTTATCATATATACTTTAATTTGTTAAGCAAGTCAATTGACTAGTCATAGCTTGACCCTAAACCCTAAACCTCTAACTATAAACCCTAAGCCATAAACCTTAAATCTTAAACCCAAAACCCTAACACCCTAAACCATAATCCCTAAACCCTAGACCCTGAATCTCAAGCCCCTAACCTTGAACCTGAAGCCCCTAACCTGACATGCTTAACAAATTAAAGTGCAGCTGGTATCAGAGAAAATTTTATATGACTACTAGTCGGTATCTTCTTTTTTTTTTTTGATAAGTAAAGAGTGAAGTAGGTAACAGCCAAAGTCATTGGTTTGAACTTGAGACCTCCTGATGAGCATGGGACCTTTGACAATTGGTATCAGAGCCAAAGCCTTAAATTTGAGATACTTAGCACACAATGGAGATTGTTGGAATTAGACTAACATTTTCTTGTCGTGGCTCTATGAATTCATTGATTTTCTTAATAATAAAGTACATTTGGTCAGAGAAAAAATTGTAAGACTAACAATTGTTATTAGATACAAAGCCATAAGTTTGAGTTACTTTACAAACACTATCATTGTCTCGTCGTGACTCTATGACTAATCAACTGAATTTCTTAACATATGAAAGTATATTTTGTATCTGAGCAAACGTCGACTAATAATTAGTATCAAAGCCAAAGCCATAACTTTGAGTTACTTAGAAAACATTGGAGATTATTGGACTTAGGCTATCATTATCTCATCGTAACTCTCTGACTAATCAAGTGACTTGCTTAACAATTTAAAGTAAATTTCGTATCAAAGAAAATATTGTAGGACTAACAATTGGTATCAAAGCATAGGGCCATAAGTTTGAGTTACTTAGAAAACAATGGAGATTATTGGACATAGATTGTCACTGTCTCATCATGAGTCTATGAATAATCAACTGAAATGCTTAAGAAATTAAGTACATTTTGTATCAGAGAAAAAATCGTAAGACTAACAATTGGTATCATAGCCATAGCCACAAGTTTGAGTTACTTGAAAAACAATAGAGATATTTGGTCTTAAAACTATCATTCTCTTATTATGAATCTATGACTAATCAACTGACTTGCTTAAAAAAATTCAAGTTTTACTTGGTATCAAAGCAAACCCCGACTAACAATTAGTATCAGATCTAAATCCATAAGTTTGAGTGACTTAGCAAACTCTAGTGATTATTGGACTTTTACTATCAATGTCTCGTTATACTCTATTACTAAGAAACTGACTTGCTTAACTAATTACTGTATATTTGGTATCAGTAAATGCTGACTAACAATTAGTATCTGAGGTAAAGCAATAAGTTTAAGTTACTTAGCAAACACTAAAGATTATTCGACTTAGACTGTCATTCTCTCGTTGTGACACTCTGACTTATCAATTGACTTGCTAAACAAATTAAAGAAAATTTGGTATCAGAGAAAAAATCTTAAGACTAACAATTGGTGTCAAAGCGAAAGACATAAGTTTGAGTTTCTTAAAAAACAATGGAGATAATTGGATATAGACTGTCATTTTTTGGTTTAGGATTTGGGATTTAGTATTTAGGGTTTAGGGTTTAATGTTTATGATATATAGTTTAGGGTTTTGGATTAAGGGTTTAGGGTTTTGGGTAGAGGCTTTAGGCTTTGTTTAGAGTTTAGGGTCCAGAGTTTAGGCTATAGTGTTAAGGGATTTGGGTTTAGGGTATAGCTTTTAGGGTTTAGGAGATAATTGGATTTAGACTGTCTTTTTTTTTTTTTTTTTTTTTTTTTGATGAGTGATGTGAATGTATTAAGAAAAAAAAAAAAAATACAAAGTAACGCAGTCTTAATTTCCTTCTTTGGATAGACCAAAAGATAGGAAAAAAGTCTCCTGAATACCAAGCAAGATAGGCCCTGCATTACAAATGGAACTCAAAAAGGAACATTACAATCTGTAATAAATCTTAAATTTAGAATCGTCTCTAACTAAACTATTCAGCTCAACTGGGAAATCCTGAGCTTGATTAACAATCTCTCCCTGATGAGTTCTATAAGAGGCCATAAAATCAGCTAGTTTATTTGTCTCCTTACAAACATGCTTGAATTCCTTTCTTTTAAGAGATTTTGAGATAGTTAGGATCTCACTTCTGATGACTCTAGTTTGCCATGGACCTTCTACTACACCATTTAACATATCAATGGCTAGTTTTGAAGCTGATCTAATTGAAACCTCCATGATATTCCTTCCCACACAAATACTTATTCCTTTGAGAATAGCCTTTAACTCCAGCCATAGTATACTTCTAACATCACCCATTCCCACATAAGCTACAATGGGCTTTCCTATTCTATCTTGAATCAGCCCTCCATAGGATACCTTATCATGTGTAAGGGCCCCATCACAATGTAATGCTGCCATTCTCTTAGGTGGTTGAAACCAGCAACAAGCTCTAGGGATCAATATTTTCCAAGTAACTTTGATTCCCCAACTTTTTATTAAAAACTGATTTCTAGGGTTGCTTTTAGCCATAAAATTTATAGTTAAGAATTTCACTTTAACTTTTGAAATTATGGCTTCCATAATCTGTAGAGTAGTTTGAATTTTTTATTTTAAAATCCTAAAGTTTCTTTCCTGCCAAATGTGTTGCACTGTGGCACAAAAAGCTAAGTTCTCAACTACTCTGAGAGGATCATTAACATGAAATTCATTCTTTACCCACAATGCAATTTCCATGACACTTTCAGATTTCTTCCTATTTTGATTGCATAGTAGAACAACCTTCTCCCATATAGCATTAGTATATTGACATTCAAAAATAGATGGTTCCTACTTTCCATATCTGCCCAACAGAAAATGCATTGGGGACTAATGTTCATCCTCCACTTGATGAGCTGATCCTTTGTTGGCAGAGCCTCAACTAAGCATCTCCAGGTTGTGAATGAATGCCGAGGTATGTTGCCTTCAAACCACACTTATTTCTTCCATTCTACCTTCCTCTCCTTCCTCCTCACTATCTCCCATCCTGATTTATTAGTAAATACACTTGTAGGATCTCCTTTCCAAACCACCAAGTCCTCCTCACCATAGTAAAGTCTAGGGATAGTTTGAAGACAATCCCAAGCATCAATAAGATCAAGAGTCATAGCTGGAGTAGGCTGTCATTCCCATTCCTTAGGATTTCATCAACTGTAGCAAGATGAGACAAACCAGAATCATATCTTATTCTTTCCCCAAATCTCTTAATAAGGACACTTTGGATGCCAAGAATCCAGAAATACTCTAGTTGCTCTTCCATTGCCAACCGTATGCATAATAACACCTTCTACTTTGTCCCTATATTTCAGAATCTTCACTAGTAGCCTTTACAATCCAAATTGTCTCCTTCTTCAAGTGCCTTTTGTAAATCCAGTCCACCCATATACTCATCCTATGAGAAGCAATCCACCATATATGCTTCAAAATTCCAGCAAAATTGATGTCTTTCACTCTTTTCAGCCCTAAACCCCCTCCTCAGGTTTACATACAGCATCCTAGGAAATAAAAATGTGTCTTCTTTTCCAAAGAGGGACCAGACCATAAAAAATTCGAAAAAATTGACTCCACCTTTGCTATAAGGCTACTTGGTAATGCAAAAATACCTGACCAGTATATATAGCATCCTTATAGAACCGAGGAAATCAACTACAATCTTCCAACATATGAGAGAAACCTTGCCTTCCATCCTTCAAGATATTTCCTGATCAGATCCAGTATAGGGCTGTAGTCTCCACTAGTAAGCTTTCTTACAACAAGAGGAAACCCAAGGTACCTAATTGGTAACTTGGTTTCCTTAAAACCCATTAATTCCACAAGTTACATATTGCTAGTTTGAGTATGGCCCCCTAAACTAATAGAGGACTTAGCCCTATGAGACACAGCCTAGAGAAGGATGCAAACTCTTCTATAGCCCCCAAACTAGCTATGACAAAGTCACTAATAGCCTTTACAAAGATCATAAGATCATAAGATCATCTGCAACGATAAGATGGGACAATTTTACTGCTTTGCACCTAGGAAGAAGAGTGATCTTCCCATCCACTACTAACTCCTTCATAACTCCAGTGAATCCTTCCATGGCCATGGTGAACAAGTAAGGTGACAGAGGAACCCCTTGCCTAATCCCCCTTCCTCCCATGAAATATCCTGCAGGAGTTTCATTTACAAGAATTGAGAATGTAGGAGTAGTGACACATGCCTTTATCCAATTCATGAATATGGGAGGAAATCCCATTCTTCTCATAATCTCCAATAGGAACTTCCTACTCAATGAGTCATATGCTTTATGTAAGTCTATCTTCAGAACTGCAGTAGGAGACCCCCTTCTCTGCTCAATAGCTATTATAATATCAGAGCAAATTAGACTGTTATCAGGAATAGACCTCCCTTTAATGAATGTTGAGTGGTTTTCACTAACCAAGTCCCCCATTACTCATTGCAAGCTATTACTGACGCTCTTTGTAATAAACCTAAACCCAGCAAATGATGCCATTTGATTTGACTTAGGGATCAAGCAGAGAAAAGTAGCATTAATAGAGGATGGCATAACAGCATTTCTAAAAAACTATTTTACAACAATTGTAAGGTCCTTTCCTACAATTTCCCAACATTGTTTGAAAAAACTAGCCCCAAATGCATCCGGTCCAGGGGCCTTTGTGCTCTTCATAGTAAACACAAACTTCATAATCTCTTCATTAGAAACAGTTTTTTCTAACATCTCTTGTTGGTCGATGGAAAGGGTACCACACAAAGGGATGTCACTAGGGCTGAATCCCATATCTTCCTGCTCAGCCCCAAATAGGTTCTTACAAAACCCAACAGCCACATTCTTTATAAGACCAAGATCATCTACAACAGCCCCATTGCTTCCTTCAATTTCTAGAATGTTATTTCCATGCTGTCTGCCCCTCATAGCCTTATGAAAAAAAAAATTGTTATTCCTATCTCATAGCCGCAACCACTTCACTCTTGACTTCTCCTTGAGAAAACTCTCCTCCCTCTTTACAACCTCCCATAATTTCTTTTTAGCCTCCTCTTCTTGACAAACCAGATTATCATCACCATTATTGGAAGACAATTTATCATGTATATTAGAAAGTGCAGCTTCAGCCTCCTTTACAGCCTTGAATACGTCCCCAAAATGCTCCTTATTCCACCCTTTTAGTTCCTTCTTAACATTCCTCAGTTTAGGATTTGAATAATTCTTAAGTGGCATCTCCCAACCCCTTTTGACAATATCCTTGAACTCCTCATGTTCAGTCCAAGTCTCAAAAAACCTAAAAGGTTTTGTTCCAAAATTCTTCTCCTCCAAAATATTCAAAAGAATAGGACAATGATCTGAAATTCCTGGACTCAAGAATGCTACCTCAGAGTATTTAAATTTTCAACCCATTCATTATTACAAAGCACTCTATCTAGTTTACCGCACACTCTATCCAACTCCATTTTCCCATTACACCAAGTAAATGAGTTACACTTACATTTTAGATCAAATAGGTTAGCATAAAGACACAGTTATTGAACTCTTCAATAGGATCCTGTCGAATCTCCTCCCCCCCTTTCTTTTTATGTTGACCTCGCACCACATTGAAATCTCCCAATGCAACACATGGAACTGACATCCCATGAGATAATTGTACAATCTCCCTCCATAACTCTCTCCTTTCCTCCACATTGTTTGAGGTATACACAGCAGTACTCATAAATTCCAAAGAGGTTCCTTTAATTTTTATTTTCATGTGTATCAATTGGGATGTACACACCTCACAGTTTACTTCAAAAACAGTATCATCCCATCCCACCCAAATTCGAGTGGCTTCCCCTACTCTATACTTATGCAAATATTTCCATTCTCCTTTTAATGCACCAAACACTTTAATTATGTTCTCTTCCTTCACCTTTGTTTCAATAAGAATCCCCAACTTAAAATTTTTTTTTCTGTTATCAAGTTCTTAATCCCTCTTTGTTTTTCAGGAGCATTAAGCCCCCGTACATTCCAACATATGCAATTCATTTAACAGACTTCTTTGAAATAGAACTCTGGACCCTACCAGCCCCCTTCATAGCTCCAAGGTCCTGACTAGGTTTTTTCAGAATTGAATTGACCTCAATACATTGAGGCTGGAATGTCATCTTCTTGGCCACACCATTCTTCTCAAGTGATAGGTTTTTTTTGCAGGTAGAGTGGTATTGGAAGAAGTGGGCAAGTCATTCATACCTTTTTCATTGATAGTATGTGAGCTCAAAGAAGGTAGAGAAGGATAGGTAGCAATTGGTTCTATGTATGGTGCTGTCTCGATCTCTTTCAAGCTTATATGCAACACATTCATCTCCTTTTGACATAAGGGAATATTCTTCCCTGAATCTTTATTATATTCCACCTCATCCGATTCCTTTTTTGTCTCAAACAAAACAGAAGAATACATCTTACCACCCTTCACCCTATCGGATTCTGCCACATCAGCCATCTTCTTGCTGTCCTCCCTCAAAGTAGGAAGCAATCGTCAGTTCCCCCTTTAAATACCAAGTGAATATCTTCCAAAGATGCACCAACTGCCTTTCCTAACAATATCCCTAGATTTTCTCCATCGGTTAAGCCCTACTCTCAACCGCACAACTTCTTGACTAGGTCCACAATTAGCTATGGTAACGTCCAAGCAAGAAGTTGTACCTCCTTCCTCTAATCGGGGATAATTCTTCCCAAAAAATCTATTCAAAATATTAACATCCAGCGTGGCCTCCCTATCCCATCTTGCCACCTCATCTTCCTCTAACATCTCTTCCACATCATCATTCTTGTTTAAGATACTTGATTTTCAGGAAGTAGAGGCTGATTCCAACTCCTCCAAGACCATGAATGCATTAGGGTGAACCACAAGAACTACAGAGATATCCTGTGGATTTTTCTTCCTTCCTCCTTTTACAGACTATAACTGCATTAGGGTGAACCACAGGAACTGTAGAGATCTCCCATGGATTTTTCTTCATTCCTCCTTTTATGCAAACAAATTCTGTCTCAATCCCTTTCCCCTTTCCTTCTCTTTCGGAACTCATATTCAAATTTGAATTTGAATATGAATCCACATCACCGAGCAGTCCTCTAGGAGTTGCCGAATCCTCTCCATGCACCACCGTTCCTCCACCATGCAACACCACTTGTGACAAAGACTCCTCCATATGCATGGCCTTCTTCACCCATTTCTTCTTTGCAGCCACTCCACCTTCATTTCCGCACACAGAAGACTCATGACCAAACCTTGCATCTACTACAAGAAACAGGCCTCCATTCATACATCACGGGTTGTACCAAAACAGCACCCTTTGTTCATCATGCATAGGAATGCCCTTTGGCATCTCTTCACTAGCCTTAACCTCCACACATATCCTTTCAAAGCATAACCTTCCCATCGTTCGAGTAGACTTATCAGTTGTTATGGGTTTGCCAACAACACTCCTAATAGAGCTCAGAGCCTCCGTAGTCCAATAATGAAATGGTAAATTAGGCAAGGTAATACAAATTGGTAAAGAATTGAGTAAAATTTTATC
Organism: Macadamia integrifolia; assembly: GCF_013358625.1. NCBI lineage: Eukaryota > Viridiplantae > Streptophyta > Magnoliopsida > Proteales > Proteaceae > Macadamia > Macadamia integrifolia. Next base: position 15,200,944 of record NC_056563.1, on the reverse strand, counting down.
CATCACAATACTCGGACACCAAGGCCTCAAGAACAGGGGCCTCCTATTAACAAACCATGGACCACCTTCCCAACCCTTCAACCGATCCTCCTCCTCATTGAATCAAAAAATGAAAACTCCACTTTTTAACATAGACATCTCCACATGACCAGAAAGCCTCCACTGTTTAAGCAGAACCTCTTTGGGAATTGAAAATGAAGGTCTTCTACCCAAGAAATGCCCCACCAAAGCTTTCTTCCACCTTTTGACCCCTTCCTTCGTCATTGAAGTAGAACACTTAGCTACAGCTTTACCGTCAACCATCAGCGGCTGAACATAGTCCAACCTCAAACCATGCACCCTCTCCATTGTTTGGGCTAAAAACCGCCCTGCCCAACTCTTTCCCCTTGTATCCGAACCTCCATTGATTCCTCCAACAGCATCACCACCTCCAGAAAGACCACCACCTCCAATCGTACCACCAGTAGGTGGCCCTCCACTAATAGTATGGCCAATAGCTGTGGCAATTGGCCCTCTAGCCATGGCCAAATTGCAACAACTCTTGGCTGAATTTCAAAAATCTAGATTAGGTTTTTAGGTTTAGGGATTTAGGGTTTTGGGTTTTGGGTTTAGGCTTTTGGATTTTAGGCTTTTATGGTTTAGGATTTAGGGTTTAGGTTTTGGGAATTTGGGTTTAGGGTTTAGAGCTTAGGGATTTATGGTTTAGGATTTATGGTTTAGGTTTTAGGGTTTAAGATTTAGGGTTTAGGGTATATAGGGTTTAGGTTATAGGGCTTTAGGGTTTAGGCTTAGGGTTCAGGGTTTTGGCTTAAGGGTTTAGGCTTAAGGGTTTAGGGTTTGGGGATTATAGTTTAGGGCTTACGGTTTTAGGGTTTAGGGTTTGTGGTGTAGGGTTTTTGGCTTAAGGTTTAGGGTTTAGGGTTTAGGGCTTGTTGTGTAGGGTTGTGGGTTTAGGGCTTAGAGTTTAGGGTATTGGCTTTAGGGTATGGGGTTTAGGGTTTAGGATTTAAGGATTAGGGTTTGGGGATTAGGGTTTAGAGTTTAGGGTTTATGGTTTAGGGTGTAGGGTTTAGGGTTTATGGTTTAAAGTTTACAGTTTTGGGAATCCTAAACCCCAAACCCTAAACCCTATACCCTAAACCGTTAGGGTTTAAGGATTAGGGTTTCAGGCTTTGGTGTCAAGTGTTTAGGGTCTAGAGTTTAAGTTTTAGGGTTTAGGATTTAGGGCTTAGGGTATAGGCTTTAGGCAGTGAGGTTTAGGTTTTAGCGTTTTAGGTTTTGGGTTTTAGGCTTTAGGTTTTTGGGTTTAGGGTTTATGGTTTAGGGTTTAGGGTTTAGGGCTCAGGGTTTAGGGATTAGGGTTTTAGGGTTTAAGGTTTAGGGTTTAGGGTCTGGGGTTTAAGTTTTAGGGTTTTGGGCTTAGGGTATAAGGATTAGGGTTTTTGGGTTTAGGGTTTAGGGTTTATGGTGTCGGTTTTAGGGTTTTGGTTTTAGTGTTGAATGTTTAGGGTTTAGGGATTAGGGTCTTAGGGCATAGGGTATACTGTATAGGGTGCAGGGTTTAGGGATTAAGTTTTAAGGTTTAGGGCTTACGGTTTAAGGTTTAGGGTTTAGTGTTTAAGGTTTAAGGTTTTAGGTTTAGGGATTAGGGTTTAGGGTTTTGGGTTTTGGGTTTAGGGTTTGGGTTTTGGTGTTTGGGGTTTAGGCTTCAGGGTTTTGGGTTTATGGTTTAAGGTTTTGGGTTAACGGTTTAGGGTTCAAGGTTTTGGGTTTAGTGTTTTGGGTTTAGGTTTTAGGTATAGGGTTTTAGGGTTTTAGGGTTTAGGGTTTACGGTTTAGTGTTTTAGGGTTTTGTGTTTGGGGAGTAGGGCTTTGGGTCGAGGGTCTAGGGTATAGGGTTTAGGGTTAAAGGTTTAGGTTTTAGGGTATAGGGTTTAGGTATTATGGTTTAGGGTTTAGGGTTTAGGGTTTAGGGTTTAGGGTTTAGGGTTTGGGTTCTAGAGTCTAGGGATTACGGTTTTTGGTTTTAGGGTTTAGGGTTTAGGGATTACGGTTTGGGGTTTAGGGTTTAGGGTTTAGGGTTTTTGGGTTTCTGGTTTAGGGGCTTTACGGTTTTAGGGTTAGGGTTTGGGGTCAAGGGATATGGGTTTAGGGTTTAGGGTTTTTGGGTTTTGGGTTTGGTGTGTAGGGTTTAGGGTTTAGGGTCAAGGGATATGGGTTTAGGGTTTAGGGTCAAGGGATATGTGTTTAGGGTTTAGGGTTTTAGGGTTTTGGGTTTGGGGTGTAGGGTTTAGGGTTTAGGATTTGGGATTTAGGGTTTGGGGTTTAGGCTTTAGGGATTTGCGTTTAGGGTTTAGTGTTTTGGGTCAACGGTTTAGGGATTAAGGTTTTGGGTTTAGTGTATTGCGTTTAGGTTTTTGGGTTTAGAGTCTAAGGTTTAACGTTAAGGGATTAGAGTTTAAGGTTTAGGGTTTGAGGTTTGGGGTTAGGGGGTTGGGCTTAGGGTTTTGTGTTTAGGGTTCAGGGTTTTGGGTTAAGGGTTTGGGGTTTAGGATTTAGGGTTTAGGGTTTTGGTTTTATGGCCTTTATGGTTTAGGGTTTAGGTTTTGGGGTTTAGGGTTTTGGGTTTAGAGCACAGAGATTTATGGTTTAGGGTTTTGGATTTATGGTTTAGGGTTTAGGGTTTAGGGTTTAGGGTTTAGGATTTAGGGTTTAGGGTTTAGCCTTAGGGGTTTAGGGTTTTTTTTTTTTGTGATAAGCGATGTAAGTGTAGTTAAGAAAAATCAGAATATACAAAGTAAAGCAGTCTTAATTTCCTTCAATGGACAGACCAAAAGAAAGGAAAAAAAGACTCCTAGATACCAAGCAGGATAGGCCTTGCAATACAAAATGGAACTCAAAAGGAACAATACATTCTGTAATAAATCTTAAATTCAGAATCTTCTCTAACTAAACTTCTCACACCCCGTTCACACAGAACCGGGCCAGTGAACGGGTTAACACCGGTTAACCCAAACCTGCCAGGATCATTTGATACAATATTCCACCACAGCATACACACAACTAAGAAAGAGCTCATCAGATCAGCGGAAGACTTAGTTTACCTGTGAATATTCCCATAATACTTGATACCCGAATTGTGATACAATAGTTAATTACATGTGAGCCCGAAGGCATGATAATTACACAATAAGAGTACAATTCACATATCAAGAACATAAAGGAAATCATAAAAAATCAGAGTATGCAGCTCGGCTTGGTATCAAAGCCTAGAGCTCAGCTCGGTATCAAAGGTTGAGCCCAGCTCGGCATCACAAGGTAGAGCTTAGCTTGGCATCAAAAGTGGGGCTCAGCTCGATATCAGAACTGCGATCCCGCAACACAGTTCTCGTACGAGCAATCAGTGCCGTGCTTTAACTCCTCAGGGGCCCACCAGTCCTCTTCAGGGAACTCAACTGTGGGACCCGCCCCGTGCTCATCTGGTTGATGATCTGCAAAATCATCTAAAAGAGGTGCACACGTGGGATGAGCTCACTAGCTAAGTAAGTGGAAAGGTGGACCACACAGCAGTCCACATAACAAATCACAACCATATGCACTACATGCTATGCAATACATTTTAAATCACATCCACCTATGCAACAGTACTAAGTCTTTGGTTTAGTGCTACTACAGCCACAGTGCGCGTATACTCTTGGTACGAGCCGTGAACTCCATCCCGCGATACGCCCATAGGGCTGTCGGAGAAGGCCCACCTGAGTACTCGAAAAAATAAAACATGCCGACCATCGGCTCTCAACATAAAATAAATGACAGAAATTAAAGGTGCTGACTCCAGCAATTTAAAAGCAGTACGATTGGCCCTCTTGAATATACCACCGGGGTTGCCGACTGTCCTATTGACCAGCCGGGCGTAATGTCTAATCGCCACAGTGACCCGATAACCGCGACCACTACTTTCCCCCAAATGGTAACCCAACACCTTAACCCCTACTGGGAAGAGTCGTAGCACGGGTAGATGATAATCCTAAATCGTATGCTCCTATATGACAATAGTACGATTGCATAGTACCACCACGTCCCATACCACGGGCCACCAATGCACTCGTTTCCAAGCCAACTACGGCATCTAGTCTATTAATGCATCATGCACAATGATGTCCACATTCATCACAGAAGCATATTATCACTTGGCAATTAGAAAATAAACACAACACCCATGCATAACAATGTGAGGATGACTAATCTACTTAGCATTTTCATGATGACATGACTAGACTAGATATGATTAAATGAATGCCAAACAATGCCTTGAAACAAGGCCAAACGTCCTCTCCCCACTTACCTGTAGTGTACAAGGATTCACGCTCGGTACGAGTGAGATCCGATGCGGGAAGCGTGAGATTTGGTGAACCTATCATGAGTGAGCGAGATTAGTATTTCACCATTTTAGAATCAAGACTAACACGATCCAATGACAAGATCATGTTTAGAATCCTAAAAGAATGTCACACGTCTGATTTGGGTCCCATCGGACGTAAAAATCACGTTCGGAGCCTCTCGGGTGGGTCGCACAGCCCACCTGTCTGACCCACCAGTCAGACCCATCGGTCTGGACTGGTGGGTAGGTTGGCCTGCCAGTTGGCCCGCCGATCTGGCCTGTCGGTTGGGCCAGAGGGTTTACTAAGACTGACAGGCAGGGTGGCCCGCTTGTTGACCCGTCAGTCTGGCCCGTCAGTTGTGCCTGAGGGCCCTGCCCTCTCAGGCGAGTGCCCACAGGCGGGCCAGATGGCCCACCGATCTTGGCGGGAAACCTGCTGTTTCTTCCCAACTTCCCCCAATCTTTGCGGATTCAAATGGGACTTCTCCAAACCCATTCTTCACATATTCAAGGTCTTATAGGATGGTTCTAACCTAGATCTAGGTTAGATTTAAGGAATGGGAAACCATCTTACCTTCTTTGCTCAAGAATACCTTCAAACCCCAAAAATCACTTCAAATCCACAATGCTTCTCCAACCTTGTAAATACTTCTTCAAATCCTTCAATATCAACACATAAATCATCTTTTAAACCTTAGATTCATCATTTCAAGGGGGATTTACAAGATCTCAAGAAACCCTACCCAAATCAAGGGTTTTACTTGGGTATGGTGAAAGTTTAAGGAACCCAGCCTTTGCTCACCTCTAAACGTAGATCTAGTGTTGAAGATCACTTTTTCGGCGTCGAAATGGGAAGATCAAGCCTCGGTGCCGCTGAAATCCATCTCTTCTTCCTCTTCCTTCTCTTCTCTCTCTCCTCTTTACTCTTCTCACCAACGTACGAGTGTCATAAATGAGAAAAGAAAAGAAAAGCATAAATGCTATATATACTTCTTTAAAATGCTAAGTAATTCACATGGGTGGGTCACTCAGGTGGGTGGATGTGCCCACCTGTCCGCCCACCTGAGGGCCAAAACTTGGGATTTTGATAGAATTCGGCCATCGGCGCGAATCTCACTCTTGGCATACGATGTAATATACGTATGCACCTTAATATACGGCTACATACCTACTTTATTCGTACATGGTCTTATGATAAGTGCATGTACACGGCTTGGGTATTCCCGTCTCTTCTGGCACTGGCTCAGACTTGTCGGGCCAGCCGGTGTTTAAGGTCACCCTTGCCATCATAGTATATAAGGAACCCGCTCTAATTCTCTCCGGTTCGGGTCCTGCATGGTTAAACCGGGTCAATCGTGTAATTAGACCGGGTTTAAGAAGTAGGGTATTACATTTACCCCCCCTTCTGAAAAATTTCTTCATCGAAAATGTACCTGGTTGATCAAAAAGATGAGGGTACTTGGCTTGCATTTCATCCTCTTTCTCCCAAGATGCTTCTTCAAGTGAATGATTAGCCCATCACACCTTTATATAGGAAATGGAGCGGTTGCGAAGGGTCTTCACCTTTCGGTCCAAAATTTCAGCCAGCTGCTCTGTATAGGTCATGTCAGCTTCTAGGTATTCTAGTTCCACAGGTAATACATGAGAGGAATCATAAACGTATCGCTTCAGCATGGATACATGAAATACGTTATGAACATCCCCGAGCGATGGTGGCAGTGTAAGCATGTAGGCTACTGAGCCAACCCGGGCTAAGATCTCAAATGGGCCAATGTATCTTGGGCTCAACTTTCCCTTTCTATGAAACCTTTGCAACCCTTTAGTAGGAGAGATTTTGAGAAATACCTTTTCTCCTGGCTGAAATTCGATATCTTTTCTGTGGGTGTCTGCATAGCTCTTTTGACGAGACTGAGCTGCTTTAATCCGTTCTCGAATAACGTCGACTTTGTCACAAGTCATCTGTATCATTTCAGGTCCTAACATTCGACGTTCACCTACCTCATCCCAATACAAGGGAGTTCTGCACTTCTTGCCATATAATGCCTCATACGGAGCCATCCCAATTGTAGCTTGGTAACTGTTGTTATAGGCAAACTCCATAAGGGGTATATATTCTTCCCAACTAGACATTTCCATTGTACATGCCCTGGGCATGTCTTCTAATATCTGTATGGTTCGCTCCGACTGACCATCAGTCTGTGGGTGGAAAGTAGTACTCAAATTCAACTGTGATCCCAAGGCATGCTGGAAGCTTTTCCAAAATCTGGAAGTGAACCTCGGGTCCTTATCTGATACAATGCTCACTGGCACTCCATGTAAGCGCACTATGTTGTCTATGTAAAGTTGTGCTAGTTTGGCCATAGAGAACTTGGTCTTGATAGGAATGAAATGAGCAGTCTTAGTAAGCCGATCAACGATCACCCATATCGCATCCCTCCCCTTAGGTGTACATGGTTGTCCAGTGACGAAGTCCATTGTAATCCTTTCCCACTTCCATTCTGGTACTGGGAGTGGCTGAAGAGTACCATAGGGTCGATGCCTCGCAGCTTTTACTTTTTGGCATGTGAGACAATTCGCCACATACAGAGCTATTGTGACTTTCATGCTTGGCCACCAGTAATTTTGTTTGAGGTCTTTGTATATCTTTGTACTTCCCGGGTGGAGTGAGTACTCGGAGCTATGTGTCTCTTGCACTATCTTGTCTTATATATCCAAATCATCGAGTACACACAATCTGCCTCGAAACATCAATGCCCTATCACCGACTAAAATAAAATCTAGATCGTTCATTGTTTGATCTTGAACCTTAACTCTGATCCGCTACAATTCAGGATCCAAAGGTTGTTTCATTATTACCTCTTGCCTAATAGCCAGATGCACCTGTAGAGCCGTCAAGGATACAGTCAACCATTTAAGGTTTTCTGGTTAACGTTCCAATTCTAAGGTTGCTCCTTCATATAAGAGAGCTTCATCCATTAGTGTCGCCTCCTGCACAAGTGATGGGCTGACTGCTAAGCATGAGAGTGACACAGTCTGTGCCTTCCGACTCAATGCATCTGCCACTACATTTGCCTTGCCGGGATGATACTGAATGTCGTAGTCATAATCCTTCATGAGCTCAAGCCATCTCCTCTGTCTCATGTTCAAATCCTTCTGGGTGAAGAAGTATTTAAGGCTTTTGTGATCATTGTATATCTCACACTTCTCCCCATACAAATAATGTCGCCAAATCTTAAGGGCAAAAATGAGGGCGGCTAGTTCTAAGTCATGAGTGGGGTAGTTCTTCTCATACTCCTTTAGTTGTTGGGATGCATACGCTATTACCTTATAGCGTTGCATGAGAACACAACCCAAACCAACTTTGGATGCATCAGTGTAGACTGTCATTCCACCTGTGCCTTCAGGGATGGTCAACACAGGGGCCGACACCATCCTTTTCTTCAATTCCTGAAAACTCTTCTCACATTCCTCTACCCAGTCGAATTTCACACCCTTTTTGGTTAATTCAGTCATTGGTGTTGAGATTCGGGCGAAATTCTCAATGAAGCGTCGGTAATATCTAGCTAAACCCAAGAAACTTCTAATTTCAGTGACATTCTTAGGGCTTTCCCATTCTACTACTGCTTTCATCTTATCAGGATCCACTTCAATTCTGGCCTTAGACACTACGTGCCCCAGGAATCCAACTTGTTCAAGCCAGAATTCACATTTGCTGTATTTGGTAAACAATTGTTGTTCTCTCAACCTCTGTAACACCATTCTCAAGTGTTGAGTGTGCTCCTCCTCTGTCTTGGAGTAGATCAAGATATCATCAATAAAAATAATTACCCATTTATCGAGGACATCGTGAAATACTCGATTCATTAAATCCATGAATGCTGCCGGTGCATTGGTTAACCCAAAAGATAACAATAGGAACTCATAGTGACCATACCGAGTCCTAAATGCTGTCTTGGGGATGTCACTGCTCTTTATCTTGAGCTGATAATAGCTTGATCTAAGGTCAATTTTTGAAAATACCCTTGCACCCTGCAGTTGGTCAAATAAATCATCAATTCGTGGCAATGGATACCGGTTCTTAATGGTTAGCTTATTTAATTCCCGGTAATCGATGAACATACGTAAGCTGCCATCTTTCTTCTTAACAAACAACACTGGGGCACCCCAAGGTGAAACCCTTGGGCGAATAAACCCTTTTTCCAATAATTCCTGCAACTGCATCTACAACTCCAATTCAGCTGGTGCCCTCCTGTATGGAGCCTTAGATACTGGAGCTGCTCAAGGAGTCAAATCTATGGCAAACTCCAACTCTCTATCAGGTGGTAAATGCATTAGATCATCTGGCAAAACGTCAGAAAATTCTTTAACCACCTTTACCTCTTCTAGAGGTGTAATCCTTGCGTCAACATCAAGTACCGATGCTAAGTAGCCCTGACATCTACTTTCCAACAATTTTACCGCTTGAAGGGCAGAGACAAGGACCTTTCTCACCCGTTTCATTTTATCTGCTCGGTATACCAATTCTTTTCCTTCGTCATCTGTCACCCTAATCAGCTTTTCAACACACATCACATTAGCTCAATGAGCCGACAACCAATCCATGCCCAGTATAACATCAAAATTCTGCATATTAAACTTAATGAGTTGTGCATCAAAGTTCTTCCCACTAATTCCCACTGGGCACGACCCATACACCTCCTTCAACTGTGTAACTTTACCAGTAGGCATACTAACAATCATTCCATGATCTAAGATCCTGGGTGGCATCCCAAGTTTCTCGGTAAATCTCTTAGATGTGAATGAATGAGTAGCTCCTGAATCGAATAAAACATAGGCTGGTATGCCTGATATGGGTAGAACACCTAGTGTAACAATGCATATAATTTCAGCAGGTCATCAATATTTAACATAAAAAAATTCTTAATTTAAAATGTACCTGCTACTACTTTTGTACTAGCCTCAGCTTCCTCAGCTTCCTCAGCTGATAGAGCATACATCCTTCCCTGCGGTTGATTCCCCCGAGTTAAGGGAGGTCGGTACGCCGAGGGCTGACTAGAGGGCAAGGCTGGTCTGACCCGACAGTCTTTTGCATAGTGCACATATGAATGGCAGTTAAAGCACTGATTCTAAGATGTCGGAACTGAGGCGGGGCCCCTCTGCACTTGACCCGTTGCAGATGGAGGTCGGGGCGGCCTTGGAATTGTAGGTGCCACACTAGCATTCGGGCGAAAAGATGTGGAGCCCGAACCACCAACTGGTCTAGGAGGGTAGTCAGATGGCCTATAGGGCTACCTATACATAGGCCCAGAACTGTACGATCCGCGGTATGCCTTGGAGGAGTTACCCATATCCGGAAATGGGTTGGTTCTCTTTCACAGTCTAGGGGTGAGGGATTGTTCTCCCTTCTGCTTATCCTCCATGGTCTTGGCCTTCTGCACAATCTGGCCATAGTCAGTCAAATCCAAGACCTCAAGTACAGACCCAATGGATGCTTTTAGGCCCTTTAGAAATCTCGCAGCCTTCTCTTCAGCTATGCCTTGGGGAAAAATGGAACAAGCTCTCAAATTGCTGTTGGTACTCAAGGATAGTCTTACCTCCTTGAGTTAAATCCATAAACTTAGTCTCCTTGCAGTCTCTAAAGCTGCGTGGGTAATGATTGTCCAAGAACAACTCCTTGAACTGTTCCCAGGTGGGTTCTGGATGGGCAGCAAACAATATGGGCTTAGAGGCTTGCCACCAAGAGTTGGCCTCCTTCTTGAGTTGTAACCCCACACAAATGAGTTTCTGTGCATCTGTGCACTCAATCACCTCAAATATTTTCTCTAGCTCCTGGATCCACTGATCCGGCTCCAGAGGATCACTCCCCACCTTAGAGAATACAGGTGGCAAGTTCCTCTTGAATGACTCCACTACCTTTGACGTATTATTCGCCGGCGGGTAATTGAGAGCATAAGCTGGATAATAAGAGTATGGAGGGGGCACCCCATACGGAGGAATACTAAATGGTGAAATTGGAGGTGTACCTCCCACTTGTGGCCCCGTACCAGACCCTACAGGCGGGTCCTGTGGAGTAAGTATCCGGGGAGGTTGACCTGATTGAGAAAGGTCCAATTGTTACTGAATAGCAGTCATAAATGCTTGCTGTTCTTGAAGCATTTGTTGCTGAAAAGCCTATTGTGACTACTGAATTATGGTAGCAACATCTCCCGGAGTAATAACCGGTGGAGGGTCCGGGAGTGTAGTTATAGGTGGGTCCCCATGTGCCCCACCCTGACCAAGGGTCTCTAGAGGTGGTGGAAGTGAGGTTTGCCCTACAGAGCGGGACCTCCTGGGATTCGGTGGTCGACCGACCGGACGAGGACCACGCGGGGTACCCCGTGCATTGCTATCGGATCTAGTACGTACCATCGTATCCCTGTACCTGGAACATATCATACACCACATTGGTTAACACCATAGAATTGATTTTGGCACACAAATATATGCCATCACATAGGGTATTGTAGTGTATGATAGTCTGCAACTAACTGCAACTTAATTCCAAGATACAAGACTGGTGCTCCGACAAGTATGTCAATGGTCCCACTTGACCATAACATGCAATTATAAGAATAATAACAACAATCATAATAATTATATTAATAATAATAATAATAATAATAATAATAAATTCCAATTTTTTTCTAAGTTTTCCTCAACCGGTGGGCTGCACTGGCGGGCAGGTTGGCCCGTCGATCCAAATCCTCAATTGATGGGTGACACCGGTGGGTGGTCGGCCCGTCGGTCCTACCTGAGTGTTAAATCGTGAATAGGGCACTTAAGCCCTGTTCCACCTTTCTTCCTTCATTTTCCTCTCTCTCTCTCCCTATCTCTCCCAGGCGATTTTGGAGGGCTTTGTGACGCTTCCACTCGCGATTCCACTCAACAACCTGGCACTTTTTGCGAAGATTCAACTCCTCCACTTCCAAGTAAGTTTCTGCCTCTTTTCTTCTCAGAACTTGCATTTTGGGTAGAAACTCATGAGTTGTCTAAATTTTCACTTCTTTCCATGATTCTTTCCATAGAATAGTGATCTCATGTGATTTTGATGCTCTCTATGTGATTTATTTCTAGTTTCTAGGACTTACTTCTCCATTTTGAGAAAAACCCCCAACCGTGCCCTAGTTTTTCTCAAAATTGGGGATTTCTTCATTTCTTGCCCTTTCCCCCCAATTAATGACTCAAATGCAATGCATTATGTTTGATTTGTACTTAACATATTGTATAAATCATGGAAAGTCCCTTATGCTTGAAATCCCCATGTCTTCCCATGAAAATCCATCTTTTGTGTTGGGTTTTCTTTGATTTACTTTACATCCTTGGTATTTGTGGACCTCAATAGCATATTAGCGTATGTTTTTGCATGTTCATGATCTCACTACAATGGCATTTCCGTCTTAGACCTGTAGCTTCAAGCTTTACTCCATTGTGAATGAACTTGCACATTGAAAATTTGAATCCTCTCATGTTACGTATGCCCCTTTCTGTCACATTGCTGTTTTTCCATGATTCTGTTTTGTCACTTACCGTGCATCTCGTCCATATACTCCCTATCATTCCTCGCTTGTCGCATTTTCTTTTTCCTTACTCACCCTGCTTTCCTCTTTTCTTGCCAGGATGTCATCTCTTAAACGCAAGGAGCCCGCATCCTCTGGCACTCGACGTAAGACCATCGCTTCTAAGCAGAAGAGTGTGGGAACTAGCTCTCTACCCCCCCACACAAGGAGACCCAGACCTGCCCGGTTTGACCCTTCAGACTACGATGAGTAGCTCTTCCACAGTGCAGAGGCAGCAGCCAACTGGCTGGCCTTCCTGAAGAGGTCGGTGATGATTGAGAAGACCGTGGTAGTCGACGACTTCCATAAGGTTCGGCTTCAGGAGGGGTTTACAGCACTGGGCTGGCAGTCCATCCTCTAGGTAGACCGTCCGTGCTATGAGCAGCTGGTTCATAGGTTCTACTGTAACCTGGAGGTTTCCTATCAGTACGGGGAGTACACTATAGTCAGCTTGGTGAAGGGGGTGGACATCCAACTGACCGTGAACACCTTGGCCAGCATTCTGGGCATCTCTGCAACTGGACACCGTTACTACAGTCCTCCCAGGAGTAAGCCCCTGGGACCATTCATGAGTTTGGAAACGCCGGACTACATCTACGAGACTATCTATGGCAGCAGTGCCCGTCCAGAGTTCGAGACATCCTTCTTCCCGGAGGTTCGAGTATTTTTCCGACTGGTCTAGTTCAACTTGCTCCCCAGGGGAGGTCATCGAAACCAGGTGGGCTTCATGGCGGCCTTCATAGCTTACTACATCTATACGGCCTCAGAGGGAGGTGCCGAGCACTTGTGCCTGCCATACATCATCCTCAAGACGATGGAGCACCACACTTCTCACCCCGAGGATGGAGGATTCCCATATGGCAGGATCCTCACTAGGATCTTCGAGTTCTTCAGGGTGGACCTGAGTGGCAAGGAGGGGAAGACTTCGGCGGACAAGTTCGACAGGGGTAACCTCTTAAGGATGGGTCTCCACACCCTTATGGATACACCTCAGAGAGCGGGGGCTCAGAGAGGTAGGGATAGGAGAGCTGCCCCTATGGAGGATGTTCCCATGGAGGAGGAGTCCAGTGAGGGGGATGAGGACTATGTTCCTTAGGATGAGGAGGATGATTTGGTGGATGAGGACATCCCTGAGGAGGTGCCTCAGGAGTCGAGAGGTACCGATCCTGGCTTCACCAGAGCTGCAGCCTCACAACATAGAGCCCCACCACCTGAGAGTGGTGCATATGATTTTGAGGGAATGATGTCCACCATGTGGGCCTTGAAGGATGGCCAAGATCAACTGCTAAGAAGGCTGGACGAGAGTGCTTCCAGGGAGGAAAGCATCCTGGAGAGGTAGGCTATTTTGGAGGATTCCTTCCTCAGGCTGGGCCAGGACTTGGACACCACGGCCAATGCCATCTCAGCAGATTTTGGCCGACTTTGGAAGGAGGTACGGCTGGTGAACTCGAGGTTTGACTACTACGACCATCACCTCGACATCAACTCTAGACCTCCGGCGAACGTAGTAATCATAGACGACGACGATGATCAGTGAGGACTTAGCTCGTCCACACCAGCTCCTCATCTGTTCCATGTTATCTATCCTATTGTATTTTTCCATTTCTTTTCTTATTCTTTGTACTTGCTCTATAACTGGACTTATTTGTGGGACAATGTACTTTGATAGTGGTTGTGGTGAATTCGTATGTGTGATGACTTGTGTAGTTTAGTTGTGGTGTCTTGTAAATTTTTTATCAATGTTATATTATATATATGTTGTTTATCAGGTGTTTGTGTGTAAAATTTTTTTTTGGAAATCTCATTTTACGCCGTTATGCTGCTGAAATTTCGTCAAACTAGTACTCGATAGGTTAGGACACCAATTAATTTACCTTTTATCTACTCTCACGCATGCCATGAATGCAATATATAAATGCAACCATCTTTAACACTTTCTCCCTTTGGCTTTTAACTCTTTAAAGCTTTTACATTAACCCAATCCCACTTTCCTATTATAGATTCTATGGGATTCTAATGGTATGCTGTGAGTGGAGCAAAGCATCATGCTCTGATACTACCGTTGTCACACCCTGTTCACACAGAACCGGGCCAGTGACTGGGTTAACACCGGTTAACCCAAACCTGCCAGGATCATCTGATACAGTATTCCACCACAGCATACACACAACTAAGAAAAAGCTCATCAGATCAGCGGAAGACTTGGTTTACCTGTGAATATTCCCATAATACTTGATACCCGAATTGTGATACAATAGTTAATTACATGTGGACCCGAAGGCATGATAATTACACAATAAGAGTACAATTCACATATCAAGTACATAAAGGAAATCATAAAAAATCAGAGTATGCAGCTCGGCTCGGTATCAAAGCCTAGAGCTCATCTCGGTATCAAAGGTTGAGCCCAGCTCGGCATCACAAGGTAGAGCTCAGCTCGGCATCAAAAGTGGAGCTCAGCTCGGTATCAGAACTGCGGTCCCGCAGCACAGTTCTCGCACGAGCAATCAGTGCCGTGCTCTAACTCCTCAGGGGCCCACCAATCCTCTTCAGGGAACTCAATCGTGGGACCCGCCCCCTGCTCATCTAGTTGATGACCTGTAAAATCATCTAAAAGAGGTGCACACATGGGATGAGCTCACTAGCTCAGTAAGTGGAAAGATGGACCACACAGCAGTCCACACAATAAATCACAACTATATGCACTACATGCTATGCAATACATTTTAAATCACATCCACCTAAGCAACATTACTATGTCTTTGCTTTAGTGCTACTACAGCCACAGTGCGCGTATACTCCAGGTACGAGCCGCGAACTCCATCCCGCGATACGCCCATAGGGCCGTAGGAGAAGACCCACCATGAGTACTCGAAAAAATAAAACATGCCGACCATCGGCTCTCAACATAAAATAAATGACACAAATTAAAGGTGCTGACTCCAGCAATTTAAAAGCAGTACGATTGGCCCTCTTGAATATACCACCGGGGTTGCCAATTGTCCTATTGACCAGTCGGGCGTAATGTCTAACCGCAATAGTGACCCGACAACCACGACCACTGCTTCCCCCCAAATGGTAATCCAACACCTTAACCCCTCCTGGGAAGGGTCGTAGCACGGGTAGATGATAATCCTAAACCGTATGCTCCTATATGACAATAGTACGATTGCATAGTGCCATCGCGTCCTATACCACGGGCCACCAATGCACTCATTTCCAAGCTGACTACGGCATCTAGTCTATTAATGCATCATGCACAATGATGTCCACATTCATCACAGAAGCATATTATCACTTGGTAATTAGAAAATAAACACAACACCCATGTATAATAGTGTGAGGATGACTAATCTACTTAGCATTTTCATTATGACATGACTAGACTAGATATGATTAAATGAATGCCAAACAATGCCTTGAAATAAGGCCAAACGTCCTCTCCCCACTTACCTGTAGTGTACAAGGATTCACGCTCGGTACGGGTGAGATCCGGTGTGGAAAGCTTGAGATTTGGTAAACCTATCATGAGTGAGCGGGATTAGTATTTCACCATTTTGGAATCAAGATTAACACGATCCAATGACAAGATCATGTTTAGAATGCTAAAAGAAGGTCACACGTCTGATTTGGGTCCCATCGGACGTAAAAATCACGTTCGGGGCCTCTCGGGTGGGTCGCACAGCCCACCTGTCTGACCCACCAGTCAGACCCACCGGTCTGGATCGGTGGGTAGGTCGGCCAGCCAGTTGACCCATCGATCTGGCCTGTCGGTTGGGCCAGAGGGTCTGCTAAGACCGGTAGGCAGGGTGGCCCACTGGTTGACCTGTCGGTTTGACCCGTCGGTTGTGCCCGAGGGCCCTGCCCTCTCAGGCGGGTGCCCACAGGCGGGCCAGATGGCCCACCGGTTTGGCCCACCGGTCTTGGCGGGAAACCTGCTATTTCTTCCCAACTTCCCCCCAATCTTTAGGGATTCAAATGAGGCTTCTCCAAACCCATTCTTCACATATTCAAGGTCTTATAGGATGGTTATAACCTAGATCTAGGTTAGATTTAAGGAATGGGAAGCCATCTTACCTTCTTTGCTCAAGAACACCTTCAAACCGGGTTTAAGAAGTAGGGTATTACAAAACTATTCAGCTCATTTGGGAAATCCTGAGCCAAAATAATAGTCTCCCTCTGTCCAGTTGCATAAGAGGCCATAAAAGCAGCTGGTTTATTTGTCTCCCTCCAAACATGCTTGAATTCCTTTCTTCCAAGAGATTTTGAGATATCTAGTGTCTCACTTCTAATGATTCTGGTTTGCCATGGACCTTCAACTACACCATTTAGCATATCAATGGCCAGTTTCAAATCTGATCTAATTGAGACCTCCATGATATTCCTTCCTGCACAAATACTGATTCCTCTGAGAATAGCCTTTAATTCCAACCATAGTATATTTGTAACATCTCCCATTCCCACAAAAGCTACAATGGGCTTCCCCATTCTATCTCGAATCAGCCCTCCATAGGATGCTCTATCATGTGTAAGGGCCCCATCACAATGCAATGCTATACCATTCTCTTAGGTGGCTGGAGCTAGCAAAAAGCTCAAGGAATCACTGTTTTCCAAGTGACTTTGATTAGCCAACTTTTTACTAAAAACTGATTTCTAGGGTTGCATTCAGCCATTAAATTCATAGTTAAGCATTTCACTTTTACTTTTGAAATTGTGGCTTCTATAATCTGTAGAGTAGTGCGGATTTTTGATTTGAAGATTCTAAAATTTCTTTCCTGCCATATGTGTTGTACTGTGGCATTGAAAGCTAAACTTTCCAACTACCCTGAGTGGATCTTTCTCATGAAATTCATTTTTTACCCACAATGCAACTTCCATGACACTATCAGATTTCTTCCCATTTTGAATGCATAGTAGGGCAACCTTCTCCCAAATAGCATTAGTATATTGACATTCAAAAATTAGATGGTTCCTTCTTTCCATACCTGCCCAATAGAAAATACATTGGGGACTAATGTTCATCTTCCTCTTAATGAGCTTATCCTTTGTTGGTAAAGCCTCAACTAAACATCTCTAGGTTGTGAATGAATGCCGAGGTATGTTGCCTTCAAACCACACTGATTTCTTCCACTCCACCTTCCTCTTATTCCTCCTTACTAACTTCCATGTTGATTTAGTAGTAAACATACCTGTAGGATCTCCTTTCCAAACTACCACGTCCTCCTCATCATAATGAAGTCTAGGGATAGTTTGAAGACATCCCCAAGCTACAATAAGATCAAGAGTTGTAGAAGGAGTAGGCTGCCATTCCCCATTCCTTAGGATTTCATCAACTGTAGCAAGATATGACAAACAATAATCATATCTTATTCTTTCCTCAAATTTCTTAATAAGGCTACCATTTGGATGCCAAGAATCTAGCCATACCCTGGTTGTTCTTCCATTACCCACCATATGCATAATAACACCTTCCACCTTTCTGGTCCCTCTTTGGTGTAGGGTTGTGGGTTTAGGCTTTAGGGTTTGGTGTTTAGAGGTTAGGGCTTAGGGATTTATGGTTTAGGGTTTTGGATTTATAATTTAGGGTTTGGGGTTTAGGTGTTGGAGCTTAGGGATTTATGGTTTAGGGTTGAGGGTATAGGGGTTTAGGGTTGAGGGTATAGGGCTTTAGGGTTTAGGCTTAGGGTTTAGGGTTTCGGCTTAAGGTTTTAGGCTTAGGGGTTTAGGGTTTGGGGATTATAGTTTAGGTTTAGGGTTTGTGGTGTAGAATTTTTGGTTTAAGGTTTAGGGTTAATATAATAATATGCAAAATGATAAAATTCATTCACATATGCATTATGATGCAAGCATTCCATAATAACACACAAAATCTCCTCACCTCGTGTTCTAGATGGCAGTAGATAGTTGATGGTTTCGTGTTGCGTGTCCCCGTCACTTCTCGGTTCCACTCCTAGGACACAGTGTTTTTAGGTTATTCGATTATTTATAGAGGAATGGGACACTAAGACTCGTGCCCCAATTAAAAGGATTAAAAATTAACTTTAAAATGGTTCACCGGTGGATGCTCACTGGTGGATGAATCCGAACGGAATGCACATCCTGTAATATTTTCACCGGTGGATGGTTCCTACCTTCACCGGCTTGCAGGTGAACATCCGTCGGTGAAGGTAAAATTGGGATTTTCTTGCCCAGATCAGCCCTATTGGCCCTGTGGCCCCTGTGTATGGTGGTGGAAATACGTATTTTTCAGTGGGATGTCATTTCCCAACTCCATTCCCCTTTCTCCTTCTTTTGTATAGTTTACAAATTGGGTTTTGTGATTTTAGGATTGGTTTTTCATGTAGGGTATCCTCACACACTTCACTTAGCTTAGGTTTAGTGAAATTAGTGAGTGGATCAACATAGGGTTTCAAGATACACCCAATTTGCTCAATACACAAGTCTAGGTTAGGATACATTGGGGAAGACTTTGGTTGATCTCATGGAATGGTCATTAATGGCTCATGAGATCACTCTCACACACCATACCTAGGTTTAATTTCATTTTCCCCAACTTAGGATTAGGTTAGGGTGTTAGGTCATAGAAAATTTGTTCAAATTCCCAAATCCTAGGGTTTTGGGTAGGGATTTCATAGGGATTTGTCCTTAGACCCAAGGTTGAGTGAATAACCTTGCCAATGTAGGTCTCTTACTCTAATTTCCCTCTCCCATTATGTAGTATTTATGGTTTGATAGGTGGAATTTGGTTGGGTCTCCATTACTCCCAATAAAGAGTGAAATGGGAAGGAGAGAGAGAGAGATAGATAGAGATTTATGTGTGTGTGTGGAGAGATGAGCATATGGGCTTACCTCAAGAATGGAGCCCTAGCCTTCCTCCTTTCTTCCTCTCCTTCTCCTTCTTCTTCTTCTTTTTCTTCTTTCTCCCTTTCCTTCTTTTTATTTTGGTAGGAGAAGAAATGTATGGTAAGAGCCCTATTTATAGCCACTTAAGTCCCACTAAGGGCTGTTTGGGGAATTAATGGGTTTTAATCCAATACCGGGTTATTCCGTTATTCGGCACTAACGTGCCCACCTTAGGGTGTCCGGATACGTTAATCTATTCCCTAATAGGTTGTACCAATTATTGGGGGTGGTTTGATGTGCACGGGTGCGAAGATCTAGGTCCCACGACAAATTAACCCGTTTTTTGCCAGTATTCTCACCGAAGGGTGTTCACCGGTGGATGGAGATCCACCGGTGACCATCAGCCGGTGAAGGTTGAACTGGTCACTTTGTATGGCAATTTCTCCTCTGTTTGAGTGGGGCCTTCCCCAGGGTTTCTAGTGTGTGTGGGGTTCAACTGACCTTTCCCTTCGGGTCCGTAATCCCTTCCAATTACTTAAGTATGGGTAGAAGGTGCAAGTGGGGTCGCCCTTCCTTCCTTGGCAAAAGACGGATGCAACCCAGTGCTCACTGGTACTGGTGTCCTCCGGCGTCGCACCTGAACATTAAATAGGAAGTTTTAGGGTTCGGGTATAACAGGGAGTGTGACAATGTATCTCTTTCTCATCGAATTTTGATCTCTATATTCCTGATTTATATGGTTGAAGCACCAGTACATCAGATGGAAAATTGTATCATTCATAGCATTCATCCTTGTCTACTCGCTTCCACACACCCCTTGCATTTTGAAATGTTGCCCTTCCTTCAGTCAAACCCTGCTCCCACTTAGATAGAACAAGAGCCTTGCCATAACTGAAATAGGTATAAGGGCGTCACTTTTCTCGCTTATATAGAACTTAGTTTCCGCAAATCCTAATGCACTTCAAAGGCTAAAGAAAGCATTTAGAAATAATGGCGGAAGAGGCTTCCTTTCATTGCCCAACTAGAGTGAAACTATAGCCTTATTGCATGGTGGCATGTTGTAGAGCCTTATTTGATTGGGCCATTAATTGCTTTAGGTAACTATTGATACTAGGGATTCACGTGAATCTAGACCCATGAGAGTGCAGCCCAAAGTATCTATGGTGTGTTGATGTACTTTGAATAGAGACCAGTTACTTGAGTATGGCGGTTCGGTATCCGTTCAATGATAGCATGAGATCCTCACTTCGATTCCGGGCGTCATATGTCTATATTGGTTGATGTCGACAAGGGATTAGTGGGTGTGATCAATCCGCACAAGTATGATAAGGTAGCTCGAGAGAAAAGTCAGTTCTCAACTACCCGAACTTATTTTATAGTTAACATACTAAAAGTATGCTCTATGTCATTGACTGTGATTATATTTGACAATGGACTAGCCTCTCTACACTCGTTACATTCTTAGAAGGTATAAAAAAGCATATGGGCAAAAGTTAAAATGAAAAGAGCTCTTTCATCCTTTCAGATAAGGCATCTCCTGCTAGGGCATCTATAATTCAACACAACTTAGGCTACCAGTGGGAAAACCTCCCTTTATTTTACTTAGGAGCTCCAATCTTCAAAGGACATGCCCAGCTCATCAAACTCGCACTTATCAGATCTTCAGTTTCTAGTCCGAAGTTTATTATATAAGAGAGGGTTTACTGAGCAAATGGAATGTGGTAGTTGTAGACACCTGATTTTCTCACCCTCCCCCAGCAATGATGATATTCAGGATGTGGACGAGATCTACGCTGTCTTACATAAGAGGATTTGGTATTTTCAGAGAATACCTGGAACTCTACCCAAATTGTGGTATATGAGGTTTGCGTGCTATATATTGACGAATTGGTCCAAGTAATGTCCATTGGTGTGAAAGCAGCATTAAACCAGTTGTCGAAATCCCCCAGTTGCCAGAAGGACGCGATCCCTTCTTCATAAATCCCAATATTTTCCAAGCCAAAAAAGAGCCAACACCTAAGCCTTTGGATTGTACTCAAAAAGACGAATCCGATGATATATGGATAGTACTCAAAAAGACAAATCCGATGATATATAGTACGCAAAAATTGGCCAGATCTCTCACAATAGCCCCCGAAAGTCAAAATCTTAATTTGGGCCAAAAGACCCAAAATTATCATTTTGCCCCTACCTTTATGTGCCTATAAATAAGGCCCTTTCTCCATTCCCAGGACAATAAACACACATCCCAAGGTTGGTGGAGAGCTCTAAATGTCATAATAATCCTGTATTTGCTTCCCTATGCACTCTCTCTCCTCTCTCAGCCAAAGAATTCCTTTAGAATCCTGAGAATTTCCTTGCCTTAATTGCATACCAAAACCTCAAAATTCCAAATATACCAAAAAATCCAAAGCCTTAGGAACCCCAAAATGCCCTTTTGAAGTTCCAAATTCATCAGACAACTCAAGATCACTCGCCTCAATTTTTGTGCTCAAAAATTCCAAATTTTCAAAAATGAAAAAAAATATATCAACTGTTAGGAAGCCTTCCTACCTTCCTAAACTTTTGAAAAGTCTCAAAAAGCTCCAAATTCTCTATATTCCCTTAAATTCTCTTAAATTGACAAAATTCCTAGAAAATTGCCACTAAAAAATTCCCCCAAGCTTTGAAAGGTCATAAAATACCAAATTCTCCAAAAAATGAAAGTAGATGGTTGAATCCTCCTTTTCCTATGTCAAAGGACACTAGCTGAAGTTCGCATCCACAACAAGGGTCCTCTCCTCTCAAACCGAAACAAAGGCCAAGCTTAGGATTATCTTTCAACTCAATAGACAAAATGTAGATCTTTAATATATATGTGGTAGTGTAAATAAGTACTATAGAAATAACATAGGACAATGTGGTATAGGATTAATCGAGGAGAATGTTTGCTCTTTAAGCATCTAATAGGAAGACTAGTTCTACCAGGTGGAGTGGGTGCTTAACACCTTCCCAACTCTGTAACTTGTCACTTACCCTTTATTTCTGGACCAGACCAATTCTTGTGCCCTTTTTTCAAGGATTGGGCTCACCAATTAAGTCCTAGGCCCTTATCCTAAGTGGCAACGCCAAATATTATGCATCCTCATCCCCATGTTGGTCAATAATATGCCTCTATACATGAAAATCAATACCCAATTAACAAAAATAGGCACGTACATATTCCCCTAGAGAGGAATGCAACAGTTGTGGGGCCTATAGGAACAGCGGGTTGATTATCCTTATAGTGGTGCTTCATTGGCGATTGATATCAAACCTCCAACACTAGATGCTATCAATAAATGCAAGAACATTCACCCCTTACCATCACTTGTATAAAAACATGTATGGCTAACCCATACATTGTTCTCAAAAGTGAAATCATCTAACGAGGGTACCCCCTGTCGTGCCAGGACCCCCAAGGGGAACCGGCCATGCTTACGTGAAACATCATATGAGGGCATTCTAGCTTGAACCACCTTGTATGTCTCTTGCATCACATTATGTGTATAACCAAATGATTGGGATATTGGTTAAAACCATATTGTCATGCAAACTAGCTTTGAATGTGCCATTTGTTTGTAAATAGATAATCTCCCAAAATTTTTAAAGTAAACCATTTATGTGGGTCAGGCACGATTCCATGTCCAAAAGACTTCCCACCATCCTTGTGGACCTGTCAAGGTAAGCGGTTGACCCATGTTAGTCCAGTGTCTTCTCCATTTCCCCAACGTTGTCTCTCTTCTATCAATCACAAACACCCTCGATAAGTATGGGCCCAATCACCCAATCCAGTCAACAATGATTCTTCCGAATTTTACCCCTTGTAATCCAGGGCTTGTCCTGCTTGGTTTAAAGGGGTCTCTTTTCCCTTCTTTTGGTCAGCTCAAAGAAGGAGACTGAGGCTACCTTATTCTGTATATTTTCCTTTTTAATACAAACACACTACTTATCAAAAAAAAATAAAAAAAAATACCACATGCCCATTTTTGCAACTTAACAAAAATCCCACCCTTCGCTATCTAAAACAAAAAGAATTTTATCAGTTTGAAAAAACGATGTAGTTTTCATTTAACAAAAAGGGAGGAAGATAAATGGCAGATGAGTAATTGACACAAACTCATGTAGGATCATATGGTGTAAATCTCCATTGAACTAAGGAGGAAATGAGAAGATCTACTAAATCCATCCTTACGTGTAGATCTTGGAACCATCTATAGCATTATTTTCCTTCGATAGACTTTGGACAAAACTTTTTGCCTTTGGTTATATAAAAAAGGAAAAAAATTATTAGTAACAAGTCGAGCAATAATCCATCCACACAGATATTATTGGAGAATACTTGCTTAGATTTGTTTAAACCTGGTCAATCCAGTATTTTCTTTGCTACCATGCAGTGAATTGAGTCTCTTAGAGTTGTTTTTATTTTATTTCCTTCATTGTACTAAGACATCTACTCATAGAAGTATTCCTGCTTAAGAGTACATAACCTGCTAACTAAATATTACAAATAAAGGTAGTAGTCCACGATAGAACACAAGGTGAATCCATCGTGACTCAGAAATTACTGTCTCTCTTCCTCTCCTCTCTCTTCTATTTGCAGGTACTGGTTTCAGATCCAGATTTATTTCAATAACATTCTGAAATGAAAGAGTGAGGACTAGTATGATAATATTTCCATCCTATATAAATTAAATGTGAAAGAGACCTAAAGATTTTGAAGACATCTAAGCATAAGAAAGGATTAGCAGTGCAAACAAGAAGTATCAGTACTATAAGTTCTAGCAGCTAGAACCACTAAGTCAATTTGTGGGTTCTTACGGAATTGCAGAGGATAAAATGGTAGAAGCAAAGTGCATTTTTCAAACTGTAACTTTTGAGGTAAACCTTCTTAGGCTTAAATTGATCAGTCAAAGAGAACTACATACCATGGTACTTTTCATTATATGCTCATGAGGAATCCATCGGAATCCATCATCCTGTAAAGGCAGCACTCATCAAACAAACTTTAGAACATATGTCATATTATGAGTACAAAAAGGGGTGGAATTACGATCATCTAACAAATGCATTAAAAGAAAACAAGCTTGTAGGGAATATGCAACTATCCAGTCCAGTGATCCTCATCTAAGACTATACTTCAATACAAGAAATTAAGACAAAGCATTTGCTAAACTAGGGTTAACAATTTTAACTTTCCCCATGGTCATTAACAAAATTTATTAAAGAAGTGAAATATTCAACTAAGAAAATGTCAGTAAATGACTAAAATTTCTTCATTTGATATCCAGCTACGTAGATATCAACAAAATACCATTGTCGTCGCAGAAACACAAGGTGGCGGTCAAGCACCTAGGCGTCACCTTGTGTCACCTAGATGTGTATAGTGCATACTACGTAGGTTTTAGTATCTTATTGTTTTAAACCCTAAGAATGGAAAAACAAGAAAAAGGAGGGGGAAAAACCTAGGTTCCACCCAGACAACCAAGGTGGGAGCCGTTTTATGCAAAAAATAAGGCCAAATCATGAAGTAGTTAGTCTCAAGTTTACTGCAATTGTTACAATCGTGCCTTAATCCGGTCTAATTTGAACTATTTTACTAGGCCTCGGATTGAAGATTGGAAGTTCGACCGGGTTTTGGCTCATAGTTGTGCATTGCCGAGGGGGTAGAGATGACCCCACATGTTTATGAATTTCATGCCTATATAACTAGAGGGGATTCATGCCTTTAAATCCCAGACAGTAAGTGCCAGCCATGGATAGCAAGCTATCCTGACCATCGGAAACAAGGCACTAGAAGTAGCCTGGGCCTAGATCTGGTGCCTGTTTCCAGTGGGTTGATAGGCTACTATCGGGGTTCCGATGCCCATGTTTCCTGCCACTCACATCTTAAATGGCTTCAGATAATCCCAAATCATCGTCCACACCTTCCTCGTGATGTGAGCACTTACGGACCTAAGTGGTCAGGTCCTCGTGCCCAAAATTCATTTTAACCCGATTAGTTCAAAAGGGGTCCAATCCAAATAGACCCTGAGGTCCACTTAAGTTATAAGTTGGGAAATGAGGATCATATCCTCATTTCCCTTGTGATCAAAATAGGAGTGGAGAGAAAGAGAAGAGGAAAGAAGAAGAGGAAGAAGAAGGTGGTTAGAGGCCTACCTTGGTGCCGGCTACTGCCTTGTTGTCGGAATCGTTATCGGAGGTAAGTATAACCTCCCATACCTCTCTCTCTCTCTCTCTCTTCATTTTGACCTAAAAAAGGCAAGGTATGGATGAAATCTTGGTGTACAAACCATGTTAAGGCTATAGAATGCGTGTTCTACCCTCCCGGTGTTGTTGCCGAGCTCGAACCAAGCCTGGTGAGCTCCGATAACATGTATTGCTAAAAGACCAACTAGGGTTTCGATCGTTCGATCAACGTATCTCCCAAATGGCTCAGTGGAATTAGAATCCTCTTGGCTTAGAATGATGCTAGGAACATCCCCTATAAAATTCACGAAACAAATCCCGATGATCAGGCCCGAGCTAAAAAGCCCCAAAATGGGTGGACTGCCCTAAACCACCCTCAGAAACAGCCCACCAAATCCATTGGGTTTGTTTCCGAAGGCAAATTTCCGGTGGACATGTGAGCCTTATGTGCTTCCTAACTTCTCCACCAGAAACAGGACTGATATTTCTGATGAAAATGGCCTGTTTTCGGTGGGAGTTTCCGATGACAGTACTGTCACTTAGGAATAGTGTCTGTACCCTTTGGGGGTGGCCTGTGTGGGTCCCTCCTGATATTCTAGAGGTGATTCTAGAGAAGCTCATTGAAGGTGGTTTGCTAGTAGAGATGCAGGCATACATCACAAAGCCTTCCAAATACTCACATAAATTAACATAGCTTACTGACATGGTATAGTGACATTTCTGAATACTCTTACGATTGATATGACACGGGAATGGGGGATGGAATTAGTTTCAGGTCAGATATTTGGCATGCTGCTTCAGACCTTAAATTAAAACTTCCAATCATTTTCCGAATTGTAGTTGGTAAGGAGTTGGGGATGGCTGGCTGTTTGGAGGTGTAGGATAATGGTCTGACTGCTTGATTGTTTAAATAGGGTAGTGGTGGAGGGAATGATAAGTGGATGGGTTGTAGAACTAAGTGAGAGGTCTTTTCTGTAAAACCTTTCCTCATCTACCCTAGGTGATTAGTCTGGAATCAGTTTGTGCCTCTTTTGTTTTGTTTTTTGTTTTTGTTTTTGTTTTTGTTTGGGGTTGGAGAATCAGCTAGTGACTTGATCATGCATTGCTCAACAGAAGATATTTGGGTTGATGCATGCTTGCTTTCAGATTAGTTCAGCTATGCGGGGAGTGGAAGATCTTTTGTTGCCGTGCGACAAAACTCGAATTCCTCCCAAGGAAAAGGTTGTTTAGGGCTTATTGCCCGTTTATGTAGGGTGATTTATGTGAGAAAAGCAAAATAGAAAAACAATCCAGCAGAAAATTTTAGTACTGGAGCATAGACTTGAAGGGTTCAATCTTAGCGTGGACATCTGGTTCTTCTATGTTGAGCAGGTTCATTGTAGTAGATTTTTTGTGGATTGGAATAGGATCATTGTGGTGGGCGATAATCATGGCTGAGGTGCTGGGTTTTCCTTGGATTGTATTTTCTATTGTTTCTCTTCTCCCCTAAGCCTCTCTTCATATTCTTTTTTCATTGAGCAATAATGTGCCACTTAAAGAGAAAAAGTTACTTTAGCTAGCAGACATTTTTTTTCAGTTGTGGGTTTTATTTTGAACATTTTGAATGCAGTACATTAAGCAAGCCGTCTGAACACTATTAAACTCACATCTTCCCAAGTTCAACTTTTGTTGCAAGTTCCGACTCTATGCTAGAAGGTGAAAATTGATCTACTTATACCTGCCTGACCTTATCTTACATTGGTCTGCTGATTAAGAAGTGGTAGCCACTAGCCAAAAGAAAGGTGGTGTGGGTTGTTGGGTCCATAGTGTGTAATTCCCCTCTATGTTGCCTTGTCCCTTATCAATAATGCTTTAAGAAAACATGTTCTTTTTTATTGGGGCTTTGCATTTAAGAGACCTGTTGTTTCATGTTGGCACTTAGCATCCAATGTTACTTTGAAGGGACACGCTAGACATTCTAAATTGACACATGTTTTCTATTGTCAGGTTCTACTTGAGGTTCCAAAGGTTTGCTGGGATGATATTGATGGGCAGAATGAGGTTAAGCAACAAATGATGCTTTCAAGCGGTAGAATGGCTACAAAAGCATCAAGATGCTTTCAAGCGTATGGGAACTCGTCCACTAATAGGGGTGCTGTTGTTTGATCCTCCTGGTTGCAACAAAACCCTCATGGCAAGTGCTATAACTTCTGAAGTAGGGTTGAACTCCTTGCTGAAATGGTCCCATAATTATTTATGTTACACCTGTGCCCTGACTCGGTCTAATTTGAACTGTTATGATAGGTCTCGGACCGGAGATCGAAAGCACGGTCAGGTTTTGACTCGTGGCTGCCCATTGCCAAAGGGGGAGAGATGACCCCAAGTGTACGTGCATCGCGTGTTAGTCTAATTGGAGGGGATTCGTACCTTTCGATCCTAGATGGTAAGTGACCTGACTCCTCACACATAAGTCCAGGCACATATCGAAGTTGTCGAAAGGCCTTGAGCATGGGCGAGCGTAAACACCCATGCAAGACCAGCCATGGGACAGTAAGCAGTCAAGACAACAAGCTGTCTTGACCACTTGAAATATGCCACTAGATCCACTGGGTCTGAATCCGGTGGATTGTTTTTGATGAACATAACAGGCTGTTGTCATAGTGTCGATGCTCGTGGGTCCCATCACTCCGATCGTAAACAATCTCGGATGATCCCAAATCATCCCCCACACTTTACTCATGACGTGAACGTATTTTGAACTTAAGTGGATGGGTTCTCAGGCTCCGAAAGTCATAATAACCCGATTGGTCCGAATAGGGTCCAAGCAAACAGACCCTAAGGTCCATTTTAACTTATAAGTTAGAAATGAGGAATTCATTTCCTCATTTCTATTGTGTCCAACGTAAGGAAGGAGAGAAAAATGAGAAGAAGGAAAAAGAAGGGGAAGAAGAACGAGAAGGCTTACCTTGGTGCTGGCTGTCGCCAAGATGTCGGAATCGTTACCGGAGGTAAGTACACTCACTTCCACCACTCTTTCTTCATTTCGACCTAGACAAAGCTAGGTATGGATGGAATCTTAGTGTACAAACCATGTTAAGTTCGTAGAATATGTGTTCTACTCTCCCGGTGTTGTTGCTGAGCTTGAACCAAGCCCGGTGAGCTCCAACATGTATTGTCAAAAGACCAACTAGGGTTTCGATCATTCGATCGACGTATCTCCCAAACGGCTCAGTGGAATTGGGATTTTATTGGCTTAAAATGATGTTGAGAATATCTCCTATAAACTCCATGGAGAAAATCTCGGTGATCGGGCCTAAGCCGGAAAGCCCTAGAATGGGTGGACTATCCTGAACCACCACCGGAAACAGCCCACCGGATCCACTGGGTCTGCTTCCGGTGGCATATTTCCAGTGGACCACTGAGCCTTAGGAGTGCTTTGTCAGTTCCACTAGAAACAAGACTGATATTTTTTGTGGAAATTCTCTGTTTCCGGTGACATTACTATCACTGATGGATTTTGTCTGTACCCTTTGGGGGTGATCCAAGTGGATCCCTCCCGATATTTTCGACACGTACTCATGTACGATTGTCCTTATGTCTAGGACAGTGACACGCATGAGCCCTGAGACCGAAACTGAGTGGATTGATCGGTGGCCTTATCTGAACCCTAACACAAGCAGAGAACAAGGTGAGGGATGGTTTTATTTTGGATTATTTAATTATATAGAATTGTTCACATGCGTAGATTTAATATGCTTAATTATATTGCTCACATGGTGGTGATTATCATATGTTACATTCTTATGGATTTCATATAAACTGTTCATTTATATGTATGACGGGATCCGGTGTGATCGATGTGGTACCGGTACTGTGATAGTCGTGTGCTTGGTTGTGAGACAGAATCCGACATGGCCGAGCTGGTACCAATACCGTGATTGTTGTGTATGCTGCATTCATGCATTTATTATGCGCATTAGAGTTGTAGTCGTGGGTTACACCTTGTGGAAAAGGTTTCACTGGTATCGTGTACCCCCAGGACTGCATTTGAAAATGGATACACTTCGTGGCCAATGATTGGTACAGGTGTCATGTAGTCCATACTCAACTGTGATATGTATGTTAGATTAGGTAAACGGTCTTAGGTTTCACTTTGTGGCTAAGGTCTCACTGGTATCGCGTACCTAGGATTGTATTTGAAGATGGATTACACTTTGTGGCCGAGGTCTTGCCGGTATCGTGTAATTCAAACTAACTGTATCACTATGAAGGCATGTAGCGTATATGTGGTTAGGTATCACTCCCTATGCTACGAACCCTTGCCAATAGGGGTTGAGGTGTTGGATAACCCATTATGGTATGTTCGATGTACCTTTCTAGAATGCCACACCCACGGTACGATGTGATTGTGGCCAGAGGCAGGAACCTGTCCAGTGTGGCCGATGTGGTACCGGTGCCGTGACTGCTAGGAGGGGGTTATTAGGTGTTTGTTGGGTGACCCGTGGATGCATACGGGGACCGGTAGGCTTCTATTCACAGCTAAGGTTTGTATCCTTGCGTAATCGATGGTGGTTCTGAGATTAATGATACAACCTAATGCGCTGTAGTAACATTTACCAAACTTAGTTTGTATTGTTAGGTGGATAATAAATAAATGAACTACATCACGAGCATCATGGACTATGTGTTTAATTTTCGCTATCATGCATCATAAATTATTATTACTACTGCCTTTTTTGAATGTGCTTGACCCCACCCTCATCGAACGAGTTGGAAAGCTCACCCCACATATATACACTTTTTAGATGATGATGCAGGTATGGTCGTGCCTGTGGCTAGTGACTTTTTCCTCCGGACCTGAGTACGGAATAAGCGACTGGTGGATGCTAGAAGCGGAGGAGCATGGCCAGGACTATGCTTGTGACTTTTGTGTATACGCGACCATGAGATGTACGGCATATTTTTGATTATGTTGATACAGGTCTATGAATATTATGTTTTAAACTTAATATATGTAAGTCTTAAAGAATTGTAAACAGAATAACTTGGTTAATGATATTATGTTTATCATTAGATAATTTCTCTATTTATATCTGATGATTTCGCTATTATACTCCAATTCCGCTGCTTTTGGTTGGTTGTGATGTGAGATTGTGAAATGTTAAGGTGCTGGTATCAGTGATCTTGGTAGGTTTGTAAGACAGGTACGTGTCTTCCACTGTCGGTATTCCTAATGGTAAATTGGGTCTACTAGAATTGGGGTGTGACAGATATGGTATCAAAGCGCGATGCTCTTCCTTAATTCACAATCTTAGTCAAAACATAGTTTTGGAAAAATTAGGATTAAATAAAAATCTCAAGACAGCAATAATAAAAATTACACAATTAGGAGACAAGTATAGGTATTAAAGTCGTTTCATTATAAAGGAGAACTTGATTACATAGCTTACACTTTTTATAAAATTAAAGTACGAAAAACAGAGAATCCTAACTAGCCTAAAGACTAGGAATGTAAATGACAGAAACAAATGACCTAAAATGAAAGTTCAACTAAACCTAAAACATCAAACTCAAATAAAATATGGAAGGGGAAATCCTGAAAGCTATAATGGAAAACATGCCACTACTCTTGCTGCTCTTCCTACTACTGCTGGTGGTTCTGTCCCTGGCCCTGAGTCTGGTTCGGACCATGCGTTCCTAGAGGAGGCACCGGAATACCAAGATGGAAGACCATCGCCTACATCTGTGCCTTTAGGGAGGCCACTCTATTGTCCATAAGACAATAGGTCCTGTCTATGCTGTTGAGGCGGCTATCTATACTTCTCACCAGAGATGTGGTGGTGTCCAGGCGAGCCATAACATCATTGAGACCGTAAGGCCTCGCACCCCTAGTGGCCCGAGAAGTAGAAGCAACCATAGAACCCATAGTCTGGGTATCAGGTGGTGGGGCTTCACCAACCCCAACAACTTCTCTTACACCACCAACATCTCCACTAACATCACCAGCATCATCGCCAACAGTACCGGCATTGGCACCGCCACCCTTTACCGCTGTAGGCTACTGACCCTCTCCTGGAATAGGTGTCACCTTCCTTAGATCTATGGTCATCTTCCTTAGAGAATCTTGGTTAAAGCCTGTGACCTCTTCACCCAAGCGTGCCTCTCCCTCCAAGTCTGTGACCTCTTCACCCAATAGTACCAGCACCGGCACCGCCACCCTTTACCTCTGTAGGAGGAAGATGTCAGTAGTAAGTATTCTTCCATAGCACGGGCTTCCCGCTCAGAGATCCATTCCTTCGGACCGAAGTACCATGGTCCACATAAGGAGGAAAGATGTATTTGCACCACCATGTACACGCAGTAGGTCACATAAGCTTACAGTGCAGATACTTATCATAGTGTCGACAAGTGGGAAGAACATTCAACTGAATCGCACGACGGATGACCTTTGGAGTAGCAAAGTAGTTGACTGAGCGGTTCCACCCCTTGGCCTCCTTAGTCAACATGTTTATCTCCTGAAAGTATCGGGACTCTGGAAGTTATAAGCTGGAGTCCGAGGCAGGCAGTACACCAGCGCACCGGCATTGCTAACCATCAGAATATTGGCCAACTGCCCCATTTAAAAGGAGATCTCTATCCCCTTCACATAGGAGGTGATCCACATCTCTTTAGTACCCTAGTTCATTCATTGCAGGTTGGAGTAGAATAAGTTGACCAATGTAGGGTGGTAATACTTGTTGGGTTTTAAGATGTGGTACCACCCAACATCGTCAAACCATTGACAGAGACAGAATGCACGAAAGTCATTGGTCCTCACACTCCCAGGTCTACATTGCGGCGCTTAAAGAGTTCCCAATGGTCTCGCTCGGCTACAGAGCGGAACAAGATTGGGTTGAACTGAGCGGCGACGTCTTGCTCCTCTTGTTCAACGGCACATCAGGTACGTACACAACATCCAAACACCATTGTAATATGATTCCTAAGGATTAAGAATGAAAAACCAGGTTCAATGGCTTAATGTAAAGCTCACAGAGAAGAAAATAAAAAGACTAGGTTACAGAGAGGAGGAACATACCTTTGGTGTGAATGCGGTGCCGATCGATCGTGAAATAACAAGAGGAAGGTAGGGAATGAGTTGAAAAATCCTCCTTGGCTGTTTTCACACCTTTTTCACAAGTTAGAATAGGGTTTTGTACAATGAAACCCAAACCTGAGCCTATTTATAGCCATTTTGGAGCCATCGGAAACAATTGGTCATGCTTTCGGTGCTTGTTTCTGGTGAACTGAAAAATCCCAAATTGCTCTCTGTTTTGCCCACCAGAAATAACACTAATATTTCTAGTGGATTAAGCTATATTTCCGGTGAGGAGTCGGCCTTTTTCCGGTGGACTAAATTGGAAATAAATTATTTTATTTTTCAAATCTAAATTATTATTTTGTTGCCTTAATTGTGTGCCCCTTCTTGATATGCAGGCAATCGGATCCAAATATGTGTGGACCCCACTTATGCATACCCTAACCCTAATTTCTCCTATCGTATATATGTGGGATCCACTATGCATGCATGTGTTCCAATTACATGCAACCTTGTATATGCATGTGCACTAATAGGATTCCTCCATAAGGATTCATGTCATGCAGGTCCTGATCTCGATCAAGCCCGTTGCCTCCCGCTTCTCCTACACGGAATCGGGGTAGACCCTGGTAATGCACATTCGGCTCTGCTGGTACTTACAACCTAGGATGTGGCGTCCATCATGGATAACTTGATGAGGGGAGTTGAAGAAAGGCAAATCCAATTTATGCCCGAGATCGATGATAGGATCCAAGCGGCAATGGAAGCCCGTAATGCACTGCCCCAGCTCCTACTCCACTGGCACTTGTTCCAATACCTGCTGGATCGGCTACCCTTCAAACCATTGGTGGGGCACAAGTGCATGGGCAGGTGCGAGACCTGACACCGGATTAAGCCGAAGCCCAAGCCCATGTAGAGGGATGGACAGACTTGATGAAAATGATGGAGAAGTTTCAACAGCTTAGGCCCCCATGCTTCTCGAAGGTGGGTCAAGACCCATTGTATCCATCAAGATGGATTAGTGGAATGGAGAACGTTTTTAGACTGATGGGCTGCAATGATGAGTAGAAAATTTTGTGTGTGAGTTATCAGTTACAGAATGAAGCAGATGATTGGTGGAGTGCCACTGAGCCTATTTTGAGGGCTAGTAACCCAAATCCCACTTAGGCAGACTTCAAAGGGGCCTTCTTTGAGAACTATTTTCTAGAAAGCTTCTGGGATAGGAGAGAGAGTTCTCTCAGTTGGTTCCAGGTTCCCGATCTATGCTCGAGTATCAACAATGCTTCGAGGAGCTATTCCATTTTGTTTCTGAGCATCCCAGAGGTGATAGAGCTAAAGCGAAGAAGTTTGAGAAAGGGTTGAGGCCTGGTATTGGGTCAACCATTGTGGGGTTGAAACTAGACCTATGCTGAGGTGGTCCAAGTGGCTAAATCTATTAAAGATCGGCATAGAAAACTTCACGGCCCAGCAAGGGATGCAAAAGAGGCCAATGGGATCTATTGATTCTAGGGGAGGTGGCAAACCTTTTCGAGTGCCCTATGTCAACCCAACTTCAGTGCAATTTAGGAAGCTTGATGCTAATCAGACTTCCCAGTCCTCCTAATCCAGTGCTATATCTCAGTCTTCGGGATCGAGCTCTAGGTGTTTTCATTGTGATCAGTTTGGCCATATGACGAGGACATGCACCCACCGAAGGCCAGGTGATGCACCATATACTATGCCACCTAGGTCCCAGCAGACATATTTAGCCCCTAGACCAGCGCAACCCCTACAGGACTAGAGACCACAGGGCAGAGTGTTTGCTATGACTACAGAAGGTACCGAGGCTGCACCCGGAGGAGTGACAGGTACATTGTTGATATCATTATTACCTGCACATGTGTTATTTGACTCAGAAGCCTTGCATTCGTTCGTGTCACCGGCATTTGCAAAGAAGATGAGAATTCCACCCAAGGGATTGACTCAATGTTTGGCTGTGAGCACCCCTACAGGAAGTGTAGTGGGTTTGAACTATGATTATGAGCCTTGTCCAGTGACCATAGGTGATCATGAGTTGAATGCTCACTTGATCGAGTTGGATATGACCATCATCGATGTGATTTTAGGAATGGACTAGTTGTCTGTATACAGAGCCAGTGTGTTATGTGCAGAGAATATCATTTTCAAACCTCGTGATGATGATGAGTTTGTGTTCCAAGGGGTTAAGCTTAAGAAACCCAAAAAGGTTGTCATATCTGCACTCCAGATGAAGAAGCTACTGAACAAAGGATGTCAAGGCTACTTAGCATCTGTGATGGATACTGAGATAGATATTAGGCCACCAGACCAAGAGACAGAGTTTGCTATAGACCTACTCCCTGGATCGACACCAATGTCAAAGGCCCCTTATCGCATGGCCACCACAGAGTTGAAGGAATTGCAGGTGCAACTTCAAGACCTTTTGAAGAAGGGATTCATTAGACCTAATGTGTCTCCATGGGGACCACCGATATTGTTCGTCAAGAAGAAAGATGAAAGTATGAGATTGTGCATTGATTACTGGGAGCTTAATAAGCTAACCATCAAGAACCGGTATCCCTTGCCAAGGATAGATGACTTATTTGATCAGTTGCAAGGTGCTAAGGTATTCTCCAAGATCTAGATCGGGCTACCACTAGCTCAGGATCATGGATAGTGATGTCAGTAAGACAACCTTCAAATCAAGGTATGGACATTATGAATTCTTTGTAATGTCATTTGGGTTGACCAATGCACTGGCTGCATTTATGGACTTGATGAACCAGGTATTCCAGGATGTCCTAGATAAGTTTGTGATAGTATTCATTGATGACATTTTGGTCTACTCCAAGAGTGCAGAGGAACATGCTGTTCACTTGAGGTTAGTACTGCAACGACTGAGGGAGAAGCAAGTCTATGCCAAATTCAGCGAGTGCGAGTTTTGACTGTCACAGGTGGCATTCCTAGGCCACATTATTTCAGACAAGGGTGTAAAGGTTGACCTAGGCGAGGTGAAGGTAGTACTAGAATTGGACTCCCAAGAGTGTAGTAGACATACGTAGTTTTCTGGGATTGGTCGGATACTACAGGAGGTTTATCGAAAACTCTCGTATTGCTACTCCGATGACCCGACTCACATGAAAGGGTGTAAAATTTGAGTGGTCTGATGCTTGTGAGAAGAGCTTTAAGGACCTAAGGCAAAGGTTGGTGTCAACTCCAGTTTTGACTATTCCGACTGATACAGGTGGTATGGGTGTGTATAGTAATGCCTCCAAGCTGGGATTGAGTTGTGTATTGATGTAGCACGGGAAAGTCATTGCTTATGCATCCTGTCAATTGAAGGATTATGAGAAGAACTACTCGAACCATGATTTGGAGTTGGTAGCTATGATTTTTGCACTGAAAATCTAGAGACACTACCTGTATGGTGAGAATAATGAGATCTTCAGTGACCATAAGAGCCTCAAGCACTTCTTCACCCAAAAAGAGCTCAACATGAGACAAAGGCGTTGGTTAGAGCTGATGAAGGATATTATTGTGCCATTCACTATCATCTGGGAAAGGCTAATGTGGTAGTTTATGCACTTAGTCGAAAATCCCAGTCACTAACTCTTGCATCACTGGCCACCAATGCGTATCTCCTAGAGGAGGCCAGGAAACTAGACTTGGAACTATTAGTAGAGGGTGTCACTTTGTCACTATCGGCATTGGTGGTACAACCTAGTCTAGTGGATAGGATCACTGCAGCTCAGGTTACTGATGCAGAGTTACAGAAGTTGATAGCAGAATGCATGGAAGGAACCCAAAGGGACCCGGATTTCTCTGTAACTGAAAGTGGAATTCTCAAGTTCAAAGGGAGGTTGTGTGTGCCCGATGATGGTGATTAGAGAGAGTTTTGAGAGAGGCATATAGCTCTCTATACTCCATTCACCCTGGCAACACTAAAATGTACAAGGACCTAAAAGGCTAAAAGGCTCCTACTGGTGGAAAGGAATGAAGAATGATGTGGCCACGCATGTATTTAGATGCCTCACATGCTAGCAAGTCAAGGTTGAGAGACAGAGGCCCCATAGGTTATTACAGTCCCTACCTATTCTAGAGTGGAAATGGGAGAATATTACCATGGACTTCGTCATAGGCCTACCCCGTGCACAGAAGGGTATGGATGCCATTTGGGTAGTTGTGGACTGCTTAGCCAAGGCAGCTCACTTTATCCTAATCAAGATCACATTTCTATGGACAAGTTGGCCAAGTTGTATGTCTATAACATCATCATATTGCATGGTGTGCTAGTTAGTATCATCTCTGATCGAGATCCTAGGTTCACTTCCAAGTTCTGGACATGTGTCAGAAGGCTATGGGCACATAGTTGGATTTCTACGCTGCCTTTCACCCTCAGACCGATGGTCAATCAGGAAGGACTATTTAGACATTGGAGGACCTACTCCATGCATGTGCCTTGGATATGAATTATAGTTGGGATGCGCATATTTTCCTTATTGAGTTCTCCTACAATAGTTATCAGGTCACCATCGGAATGTCCCCATTCGAGGCACAGTATGGCAGGAAGTGTCTAACTCCACTATATTGGGATGAGGTTGGTGAGCGGCATATTTTGGGTCCAAACTTGATATAGGCTACTAGTGAGAAGGTGAATGTGATCAGAGAAAGGATCAAGGCAGCTCAGTCCAGGCAGAAAAGCTATGCAGATGTTAGGAGGAAACATCTGAAGTTTGGTGTTGGAGACAAGGTGTTCTTACGGATCTCCCTAGTTGAAGGGGTGATGCAGTTCAGCAAGAAAGGAAAGCTTAGTCCAAGGTTTATGGGACCGTATGATGTACTGGAGAGGATTGGACTGGTAACTTACCGGATAGCTTTATTATCAAAGTTGGAAGGTACACATTATGTCTTCTATGTTTCTATGTTGAGGAAGTACATTTGACTTACCCCGTAAGTTGGAAGAGGATTTTGCCTATGTGGAGTTTTTAGAGATGATTGTTGACCAGAAAGAGCATGTTCTTCGTAGCCCTACTATTTCCTTTGTCAAGGTGAAATGGATGAACCACCCCAAACAAGAAGCATCTTGGGAGTGGGAAGATGAGATATTGAAGCAGTATCCTAGATTGTTTGATTTTTCAAGTATGTTCAATTTCGAGGATGAAATTCTTATAAGGTGGGGGGAATGTTACACTTGTGCCTTGACTTCGTCTAATTTGAACTGTTGTGACAGGTCTCAGAGATCAGAAGAACGGTAGGGTTTTGGCTCACGGTCACCCATTGCCAAAGAGGGAGAGATGACCCCAAGTGTTCGTGCATCACGTGTCAGTCTAATTGGAGGGGATTCGTACCTTCCAATCCTAGACGGTAAGTGACCCGACTCGCACATAAGTCCAGGCACGTATCGAAGTTGTCGAAAGGCCTTGAGTATGGCTGAGGGCAATCACCCATGCAAGACCATCCATGGGTCGGATCCACTGGGCCTGAATCCAATGGGCTGTTTCCGGTGAACATAACAGGTTATGGTGTCGATGCCCGTGGGTCTCGCCACTCGCATCTTAAATAGTATGGGATGATCCCAAATCATCCCCCACACTTTACTCGTGACGTGAATGCATTTTGAACCTAAGTGGACGGGGTCTCGGGCTTCAAAAGTCATAATTATCCAATTAATCCGAATAGGGTCCAACCAAACAGTCCCTAAGGTCCATTTTAACTTATAAGTTAGAAATGAGGAATTCCTTTCCTTATTTCTATTGTGTCCAACATAAGGAAGAAGAGAAAAAGAAGAAGGAAGAAGAAGAAGGGGAAGGAGGAGAAGGCTTACCTTGGTGCCTGCTGCCGCCAAGTTGTCAGAATCACTGTCGGAGGTAAGTACACTCACTTCCACCACTCTCTTCATTTCAACTTAGACAACGCTAGGTATGGATGAAATCTTAGTGTACAAACCATAATTAGGTCATAGAATGCGTGTTCTACCCTCCCGGTGTTGTTGCAGAGCTCAAACCAAGCTCGGTGAGCTCCGATAACATGTATTGTCAAAAGACCAACTAGGGTTTCGATCGTTAGATCGACGTATCTCCCAAATGACTATGTGGAATCGAGATTTTATTGGCTTTAAATGATGCTGAGAACATCCCCTACAAACTCCACGGAACAAATCCCGACGATAGGGCCAGAGTCGAAAAGCCCCAAAATGGGTGGACTGTCTTGAACCACCATCGAAAACAGCCCATCGGATCCATTGGGTTTGCTTCCGGTGGTATATTTTCGATGGACCAC
Source organism: Macadamia integrifolia (assembly GCF_013358625.1). Classification (NCBI taxonomy): domain Eukaryota; kingdom Viridiplantae; phylum Streptophyta; class Magnoliopsida; order Proteales; family Proteaceae; genus Macadamia; species Macadamia integrifolia. Next base: position 15,162,588 of record NC_056563.1, on the reverse strand, counting down.
TAAGCCTTTGGAGCTCTCTGTCAGTTCCACCAGAAACAGGACTGATATTTTCGGTGGAAATTCCCTGTTTCTCGTGACATTACTATCACATGGATTTTTTCTAGGACAATAACGCACATGGGCCCCAAGACAGAAACTGAGTGGATTGATCTTAACACAAGCAGAGATCAACAAGGTGAGAGATGGTTTATTTTGGATTGTTTAATTATTATAGAATTGTTCATATGTGTAGATTTAATATGCTTAATTATATTGCTCACATGATGATGGTGATTATCATATGTTACATTCTTGTGGATTTCATACGAATTGTTCATTTATATGTATGACGAGATCCGGTGTGGCCGATGTGTTTGGTTGCATGAGACGAAATCTGGCTTGGCCGAGGTGGTACTAGTGCCGTGATTGCCTTGTATATGTTGCATTCATGCATTGATTATGCACATTAGAGTTAGTTGTAGTCGTGGGTTACACCTTGTGGCCAAGGTCTCGCTGGTATCGTGTACCCTGAGATTGCATTTGGAAATAAATACGCTTTGTGGCTAATGATTGGTACTGGTGTTACGTAGTCCATACTCAACTGTGATATGTATGCTAGATTAAGTAAACGGTATCGGGTTTCACTTTGTGGCCAAGGTCTCACTAGTATCGTGTATCTGGGCCTGTATTTGGAGATGGATAACACTTTGTGGCTGAGGTCTTGCTAGTATCATGTAATTCATACTAACTGTATCACTATGAAGGCATGTAGTGTATATGTGGTTAGGTATCACTCATGCTATGAACACTTGCCAACAGGGGTTGAGGTGTTGGATAACCCATTTTGGTATGTTCGATGTGCCTTTCTGGAATGCCACACCCGCAGTACGATGTGATTGTAGCCAGATGCGGGAACTTGTCCAGCGTGGTTGATGTGTTATCGGTGTCGTGACTGCCAGGAGGGGGTTATCAGGGGTTTACTGGGTGACCCATGGATGCATATGAGGATCGACAAGATTCTATTCACGACTAGGGCTTTGTATCCTTGCATAGTCGATGGCGGTTCCGAGATGAAGGATATAACCTAATGCGCCGTAGTAGCATTTACCAGACTTAGTTTGTATTGTTAGGTGGATAATAAATAAATGAACTGCATCACGAGCATCATAAACTATGTGTTTAATTTTCGCTATCATGCATCTTGAATTATTATTACTACTATCTTGCTTGGATGTACTTGACCTCACCCCTCACTGAGTGAGTTGGAAAGCTCACCCCATGTTTACACACTTTTTAAATATTGCAGGTACGGTTGTGCCTGTGGCTAGTGACTCTTTTTCCTTCGGACCTAAGTACGGAGTGAGTGACTGGTGGATGCTAGAAGTGGAGGAGCATGGCCAGGACTGTGCTTGTGAGTTTTATGCATACGTGGTGCCATGAGGTGTTTGGCATATTTTTGAGATTATGTTGATACAGGTCTATGAATATTTTGTTTTAAACTTGATATATGTAAGTATTGAAGGATTGTAAACAGAATAACTTGGTTAATGATACTATGTTTATCATTAGATTATTTCTCCATTTATATACAATGATTTCGCTATTATACTCCAATTCCGCTGCTTTTGGTTGGTTGTGATGTGAGATTGTGAAATGTTAAGGTACTGGTATCAGCGATCCTGGTAGGTTTGTAAGATAGGTATGTGTCTTACTCACCTCTGGTATTCCTAATGGTAAGTTGGGTCTACTGGAATTGGGGTGTGACAATTTAGTAAATAGGTTGGCGAATCTGAAAAGGCTGTAAGGTCTCTATTTGCCAAGGCTAGGGCCAATGCCCCCTCGATTGTGTTTTTTGATGAAATAGATGGTCTTGCAATCATTGGTGGGCAGGAAAATGATGGGGCTTCTATTCCTGGTAGGGTCATTAGTCAACTTCTAGTTGAATTGGATGGTAAGTGCATACAAATGCTTAAAAACTATGGAATTTACTTCATTAGGTCTGTATTTGTCTGTTCATAATTGATTAATACCTACTGTTTGTTATGTACGGTCCTATAGGGTGCCATTTGTACCCTATTGGACAAAATATCTTGTAATATCAAGTAGGCATGTGTATCAGATGTTTTTACTCACGATAGGTTGAGGAATCCTAACGTGAGAGTCCTTTAGTTAGGAGTTAGTTTTGTTTGTTATTCTTTCTAGGTAGTTTCCTGTCTAAGATACGTTTCCTTATTGTTTGCAAGTTTTCTTTTTATTGTAAAGAAAGTAGAGTCCAGTGATAGAAATCATCTTCTGAGTCTATCACTGGCTTAGTTTTTCCTTCTCACTTCTCTCTTTCTTTGTGTTCTTTCTTACCTACTGCTGATCGATTACTATTGGGTTCTCTGAAGTTATATTGTTAATTTCTTCTGTAGAAGTGTTTCAGCACTTTTTTGGAATCATAACAAATTGAAAGTGACTTATGGTTCTTTTCTTTTCCTCCCCCCAAATTTTCTTTTCTTACAAGGTTTATCTCTCTTTATACTTCTTTGATAAACCAGGCAACCTATCTCTACGCCTGTTCATCATCTACCAGTGCTTAACTTGTCTATCCAGCTGGTTATTTTGTATATTTTCAATTTTTATATAATATTATTTATGTATCATGTCATTAGATTATTTCTGAGAAGTGTGTTCAACAGAGAAAAATATGACAAAACTATGTCTTCTAGTGTCACAATATTGTTCATAACTAAAATGAGAAATTCGTCTTTGCACCAAAGAGTTGATGTTACTGTTATTGCTGCCACAAACCATCAGGAAAAGATTGATTCAGTACTTCTAAGACCTAGTATGACAATTAACCTCTCTCCACCCCCGCCCTCCCTCCTCTTTTCCAGTCCTTACCATATTGTTGCTTCCTAGTGGTCCTATTTCTTGGTAGGACAATTTGATTGGTTGCTGTATGTGGGACCTCCAAATGAACTTGATCGAGATGATATATTCCAGATCTATGTGTGCTATGCAGTTGTGATGTAAGCTTGAGTGAGCTTGCATGTCTCACACAAGGCTATAATGGGGCAAATATATCATTAGTCTGTCAGGAAGCAGCTGTTGCAGCAATTGAAGTGTGTTGAGTTCCTACTACAATTATATATAATAGTTTATTTATTTGAGGAAGTTAATATATAATTTTCAACAATTTCAAGAGAGCAACCATCAGGGTTCCAGTCATACCACAAATATTCAGTGAAGTTCCAAAGGCTTCCAGTAGTTTTACTACTGATGACATGGAGTGTCGAGCAAGTTCTAGCAATTCCTACTGGATTTCATTCTGGTAAACTTTTCTTCTCTTTGTTTATCTGGGAACCATTTCTTAATAATAAATTGATGGAATGTTTATTTGATTTATTGAAGCAGGTCACAACTGAAAATCTAATGTGCTTCTGTTCTTGCGGCTCCCAGCAGCACTTGCATCATCATAGGCCTCCTAATGTGGCTGGCGGCAGGCGGTACTGTTCATTGGTTTATACAGTCATGTACCATTCGATTTTGTCTCTTGAAAAATGTTTGGCAATTTATTACAAACAACTCATGTATCACAGATCCTCTCCAAGCGATTGATATGGGTGAATGAATTACTTATGAGTACAAAAATGGACTTCACGAAGAATTTTGAAAGTGTTCCATGGTTTGCGTTGAAGAAATGGACCTTCCTTCAGCATTTCTTCTTTCAATTCCATGGAAGTTCACGCACTGGTTTAGGGAGGCTAATCCAATTTCAAATTATTTGGCCAAGGATGCGGCAAAAACGGGTGTGATGATAGACTTTCCATCTCATATGAAAGATGAGTTAGCTAAAGATGCTATGTCTTGGCCTAGACTTTGCTTCCATTAGGCTGCGGTATTAGAATTTGGAAACTAATACTTTATAGGTATCCCCCTGCCCCCCAACCCTTTTTTCCATCTATCTGCCCACTTCGCCTCCGTCATGGTCAATGCTCTTTTCCTCCTTTGTTAGTATCAATTCTCATATAATGAGTAATTGATCAGATATAGTATCCTAATAAATAACGATTTATGAGGCAATCTGTCAATTTATTCTAAGCACTAACTAAGCGCCATGCAGTTGATGAAACTCTATATGTGAAAATTTACACACTTTTCAAAACAATGGCAAGCATTCACATGAATTTGCTAACTGATCTTTATCAGACCTAAGGGAACAAAAATTTACATAGTTCTTGATTGCATGATGTATGAGCCTCATATGACATATGGGAGATAATTTTTAACTCTTACATTCTTTCGACACAAAAGCTCTTGATTGCATGATGTATGAGCCACATATGACATATATGTGAGATAATTGTTAACTCTTACATTCTTGACACAAAAGCCATAAAAAACTGATCACGGAAAATTATTAAGTTTTTCTTTCATCAAAATAAAAACCATAATGAAAAATGCACAACTCAATAGTGTTAAGGACTTATATTAGCTAAAGTAACACATGATGACTAGTTTGGTCCCTCTACGATCTCTCAATTTCATAGCCTTCATGGAACAATGTAGCCTGCAAGGCAAAGGGGAAAATTATTTATGTGTAGACTTTGTTTTTGTACCTTAATTATTGTTTGAAACTTCCGAGAGGATTCATTGCAATGAGCCAAGTGTGGTTATGAGGCAATTGGCTCAAAATCAACCTACACTTGAAATGGAGAATGCCTAGACTAGTTTTATGCTGAATTAGGACTCCATACTGAGAAAGACCAGTTGGCTAATTAGTCTGATAGGATGATGAGAATTCCATCTTCCAAGGCTGGTAAGAAAAATGGTTGCAAGTGTAAGTATTAAAGTTGGATGATCGATTTTTCTTTCAATCATCGTGAAGGAGGAATCCTCTCACCACTACCTTTGGTTCATCTAATTGGATTAGGGGGACTAAAGGTATGTTTTTTACTCTTTATATTAGGGGGTGGAAGCTTATGATGATATAAAAGTCCAATCAAAAGGTCAAATCATCAATGGCATGGAATTTTGGTTTCATGGTACTACGTTCTTAGTTCTAGTTTCATGGTTCTAGATTTTGGGTTTAGGGGTCATTCTTAGGTTTTGGGGTCTTGGTCCTAGGTTCTGGGTTCTTTGTTCTAGTTTCAAGGGTCTAGGTTCTTAACTTTGGGTTCTAGGTACTCGGTTCTTGGTTCAGGGTTTAGGGGTCAGGGTTTTTGGTTTTTGGTTTTTGGGTTTTGGGTTATCGTTCTAGTTCCAAGGCTCTTTATTCTGGCTTTAGTGTTTTGGGTTTTTGGTTCTAGTTTTATGGCTTGGGGTTGTGGGTTCAGGGTTCTTGGTCCTAGTTTCTAGGTTCTTTGTTTTGGTTTTATGGTTCTTGGTTTTGACTTTTGGGTTCTGGTTTCATGGTTTTGGGTTCTAGGTTCAGGGTTCACAGTTCGAGGTTGACCATGTTCTGGTTTTAGGGGTCTTCTTTTTGGGTTCTCGTTTTATGGTTGTGGGTTCTGGTTTAAGGGTTCTAGGTTCATGTATATGGGTTATTGGTTTTGGATTCAGGGTTTCGAGTTCTGGCATTTGGTATTTGGGTTATTTGTTTTGGTTTCAAGGTTTTGGATCTGGTCCTGGGCTGCGGGATCTTGGTTCTAAGTTCTTGTTTTTGGTTCAAGGTTTTGGGTTCGAGGATCTGTGTTCTGGGTTCTGTGTTCTTGGTTCTGTTTATGGGTTTAGGGTTCTTGGTTCTTGGTTCTTGTTTAAGGGTTCTAGATTCTAGGTGCTCGGTGCCAGGATCTAGGTCCTGGGTTCTAGCTTTTAGGTTACGGGAACTTTGTTCTAGTTTTAGGGTTCAGGGATTTTTGGGTTCATGGTTCTTGTTTCTGGTTTCAGGATTCTAGGTTTTTTGTTCTAGTTTAGGGTTCTGGGTTTAGCGATTTGGGTTTTGGGTTCGGGGTTTGGGGTTTTGGATATTGTGTTTTGAGTTCCAGATTCTTGGTTTTGGTTCCTTGGTTTTGCATTCTACATTTATGGTTCTAGTTTCAGGGTTCTGGGTAATAGATTTTCAGTTCAAGGTTCTTGGTTTTGGTTTCAGGGTTTTGGGTTCTTTGGGTTCAGGGTTCAAGGCTCTGGGTTTAGGGTTCTTGGTTCTGGTTTCAAGGTTCTAGGTTCTGGGGTAAGGGATATAGGTTCTAAGTTTTGGGTTCAAGGTTCAGCATTCAGGATTCAGGATTTGGGTTCTTAGTTCTTGGTAATTGTGTCTGGGTTCTAGGGTTTGTGTTCTTTATTTTGATTTCAGGGTTTTGGGTTCTTGGTTTTGGGCTTTGGGATCCGGGTTTTGGGTTATTGTTTCTATTTTCAGGGTTCTTTGTTCTTGGTTCTAGTTTATGGGTTCTTGGTTGTGGGTTCAGGGATCTGTGTTTTGAGTGAATTTTTCCAGTTTAAGAATTCTTGGTTTTTGGTTTTGGTTTAAAGATTATGTGTTCTGGGATTTGGGTTCTGGGTTGTGGGTTCGGGGTTCTAAGTTCTTAGTTCTTGTTTCTGGGCTTTTGGTTTGTGTTTTAGGATTTTGGGTTTAGGGTTTTAGGTTTTTTGTTCTTGGTTCTGATTTTTGTATTCTGGGTACTATGTTCTTTGTTCTAGTTTATAAGTTATGGGTTCAGGGATCTTCATTCTTAGTTCTTGGTTAAGGTTTCTGGGTCCAGACATCTGGGTTCTATGGTCTTGCTTCTGGTTTTAGGGTTCATCATTCTAGTATCAAGGTTCCAAGTCGTGGGTTCATAGATTGGGTTATGGGTTCAGGGTTTAGAGTTTTGGGTTCTGGGTTTTTGGTTCTGGTTTCAGGGATTTGGTTTTGGGTTCTTGGTTGTTGTTTCTTGCTTTTGGGTTATGGTTTTAGAGTTCTAGGTGTTGGGTTATATGTCCATGCATAGGGGTTTTGGAATCTTGTTTCTGGCTTCAGGGGTCTTTGTTCTGGTTCAGGGTTCAGGAATCTGGGTTTTGGCTTTTAAGTTCTAGGTTCTGGGTTCTAGGTTCTTGTTTTTTGTTTCAGGTTTCTGGATTCTAGGCTTTTGTTTCTTAGTTCTAGGTTATGGGTTCTGGATTTTTGGTTCTGGATTATGGGTTCAGTGATATGGATCCTGAGTTCTAGCTTTTGGGTTCTTGGTTTTTGGTTCTAGGTTCAGGATTTTTGGGTTCTTCGTTCTAGTTTCAGGGTTTCTGGTTTCTGTTTAAAGAATTTAAGGATGTGGGTTCTTTTTTTTTTTGGTTTCAGGGAAGTTCTGTGTTCTTTCTTATTGGTTTTATTTTCAGGGGTTTGGGTTCTGAGTTCTGGGTTTTGGGTACAGTGGTTTGGGTTTTTGGTTCTAGGTTCTTGGTTCTGCTTTTAGGGTTCTGGGTTATTGTTTCATAGATCTGGTTTCTGCATTATAGGTTCAGGTTATGGTTCTGGGGGGTTTTTTTTTTTGATAAGTGATGTGAGTGTATTATAGAAAAAAGCAGAATATACAAAGTTAGGCAGTCTTAATTTCCTTCTATGGACAAACCAAAAGAAACGAAAAAAAGATTCCTTGATACCAAGCAGGGCAGGCCGCTCTGCAATACAAAATGGAACTCAAAAGGAACATTACATTCTGTAATAAATCTTAAAATCAAAATCTTCTCTAACTAAACTATTCAGCTCATTTGGGAAATCCTAAGCCTGAATAATAGTCTCCCTCTGACCAGTTGCATAAGAGGCCATAAAATCAGCTGGTTTATTTTTCTCCCTCCAAACGTACTTGAATTACTTTCTTTGAAGAGATTTTGAGATATTTAGTATCTCACTTCTGATGACTCTGGTTTGCGATGGACCTTCAACTACAACATTTAACATATCAATGGTCAGATTCAAATCTGATCTAATTGAGACCTCCATGATATTCCTTCCTACACAAATACTTATTCCTCTGAGAATAGCCTTTAATTCCAGCCACAATATATTTGTAACATCTCCCATTCCCACAAAAGCTACAATGGGCTTCCCTATTCTATCTTGAATCAGACCTCCATAGGATGCTCTATCATGTGTAAGGGCCCCATCACAATGCAATGCTACCATTCCCTCGGATGGCTGGAGCCAGCAACAAGCTCTGGGAATCACTATTTTCCAAGTGACTTTGATTCCCCAACTTGTTACTAAAAACTGATTTCGAGGGTTACATTCAGCCATAAATTTCATAGTTAAGCATTTCACTTTTACTTCTGAAATTATGGCTTCTATAATCTGTAAAGTAGTTCGGATTTTTTATTTGAAAATCCTAAAGTTTCTTTCCTGCCATATGTGTTGTACTATGGCACAAAAAGCTAACTTTCCGACTACTCTGAGTGGATCTTTCTGATGAAATTCATGTTTTACCCACAATCAACTTCCATGACACTATCAGATTTCTTCCCATTTTGAATGCATAGTAGGACAACCTTCTCCCAAATAGCATTAGTATATTGACATTCAAAAAATAGATGGTTCCTACTTTCCATACCTGCCCAACAGAAAATGCACTAGGGACTAATGTTCATCCTCCTTTTAATGAGCTGATCCTTTGTTGGTAAAGCCTCAACTAAACATCTCCAGGTTGTGAATGAATGCCGAGGTATGTTGCCTTCAAACCACACTGATTTCTTCCACTCCACCTTCCTCTCCTTCCTCCTCACTAACTCCCATGCTGATTTAGTAGTAAACACACCTGTAGGATCTCCTTTCCAAACTACCAAGTCCTCCTCATCATAGTGAAGTCTAGGGATAGTTTGAAGACATCCCCAAGCTTCAATAAGATCAAGAGTTGTAGAAGGAGTAGGTTGCCATTCCCCATTCCTTAGGATTTCATCAACTGTAGCAAGATAAGACAAACCAGAATCATATCTTATTCTTTCCCCAAATTTCTTAATAAGTATACCCTTAGGATGCCAAGAATCCATCCATACCCTGGTTGTTCTTCCATTACCTACCATATGCATAATAACACCTTCCACCTTGTCCCTATATTTCAGA
>NC_056563.1:14940930-15153499 GCF_013358625.1 Macadamia integrifolia | reverse complement strand
AGCACTAAAACCAAGGACTTAGTAATGTTGCTTAGGTGGATGTGATTTAAAATGTATAGCATGGCATGTAGTGCATATGATGTGTTGTGATGTGTGGACTGGACAATGGGTTTGTAACTTGGTCAACCAATAATCTACTTGGGAAATCACATATGCAAGATTAGGGGTATGAGATCCCATGATAAACATATTCCTATGTGACCATAGAAAATAACATGTAATAATCAATCATGATATTAAACAAAGAAGACAATTCATTAGTACAAAGGTTACAAGAGTTGAACAAATACATTATTAAATTGAAAATTGAAGTAAAAGGAGTTCTATGTAGACGCAAGCCCAAAGCTCCAGCTGCCCAAATTCTTAAAGAAAACTCATTAGAGAAAAAAAAACATGAAATGAGTTTTCTTGCTCATTGTGACATAGACAACAAGTAGTGTTTATAACCATCTATTTTCGCAGGGTGCCTGTGGAGGGGATACCATCCATGGTCAATCTCCAAAAGAATAGCTTAAATTTTGGATGAAGTCTGAGTTTCCAGAAAAATTGCCACTATTGAGAGCAGGGAGATGAGCAAAACCACCTGTTATAGCATCCACTGGAATTAGTAGTTGACTAAGTCATGAGATATTTATCAGCTATTTTGGTTGTGAGACTTCCCTTTTTGGACAAGTGACACCACCAAAAGTCAGTTGCATTGGAGATGGGTAAACTCATAATAAGATTAGAAATATGAACCGGTAAGATAGAGAGTAATAATCCAGAATTCCAATGATTGTTGATAATGAAGTTATTAACCAAAGATAAGCTAGTGGGGGGAGGCTGACTAACACAAAATTGATCTATGAAGATATTACTAGACTTAAAAATCCAAGAATCATACCAAAAGTAAGTCTTGTTCCCTGTACCAACTTTCTTATAGATCATATTTTTTAGGGTAGGGAGGACAATTACAATAGCATTCCAATAAGGGGATCCTTTGGATTTTAAATTTCGATGGTCAAACACAGACCTGTTCCGGTAGTATTTCTCTTAAAGCAATCAAGACCATAAGCTTTGTGGTTCACTGAGAAGACGCCATCCCAATTTAAGGAGCAGAGCCTTATTTTGAGTGGTAGAATCTCGCAATCCCAATCCACCCATTGATTTTGGCTGACATACTCTCCTCCATCCAATTAAGTGAGCTCTTTTCCGAGAATTAGAGTCACCATTCTAGAAATGAAGAAAGATAGAATCAAGCTTCCTGCAAACAGACTTGGGAATGGCAAAATAGGTCATCAAATAAGAACAGATAGAAGCGATAACCCATTGGATAAGGACTTGTCTCCCAGCTTAAGAAAGAACAAAAGTCTTTCAAGTGGATAGTTTGCAATTCACGAGCTAGATAATGGATGAAAAATCAGGTCGTTTAGATCTATGGTGAAATAATTTAGTTCCCAGATAAATGGAACCCGATGCCATTTCAGTAATTCCAATAACCTGACACAGAGAAGTTCGCCAATCCTTGGATATATTATTGCTGAAAGAAAGTCCACTTTTATCGAAGTTGATTGAGAGACCCGAAAGATCAGAGAGAGGTCAATAATACATCTAATGGTTGATAAATCTTCATGAGTAGCACGGCAGAAGATGAAAGTATCATCCGCAAAAAATAGGTGAGAAATTTCAGGAGCATACCAAGACACCTTGATCCCCTTAAAGAGATTCAACTCTCTATAGGTAGAAAGGAGTCAAGAAAGTCCTTCCATAGCAGTGATCAACAAGAAGGAACTAAGTGGGAAACCTTGCCTAATACCTGGAGAGCCCGAAAACAAGTTAAAACCAGACCCATTAAGTTTGATAGAAAAGGTGGGGTAGAAATAAGAGTATGGATAAGAGAAGTCCAATGAGCCCCAAACCCCTAGAAATTGAAAATGGGAAGCAAAAAATTCGATTCTAACCTATCATAAGCTTTAGCCATATCTAATTTCATCGCAACAAAATCTGATTTACCCTTTTTTTGCTTAAGAAAATGAAAGATTTCTTGGGCAATAATGATATTGTCTGAAATCTGCCTACCTGGTACAAACGCCGCCTGGCAAGGGGAAAAAAATTCAGAGAGAAGAGGTTTTAGACGATTAGCTAGGATCTTTGCCCTGATTTTATAGTAAACATTACATAGACTAATGGGTCTGAAATCAGAAACCACTGAAGCATTATCCTTTTAGGAATGAGACAAATGAGAGTATGGTTTGACCCAGGGGGAGGAACCCATAAGAGAAAAATTGCTGGACAAAGGAGAAAATATCAGGGGAAATGATATCCCAGAACTTTTGGAAAAAAACAGCTTGGAAACCATCAGGACCTGACACCTTGAAGGGTCCCAAAGAAAACAAAGTGGATCTGATTTCCTCCAATGAAGGACAAAAGGAAAGAGCAGGGGTGTTGAGATGGGGTAAGACAGGGAACAAGCACTCGATAAACGAAGGATCTAAGGAGGAAGAAGAGGTGAAAATGGATTCCAGGTGTAGGGAAAATTCTTTGGTAATAAGAGAAGGATTTTCAATACAGGTCCAAGAGTTGGAGAAGATATTTGAGGTGATTGAGTGCACTGAAGCACAGAAACTTATATGTGCAGGGCTGCAACTCAAGAAGGAGGCCAACTCTTGGTGGCAAGCCTCCAAGCCCATATTGTTGGCCACACATCGGGAACCCACCTGGGAATAGTTCAAGGAGTTGTTCTTGGCCAATCATTACCCACGTAGCTTCAGGAACCGTAAGGAGATGGAATTTATGGCCTTAACTCAAGGGAGTAAGACTATCCTTGAGTATCAGCAGCAGTTTGAGAGCTTGTTCCATTTTGACCCTAGGCATATGAGAACAGCTGAAGAAAAGGTTGCAAGATTTCTGAAGGGCCTAAAGACATCCATTGGGTCTGTACTTGAGGTCTTAGATTTGACAGACTATAGCCAGATTGTGTAGAAGGCTAAGACCATGGAAGATAAGCAGAAGGGAGAACAGTCCCTCACACCAGGATTGTGGAAGAGGTCAAATCCATTTCCGGACATGGGCAACTCCTCCAAGGCATACCGTGGGTCGTATAGTTTTGGGCCTACATATAGATAGCCCTATAGGCCATCTGGCTACCCTCCTCGACTAGTTGGTGGTTCGGGCTCTACATCTTTTTTCCCGAACATTAGTACGGTGCCTACACGCCCAAGGTCGCCCCGACCTCCATCTACAGCGGGTCAAGTGCAGAGGGGCCCCGCCCTAATTTCGGCATCATAGATCCGTTGCTTTAACTGCCATTCCTATGGGCACTATGCTAAAGACTGTCGGGTCAGATCGGCTTTGCCCTCCAGTCAGCCCTCTACATACTGACCTCCCTTAACTCGGGGGAATCAACCGCAGGGAAGGATGTATGCCCTATCAGCTGAGGAAGTCGAGGCCAGCACGGAGGTGGTAGCAGTTACATTTTAAATTTAAGAAATTCCTTATGTTATCTATTGATGACCTGCTGTACTTATATGCATTGTTACACTAGGTGTCCTATCTATATCGGGCATACCAGCCTATGTCTTATTCGATTCAAGAGCTACACATTCATTTGTATCTAAGAGATTTGCTGAGAAACTTGGTATGTCACCCAGGACCCTAGATCATGGGATGATTGTTAGTATGCCTATTGGTAAAGTTACACAGTTGAAGGAGGTGTATGGGTCGTGCCTAGTGGAAATCAGTGGGAAGAAATTGGATGCACAACTCATTAAGTTCAATATGTAGAATTTTGACGTTATACTGGGCATGGATTGGTTATCGGCCCATCGGGCTAATGTGATGTGTGCTGAAAAATTAATCAGGGTGACAGATGATGAAGAAAAAGAATTGGTATACCGAGCAAATAAAATGAAACGGGCGAGAAAGGTCCTCGTCTCTGCCCTTCAAGCGATAAAGTTGTTGGAGAGTGGATGTCAGGGCTATTTAGCATCGGTACTTGATGTTGATGCAAGGGTTACACCTCTAGAAGAGGTAAAGGTGGTTAAAGAGTTTCCTGACATCTTTCCAGATGATCTGATGCATTTACCGCCTGATAGAGAGTTGGAGTTTGCCATAGACTTGATTCCTGGAGCAGCTCCAGTGTCTAAACCTCCATACAGGATGGCACCAGCTGAATTGAAGGAGTTGCAGATGCAGTTGCAAGAATTGTTGGAGAAGGGGTTTATTCGCCCAAGTGTTTCACCTTGGGGTGCCTCAGTATTGTTTGTCAAGAAGAAGGATGGCAGCTTGCGTATGTGCATTGATTACCGGGAATTGAATAAGCTAACCATTAAGAACCGGTATCCATTGCCACGCATTGATGATTTGTTTGATCAACTACAAGGTGCAAAGGTATTTTCGAAGATAAACCTTAGATCAGGCTATTATCAGCTCAAGATAAAGAGCGGCGACATACCCAAGACAGCATTCAGGACTCGATATGGTCACTATGAGTTCCTAGTGTTATCTTTTGGGTTAACCAATGCACCGGCAGCATTCATGGATTTAATGAATCGAGTATTTCACGATGTCCTCGATAAATAGGTGATTATTTTTATTGATGACATCTTGATCTACTCTAAGACAGAAGAGGAGCACATTCAACACTTGATGATGGTATTATAGAGGCTACGAGAACAACAATTGTTTGCCAAATATAGTAAATGTGAGTTTTGGCTTGAGCAAGTTGGATTCCTGGGACACGTAGTGTCTAAGGCCGGAATCGAGGTGGATCCTGATAAAGTGAAAGCAGTAGTAGAGTGGGAAAGCCCTAAGAATGTTACTGAAATTAGAAGTTTCTTGGGTTTGGTTGGGTACTACTGACGCTTCATTGAGAATTTTGCTCGGATCTCAGCACCAATGACTAAGTTAACCAAAAACGGTGTGAAATTTGAATGGGTAGAGGAGTGTGAGAAGAGTTTTCAGGAATTGAAGAAAAGATTGGTGTCGGCCCCTGTGTTGACCATCCCTGAAGGCACAGGTGGAATGACAGTCTATACTAGGGGTGTCAATTCCTAAACCGAACCGGTAAAACCGGCCGGACCGAACCGATAACAACCCGGACCGAACCGAACCGAAGCCTTATTGGTTCGGTTCGGTTTCAAGTATTGTAACCCCAAAACCAAACCGAACCGCACCAAAAACCGGATGAACCCGAAACCAAACCGAAACCGGCTCAAAACCCGGACCGAAACCGAAACCAAACCGGTAAGAAACCGAAACACTCCAAAATTCATTAAAAAAATTAAAATTTGAATAGTTTTGTATACATTTGTATGAAAAATCGAATTCAAACTAGACCAAAAATCAAAACCAACCCGGTTACAAATCGATTTAAGAAATCGAAGTTCAACAATTCATCATTTGGTTGTTTCCTAATGGCTCCATACCGGTTTAAAAAACCGATCCAAACCGAAATGAACCTAATAAATCCAAACCGGTACCAACCCTAACCCAAACCGCACCGAAACCGACACCGGACCGAAACCGATAAATCCTTATTGGGTCGGTTTCGGTCACTTCCAAACTCACACCGAAACCGGTGGAACCGGACCGAAACCGCACCGACCCGGACCGTTGACACCCCTAGTCTATACTGACGCTTCTAAGGTGGGGTTGGGTTGTGTTCTCATGCAACATGGTAAGGTGATAGCGTATGCATCCCGACAACTAAAGGAATATGAGAAGAACTATCCCACTCATGACTTGGAACTAGCCGCAGTCATTTTTGCCCTAAATATTTGGCGACATTATTTGTATGGGGAGAAGTGCGAGATATACAGTGATCACAAAAGCCTTAAGTACTTTTTCACCCAAAAAGATTTGAACATGAGGCAGAGAAGATGGCTTGAGCTCATGAAGGATTATGACTGCGACATTCAGTATTATCCTGGCAAAGCTAATGTAGTGGCAGATGCATTGAGTCGGAAGGCACAGACTGTATCACTCTCACACTTAGCATTCAGCCCACCACTCGTGCAAGAAGCGACACTAATGGATGAAACCCTCTTATATGAAGGAGCAACCTTAGAGCTTGAACATCAACTAGAAAACCTTAAATGGTTGACTGTATCACTGGTAGCTCTACAGGTGCATCCGTCTATTAGGCAAGAGGTGATAATGAAACAACCTTTGGATCCTGAATTGTAGTGGATCAGAGTTAAGATTCAAGATCAAACAATGAACGACCCTGATTTTGTTTTAGTCAGTGATGGGGCATTGATGTTTCGAGGCAGATTGTGTGTGCCCAATGATTTGGATATACAAGATAAGATAGTGCGAGAAGCACACAACTCCGAGTACTCACTTCACCCAGGAAGTACAAAGATGTATAAAGACCTTAAACAAAATTACTGGTGGCCAAGCATGAGGATCACGATAGCCCTGTATGTGACGACTTGTCTTACATGCCAAAAAGTAAAAGCTAAGAGGCATCGACCTTATGGTACTCTTCAACCACTCCTAGTACCAGACTGAAAATGGGATAGGATTACAATGGACTTCGTCATCGGACTACCATGCACACCTAAGGGGATGGATGCAATATGGGTGATAGTCGATCGGCTTACTAAGACTGCTCATTTCATTCCTATCAAGACCAAGTTCTCCATGGCCAAACTAGCACAACTTTACATGGATAACATAGTGTGCTTGCATGGAGTGCCAGTGAGCATTGTATCAGATAGGGACCTAAGGTTCACTTCTAGATTTTGGAAAAGCTTCCAGCATGCCTTGGGATCATAATTGAATTTGAGTACTGCTTTCCACCCACAGACTGATGGTCAGTCGGAGCGAACCATACAGATATTAGAGGACATGCTCAGGGCGTGCGCAATGGAAATGTGCGGTAGTTGGGAGGAATATATACTCCTTATGGAGTTTGCCTATAACAACAGTTACCAAGCTACAATTGGGATGGCTCCATATGAGGCATTATATGGTAGGAAGTGCAGAACTCCTCTGTATTAGAATGAGGTAGGCGAATGCCGAATGTTAGGACCTGAAATGATACAGATGACTTGTGACAAGGTCAATGTTATTCGAGAGCGGATTAAAGCAGCTTAGTCTCGTCAAAAGAGCTATGCTGACAATCGCAGGAAAGATATTGAATTTTAGCCAGGAGAAAAGGTGTTTCTCAAGATCTCTCCTACTAAAGGGTTGCAAAGATTTCATAGAAAGGGGAAGTTGAGCCCGAGATACGTTGGCCCATTTGAGATCTTAGCTCGGGTTGGCTCAGTAGCCTACATGCTTGCTCTGCCACCTTCACTCGGGAAGGTCCATAACGTATTTCATGTATCCATGCTGAAGCAATACGTTCATGATCCATCTCATGTTCTACCCGTGGAACCAGAATATCTAGAAGCGGATATGACCTATACAGAGCAGCCAGCTGAAATCTTGGACCGAAAGGTGAAAATCCTTTGCAACTGCTCCATTTCCTTCGTAAAGGTGTGATGGGCTAATCATTCACTTGAAGAAGCTTCTTGGGAGAAAGAGGATGAAATCCAAGCCAAGTACCCTCATCTTTTCGAAAAACCAGGTACGCCAATTTCAAGGACGAAATTTTCAGAAAGAGGGGGGGGGTAAATGTGATACCCTATTTTTTTAAACCTGGTCTAATTATACGGTTGACTCAGTTTAACCATGCAGGACCCGAACCGGAGAGGGTTAAGGCGGGTTCCTTATGGACCATGATGGCAAATGTGACTTTGAACATCGGTTGGCCAGACAAGTCCGAGTCAGTGCCAGAGGAGACAGGTGTACCCAAGCCGTGTACATGCACATATCATAAGGCCATGTACGGATAAAGCTGGTATGTAGCCATATCCTAAAGCGCATACGTATAATATATCTTGTGCCGAGAGTGAGATTCATGCCGAGAGTCGAATTCCACCATAATCCCACTTGTTGGCCAATTTTCAGCCCTTAGGTGGGCGGTCTCAGGTGGGCGCATCCGCCCACCTGAGTGACCCACCCATGTGGTTACTTAGTTGTTTTAGAAAGTATAAATAGCATTTATGAGTTTTCCATTTTCTCATTTATGACATTCGGGTGTTTGGTGAAAAGAGTAAAGAGGAGAGAGAAAAGGAGGGAGAAAAGAGAAAGGAGAAGAAGAAAGGGGAGGAAGAGGAAGAAGGAATGGATTTAAGCGGCACCAAGGCTTGATCTTCCCATTTCGATGCCGGAAGAGTGATCCCCAACACGAGATCTACGTTTAGAGGTGAGCGAAGGCTATATTCCCTAAACTTTCACCATACCCAAGTAAAACCCTTAATTTGGGTAGTGTTTCTTGAGGTCTTGTAAATCCCCCTTGAGATGATAAATCTAAGGTTTAATAGATGGTCTATGTGTTGATTTTGAAGGATTTGGAGAAGTGTTTACAAGGTTGGAGAAGCATTGGTGATTTGAAGTGATTTTGGGGTTTTTGAACGAGTTCTTGAGCAAAGAAGGTAAGATGGCTTCCATTCCTTAAATCTAACCTAGATCTAGGTTAGAATCATCTTATGAGACCTTGAATGTATGGAAAATAGATTTGGAAAAGCCCCATTTGATTCCCCAAAGGTTGGGGAAGGTTTCGGGGAAAATGGTATTTTTTCGCCAAGACCGGTGGGCCAAACGGCCCGCCTGAGGGCACCCACCTAAGAGGACAGGCCCTCAGGGCCAACCGACGGGCCCCTACTGGTTGGCCAACCTACCTGCCGGTCATGACCGGTGGGTTAGGACCGATGGGTCGACCCGCCCACCTGTGAAGACTGGTGGGCTGTGACAGGTGGGCTGCCCAACCCATCCAAGAGGCTCCCAAAGTGATTTTTACGTCCGAATGGACCCAAAACGGACGTGTGACGTTCTTTTAGGATTCTAAACAGGATTTTATCATCAAATCTTGTTAGTTTCGACCCCAAAGTGGTGAAATGCGAACCCCATTCACTTATGATAGGTTCACCAAAACGTACGCTTCTCGCACCGGATCTCACCAGTACCGGGCGTGAGTCTTTGCACACTACAGGTAAGTGGGGAGAGGACGTTTGGCCTTATTTTAATGCTTGTTTGGCATTCATTAAATTGTATCTAGACTAGCCATGTCATCATACAAATTATATCTAGCTTAGCCATCCTCATATTATTATGACATGTGTGGTGTTTATTTTCTCAATGTCAAATGATGATGTGATTATGTGATGAATGATGATATCTTTGTGCATAATGCATTATTAGACTAGATGCCGTAGTCGGCTTGGAAACGAGTGCATTGGTGGCCCGTGGTATGGGACGCGGAGGCACTATGCAATCGTACTATGTCATATAGGAGCATGCGGCTTAGGATTATCATCATCCTATGCTACGACCCTTCCCAACAGGGGTTGAGGTGTTAGGTTACCATTTGGGGGGAAGCAGTGGTCGTGGTTTTCGGGTCACTGTGGCGGTTAGACATACGCCCGGCTGGTCATTAGGACAGTCAACAACCTCGGTGGTATATTCAAGAGGGCCAATCGTACTGTTTTTAAATTGCTGGAGTCAGCACCTTTATTTTCTGTCATTTACTTTTATGTTGAGAGCCGGTGGTCGGCATGCTTTACTTTTTCGAGTACTCATGGTGGGCCTTCTCCGACAGCCCTATGGGCGTATTGCGGGATGGAGTTCACGGCTCATACACGGAGTATACGCGCAATGTGGTTGTAGCAGCACTAAACCAAAGACTTAGTAATGTTGTTTAGATGGATGTGATTAAAATGAATTATATAGCATATAGTGCATATGGTTGTGATTGTTGTGTGGACTGTTTTGTGGTCCTTCTTTTCACTTACTGAGCTAGTGAGCTCATCCCACGTGTGCACCTCTTTTAGATGATTTTGCAGGTCACCAGCCTGAGGATCAAGGGTCGGGCCCCACAGTGGAATTCCCCGAGGACTATGGGCACGGCGCGGATTGCACGTGAGAGGGTTGTGCTGTGGGACCACAGCAGTGACTCCATACAGGGTTACTTTATGATTCTTTTGATGATCCCTTTTGTGTACTTGATATGTAAATTATATTCTTTTTGTGTAAATATCATGCCTGCGGGCTCACATGTACTTAACTATGTACTACAATTTGGGTATCAAGTATATTGGGATATTTATAGGTAAATTAAGTCTTCCGCTGAACTGTTGAAAATTTTCTTAGTTGTGTGTATGCTGTGGTTGGATACTGTGTCAAATGATCCTGGCATGTTTGGGTTAACCGGAGTTAACTCTATCACTGGTCCGGTTCTGTATGAACGGGGTGTGACACTATTTCTGAGCTTAGGCTAAGGTGGTATTCCTACAGAGCTTCCACTAGGGATGAGCTATTTCTAGGTTTTAGCTGAGGTGGTATTCTAACAGAGCTTCCGTTAAGGATGAGCTACTTTCGGGTTTTGGCTGAGGTGGCACTCGAACAGAGCTTCCGCTCTGGATAAATTATGTGAGGGCTAGGCTGAGGTGGCACTCAGACAACGCTTCCGCTGGGGATAGGCTATAGGAGGGCTAGACTGAGGTGGCACTCCGGTAGAGCTTCCGTTGGGAATGGCTATTTTTGGAAATATTCCAAAGACACTTGGGCAGAGCTTCCGCTAGGAACGACTATTTCTGAAAATAAATAGATTGACCTAAAAATGGATTGAAGATCCCCAAAGCCCTAAAGAGCACTTTGAAGATCTAAACAGAACTTCGAATCTTGACAAAGATCTCTTTGTAGGCCCGAAGAACCTCAATGGGGGAGGGATTTCTACCTTTGGTAAAAATCAAGAACACTCAAAGGAGGGAGGCTAAAAACATACTATTTTTGGAAAAAAATGGATTGAACTAAAAACTTAGATTGAAGATCTTCAAAGTCCCAAAGAGCACTTCAAAGATCCGAACAAGATTTCAGATCTTGACGAAGATCGCTCCAAAAATCCAAAGAAACTCAAAGGGGGAGGGGAGGAGGAGAGAGGGCAGAGCTTCTCTCTCTAAGGGTGGTTATGGGGTTGTGATGTTGGTGTGTAAAATCCAAAGGAAGGGGGTATTTATAGGATTTCCAGACCAATAGGGAGGAGAGAGAATTTTTCTAACCAATGGGCAAAGAGTGGGTTTTTGGACTAATGGGAGGAGAGAAATTTTTTTAACCAATGGAGGCAAAAAGTGGGTTTTTGGACTAATGGGAGGAGAGAGAATTTTTTTAACCAATGGGGGCAAAAAGTGGGTTTTTGGACTAATAGGAGGTTGCAGTGTAGGGTACGCAAGCAGAGTAATGCATACGCACAAGTGGGTGAAGAGATACCAAGCTAGTGGAACACAAGCCCTAGTCATTGATGGCGGCCCACAAGGTTGGGTTGAGGTGCATGGGCATGATAGGCACGGGTGCACGGGCATGATAGGCACGGGTGCACGGGTGGGCACATATGGTGCAAGGGTGTGCGGGCAATGGTGCATGGGTGGGTAGGCATGGTGCAAGGGCTGGGCAGGCATGGTGCAAGGGCTGGCCTGCGCATGCGCGGGGTCTACGGTAAGGGGCACGTGGGCCAGCACACGGGGGTGCATGAGGCAGCATGCGGGGGTGCAAGAGGCAGCACTCGGGGGTGTGCATGGGGTTGTTGGCTGGCTGGCCAACCCGCGCCGCATCCGTGCAGGCTGGCCTGTTGGTTGGCTGGTGCTGTGCGAAAAAATGTGACTTTTCGATGATGATTGCAAGTGGTCCGACAGTCTGATTTTGAAGTGCCATATATCATCGGAATCGTATTTCTGAGTACTATCCATCTGTATGGTCATCATGACCAGATTCCTCTGTATATAAAAATTCAAAATTAGATCCTCTTCTCTCTCTCGTGGGGTTTCCAGGGTTTTTAGGTAGGGGATGAATTTCAGGTATTTGGGTAGGTGGGGAATTTTTCAGGTTTCTAGCAGGCTTGCCAGTGTGTGAGGTATACGTATGGGAAAATATAATTTTCTAGGAACGATTGCGGGAGATCCGATAGTCTGATTTTGACGTGCCATATATCGTCGGAATCGTATTTTTGAGTACTATCCATCTATATCGTCATCTTGATCAAATTCCTTCATATATAAAAAGTCAAAATTGGACCCTCTTCTTTCCCACGTGGGCTTTCCAAGGTTTTTTAGGTAGGGAATGTTTTCGGGTTTTCTTAGCCAATCATCATCTCTATTGATCGGAAGTCAGAATTCAAGTCCAAGATCCGAATCTCATCATAGCCGGAGGACGGTGACAAAATTGGGTGTCTACACCCGTACAAAAAATGAAAATCCCCTCTTTCTTGATGCCCATGTGAAAGAACCAGGTAGACTTGCATTCAAATCGTTCATGTGTTAAACTACATGGACAACTTCTGAATTCACCCAACCAACAAATTAGTAAGATTCTTTTCACTCTCAACCCTATCCAAATTGTGGCTAAGCAAATATTGAGGGTAGGCCCCAAAATACTATTCGAAATGGAAACATGTAAATGATGCAGAAATTTTTAATGATTTGAATTTTTGGTCGCTGAGTTCCAATTTCAACACATGAATGATTTGACTGATTCTTTCAAATGGATAAAAGAATTTTAGAGTGAAAAGAGTATTCACCAATTTTTCTTTTTTTTTTAATTTAGGAAAGGACCAATATTAGGGTTTAGGGTTTAAGTTGAGCCCAAAATTCTATCAGTGACGATCTGAATCAGAATCAATAAAAAAAAATAAAAATAAAACCCTACAATCGGCCCTCTAATAAGAAATTTCAACGGCTTCTAAGATCGTAATGGTATAAGCCTGACTGATTGTGAGATAATTAAAATTAGGAAAGCTTACAAAACTAGAAGGCATTGAAATCTTTTTTTTTTCGCTAGTAGGCAGTCTTTTAGAAGCTTACAAACGTTTTTTTAGTCAATCATGTCTTTGCTAGTGTGGACATTTGAAATAATTAAAATTAGGAAAACTTACAAAATCTTTGTAGTCATTTGATGTAATTACAATTAGGTTACAAAACTTTTGTAGTCATTTGAGGTAATTTTAATTAGGTTACAAAACTTTTGTAACCTACTAGATAGACCTATATATAGGAAAGATGTTAACTCCTCAATTATGTCTTTGTACTGTGGACATTTAAAGTAATTATAATTAGGTTACAAAACTTTTATAACTTACTAGATAGACCTATATATAAAAAAGACATTAACCCTTTTTTTTTTAAGCTAAACTAGAAAGAAAGGAGGGAAAACCCCAATTGATAGAGACATCCATCCATTTCATGATATGGTGAGCTCATGTCGTCTAATGGATCTTGGATTTCAGGGTCCAATGTATACTTGGTGCAACAACCGTAAAGGTTCTTCCTCAATTTGAATCAGGTTGGATTGTGCTCTAGCAAACCAAAGTTGGAGAACTACCTTCTCTAATGCTGTTGTATTTGTAAAACAAGCAGTTGGCTCTGACCATTTAGCTTTGGTTGTGGACACTGAAGGTGGAGCTTTTAGAGGCCGTCGTCAATTTTGTTTTGAATCTATGTGGTTTAATCACCCTGAATGCAAATCAGTTGCTATTTCTACTTGGGGCAATGTTGTATCTGGTAATCCATCTGATGTTATCTCTCAGAAATTGGATCTTTGTCAATCAGCCTATACGACTTGGAATAAAGTGGTGTTTGGAAATGTTCAATCTAAAATTAAGAAGTACTTGGATGAATTAGGGCAGTTACTATTGCTTCCATCATCAGACTTGATCCATGATCAAATTGTGGATATTACTGCATTGCTTGATTTAAAACTTGCAAATGAAGAAGAGTTGTGGCATCAAAAATCAAGGCAATTATGGCTTAAGGGTGGAGACAAGAACACTAGTTTCTTTCATGCTTCCACTATTCAAAGGTGCCAAATGAATTGTCTTCTCAAATTAAAGAGGCCATCAGGATCTTGGGCAGAATCAAATAATGAGATCAATAATGAGATCTATCAAGAGTTTCTCAATCATTTCAATGATGCTTTTTCATCTGAAGGAATCGATGAGGCTGCTCTCCTTCAAGTTCTTAGCACAGTTGAACCAAAGATTTCCAAAGATACAAATGAACAACTTTCCAGGTTACCTTCCATTGAAGAGGTTCGTGATGCCCTCTTTGCCATGAGCCCTCTCAAGGCTCCAGGCCCAGATGGCTTTCCACCAGCTTTCTTCCAAAATTACTGGGATGTTGTAAAGGATGATCTCTTTTCTCTTATCTTAAATTTTTTTTTCAAACTGGTTATCTCTCCCCTTCCCTCAATACATTAATATGTTTGATTCCAAAGGTAGAAAAACCAGAGTACTCTGATCAATTTAGGCCAATTGCCCTATGTGCAGAAATAGTGAAGGTTATCACAAAGATATTAGCAAATCATCTGAAGCTGGTTCTTGAAGATTTTATTGCTCCAAACCAGTCTGCTTTCATTCCAAATTGGTCTATCTCAGACAATTCTTTTATGGCTCATGAGATTTTCAACTACATTGGCAAAAGGAAAAAAAAGGCGCAAGAAACTAGTAACAGTTAAGCTTGATATAAAGAAGGCATATGATCAAGTCGAATGGAATTTTATTGAGAAGTTGATGTTACAGTTGGGGTTTTCTAATCATTGGGTCCGTTTAGTCATGGCAAGCACTCATTCAGTGAGTTACAAGCTTTTAATTAATGGAGTGGCTAGAGGTTCAATTGATCCAACAAGGGGAATTCGGCAAGGGGACCCTTTCTCTCCCGCCCTTTTCATCACATGCTCCCAGGACCTTAGTAGTATATGGGCAAAGGCAGAGTTTGATGGATCTATCAAAGGTATTTGGATTCGAAACCACACCCAACCGGTAACCCATTTATTATTTGTTGATGATCTGTTATTATTTTCGGATGTTCATTTATCAGAAATGTTTGGTTTCAAGGATGCACTTGATAAATATTGTCAAGCATCAGGTCAGGCTATAAATCTCAAGAAATCCACTATGACTTTTATCCCAAATACGCCAGAAAAGCTGAAGAGATGGTTCTCCCGTATTATGAAAATTCCCTATGGAACCGGTCCGAGTAAATACTTGGGTCTTCCTATTCAGTTTGGCATCTCAAAAGCTGCTCTCTTTGGTGATATTTCTGAGAAGATTACAAAAAAATTAGATGGTTGGAAGACTAGCCTTTAATCGCATGTTGGTAAGGAGGAGATGCTCAAATCAATGGCATTTACAATGTCAAACTCTACATGTTCCCATTTCAGGCTACCCACCTCGCATCACTAGCATCTTCGCAAAGTGGCATCAAATTTTTATTGTACGGATTCTAGTGGAAAACCAAAAATACACTGCATTTTATGGAAATATCTATGTCAATCAAAGGAAAAAGGGGGCTTGGAGTTCAGGGATCCATCTCTTCACAATAGAGCCCTTCTATCAAAGGTGGCATGGTGCTTATGGAATGAACCAAATGCACTTTGGGCCAAGTTTCTAAAGTCTATTTATTTTCCTAATGGTGACTTTCTCTCTCTGCTTCTATGGGAAACAACCCAAGTTGGGCTTGGAGAAGCATTCTGGATGGGCATGAGGTTCTGAAATGGGGCTTAATTTGGCGTGTGGGCCATGGTGACAATATTGACATTTGGAATCACTCATGGATCCCCACTCTTCCAAGATACAGTATCCAGACTCCCCAACCACCATATTGTGTCTTCCAAAAAGTGTTTCAACTTATTGACAATGATAGTCGGACTTGGAAGCATGACCTTCTCTCTTCTCTTTCCCATCCTTCTAAGATAACTAAATTTTGAAAATCCACTTACCATTATTCCCACAAGAAGATTTTCAGATTTGGGGTGCATCGCATAATGGAATTTTTTCTATCAAAATGGCATATCATCTTTTGACAAAACTAGAATCTAAGAAGGAATCATTGCAAGCATCTTCATCGTCTCCAAAGCATGGGAAAAAAGTTCCAGATCGGGTGTGGAAATGAATTTCGGGTTGCAATACCCTCCCGAAGATTAAATCTTTCCTTTGGGGGGCCTGTGCGGCGAGAGTTGCTACAGTGATGAATCTTTGTACAAGAGATATCCCAGTTGATCCCCACTTTCCACGTTGTGGCAATATTCAAGAATCAATAGAGCTTATTTTATTGACATGCCCTTTTGCTTGTTCGGTGTGGCTTGGATGTAGTTTGTCTCACAAGGTCCCGGAAGGTAATGGGATCATTTTTCATGAGTGGATTAATGGCTGGAAGATTTTTTCATCAAAAGGAAAGAAAGCAAGTAAGGAATTGATATCCTTATGCACTTTCATTTGTTGGCATCTATGGCTTGCTCGAAACGATTTTCTTTATGGGAAGAAGGTTTGGTCACCTCTTGAAGTGATTCAAGTGGCTGAAAATCATTTCAAAGAATATTATCAAAGCATCTTTCCTCCCCATCGTTTGGCTTCAACATCTCTTCCAACCGCTTTCTTGGTTTTTCAATGTGAGCAACCTCCTGCAAATTATTTCAAAAGTAATTGTGATGCAAGTCTCCGCCCTAGATCAATGCATGGATGTTTAGGTATCATTTGTCGTGACCATCAAGGCCGCCCTTATTTTGCCATCTCAGATCTAGTTCAGTTTCAATCGGCTTTGGTTGGTGAAGCAATAGCAATCCACTCATCTCTTTTGGAAGCAATTTCTGAAGACATTACTCATGTTGTGGTGGAGAATGACAACAAAGATGTTATCATCTACTTGAACAATGGAACTTCATCAGCATCTTTGACTGTCAATGCCATATTGGAAGACATTCTCCATTTGAAGACCTATTTTGGCTCTTGTATTTTTTCTTTCGTTCCAAGGGAGTTTGACAGCTTAGCTAATTCCCTGGTAAGGAGGGCCCTGTCTGTGATGGGTAGGACAGTTTGGCCCATTTCCGATCCTTAGATCCAAGAACAATGTTTGGCATCCATGAGTTCTTCCCGTTTCTTTGAATAAATTTATTTTCACCAAAAAAAACCTGGAAAGATGTTAACCCACTAGCTCATTTCACAATCATGTCTTTGTAATGTGGACATTTGAGGTAATTGAAATTAGGTTTGTAACCTACTAGACTAACATGTATATAGGGAAGAGGATACCACATTGGCTCATTTCACACCAGTGATTTAGTTCTCGAGAATCAAATCCATATTGGTCTTAGTTGATATTGATACGATATCAATCTGGGTTGACCCATATTGATCTGGATCGATAAATTTTACCCCTATTTTTCATTAAAAATGGAATTATTTCAATTTTACCCCTGATCCAATGTTGATACCCAATCCAAGATCGGTCAGGTATCAATATTAGACTCAGCCAATACCAATATAATCCAGCTGATCTGATACCAATATTTAGAACCTTGTTCCACACCATTAGAGAATGTGTGATTCTCTCTCTCTCTCTCTCTCTCTCATTTTTTTTTCCTTAAGTAGGAGTGATTCCCCTTCAATGGAGGAAAAAATTTGGCAACTACCCCTTGTAAAAACTAGGGAAAGAATCCCAAGGGTAGCGGTGAAAAATACCCTCTTAAGTAGAATTTTACAACCTACCCCCAAGATTTCATTTTCTTGACTGCTACCCCGACAACAGCCAACTTTCATTCATTAAAGGGATGTACACACAATCGAAGTTAGTCACCCATGTCTTCCATATCGATAAAATCTTAGCAATCAATAGTGAGAAAGGAAAAAATCATTCTAAGGATGTTAGGCTATGACTCAGCCTTGTCCAATGAATCACATTATTGATTTGGATTAGATCACTAGAGAATCCATAATGAGATCACCACTACATGATATCCTCTCTCTCTCTCTCTCTCTCTATATATATATGTACATGACCCTCTTCCTTTTTGTTCTTGTTGGCCTTTATTTAGCTAACTTGGAAGATAATTGAGCTAAGGTAGAGGAAGACATCTTAGATGGTTTCATCATTATCAACTCCTGCATCATTACATCTTATTCGAAAACAAAACAACACGATGGTAGATTGTGGTGGGTAGTGATTTCGACCCCACCATTTGATAGGATGACCCCAGCCGTTTGATTGTTTGAATTACACTATCACCTAAATCTTAGGGAAGAATTTGTAATGGACTTAATACAAGGGACGGTTGGTGTTTTTTATGATAAAAAATTATTTTATCCTTTCATGTGAAAGAGAGCTTTTTCCCCTTTGCATTACTGTTTTATCCTCTTATGTGTGTGACACGGAGAGAGAGAGAGAGAGAGAGAGAGAGAGAGAGAGAGAGAGAGAGAGAGAGAGAGAGAGAGAGAGAGAGAGCTTAAGTTGTGGATGATGTAATGTCATTGAATGATGTAAGGAGTCGGCTATACTCTCCCTCTCTCTCCCTCTTAATTGGGGATCTCCTCTCTCCTAATTGCTCTCACCCCCACTTGGGGTTAAAAGTTTAGCCCTGATAATCCGAATCCACCCTGAGCCCGAACAGGGTTTAGGTTAAGTTTTTTTACTCTGAGGACGGGTTAGGGTTGAAAAATCCCAACCCTAGGTCAGGGTTGGGTTGGGCTCGGGTTGAGGCCTCAGCCCAGCCCAACCCGGCCTGAAATTTAACATTGAATTTTTATATTAGAATTTAGGGCTCTTATTTGTATTTCATTTTTCTATAATTTTTTAATGTATAGGATATGAATGGAAAAAATAGGTCAATCAAAGTTAATCTAACCATTGCCCCAACCCAATCCAACTCGGCCTTGACAGGGTCAAATAGAGCCGGGTTGGATTGGGCTGAACCCAGCAAGGTTGGGTCTGAACATAAACTCGACAGGATTGGGTTGGGACTGGGTTGAATTTTTAGGACCTAGGGTTGGGTTAGGGTTTTAAGAAACCCAGCCCAACCCGACCCTGTTTCAACCCTACCCCCACTTCCCTCTCGGATCCCCAGATCTCTCGTGGGTTCTCGAGTTTTGTCTTGTAGTGTAGTGTAGTCTTGTAATTGTAATCCTATAGTGTGATGTACTTCCAATCAACACAGTTCCGGCAAAAAAATATATCCATACATAATACGAAATTACTTCATTAATCTATCATTTATTTTTATCATTGTCCATTAGTTTACTTCAACTCGTCATTTCACCTCCTTCTTAGTTCTCAAAATACAACAAATAAAAAATGTCACATATTTCCTATGCTGCCATCTTGGTAGCAAATTTGCATGCCACTCCAGTAGGTGTTCTGAAAAAGTTATCATTCGAAACCCTAGCCAAACCTTAAGTTTTCCTAACTCGACCAAGACCCAAGCCCAAGCCTAAACCCAACCGCTTGGATATCTCAGCCCAAGCCGGCCAACTCTGTCAAGATCAGCCCAACCCATGCTGACCTTTTACGTTCCCGTATTATATTGTAATGTTCAGTTTCTACTCCACATGGAGGCAGTCTAATGGTGTTTTTTAAGTTTCTTGGAAGATCAGAAAATGAAATATACACAAATATCCAAGAGTAGGAGGCCAATTGAAATTTTGTTAAGAATTAATTAGTTTAACATGAGCTTGGCTAATTCTTGTAGTTTACACGATACTAATTTTGATTGGTCACCTTGTATCAAAGTGAACTATAGATTTAAACTGGAAGCAGAGCTTTTTACCCATCAGATTCAGGCTCCATCAAATATCAATTATATATATATATATATATATATATTTTGGGCTACTCTATCTTACTGAGTGTCGATGGATAGCCCATTGGACACTAATAGGGCAGAGGATGCCGGCTCTTCAAGCCAAAGCTACCACTATTAGGCTAAGTATGTGTTGTAAGATAAAGCTAGCTTATTCAGATTTACAGATGTGATTTGAATAAGGGTAACTTGGTAATAGGGGGGGTGAAATGACCACACCACCCTGGTGAATGGGGAAAATCCTGCCCCTGGTGATGTTCATGTGCTTGCTGTGATTTCCCCCCCCCCCCCACAGGCACAAGGGCCATGCTGCCATGCAAGGAATTGAACTGGATAGAAACAGAGTGAAATCAAATTTGACAGAATTAATTAAATCGATCGTGTCCAATTTCAATCCAAATTAACCAATTGCCAAGCTTATGAAGTCCTAGGAGATAAATTCCATCAGGAACATGCAATCTATAACCTTAAATTTAAAGTACAACCACAAAAATCTCTTAGAATATTAGAGTGGAATTGAGTAGGGAAGGATGCAACTTGAGTCAGCACATGAGAATTCAGGTTTAAATTTGTACTAGATCGGGCTTGGCACCAGTGTGGCATAGTCAACTGTCCAACCAGGCCGGTTTGAGTTCATCCCCAAAGGATGGAAGCACCTTCACCAACAAAGATTTACACATCCAAGCTTCTGAAACCCTAAAGATCAATTCCATCAGGACCAAGCAATCCATACCTGCTTTTAAATAAATGAATAAAAAATGCAAATTACGTTGGATTGAGCTGGAAGGAATAAAAAGAAGAGAGAGAAGAGGGGGGCGGTGAGAGAAATGCTATAAGATTAATAGAAAAGAAAAATGAAAAACTTTTCTGATCTGTCTCATTAATTCAACTTAACTCAGTCTTATCCCATCTAAATAGAGTCGGAAACATAGATTCTTACCCTCTAATCAACTCCATTTAGGACTGCACCCGGTTCTTTTTAGCTCCTCTAATTTAAGTCAAGTCACTCATCTGTGTTGAAGCATCTAAAGGCTTCTGCAATTGGTCATATCACTATTTACTAACAAAAAAAAAAAAAAGAGTATATTGTCATGTCACCTCAAATGACTTTCTCATAGCTATCATGTATTTGGGCTACTCTGATATCAACTTAAATTTATTTATTGCTTACTTTATCTTTCCTAGTTTGACACATCCATCTCAACATACTTATCTCAATTATACTAAGTTTATCTATATGATGTCTTTTTTAATTGCGAACATTCCACAGCATACATCTTAGTCGGTTGTAAGATTGTTTTATAATTTTTATTTTTAGATTTTAATTTTAAAGGAATATTTCGATCACACAATAGTTTAGACGGACCTCTCTATTTTATTAGACTTTAATATATAGTTACATTTAACGGCGGTTAATGTAATGCCCAACTAGATGTAGGCCTTGAGCTATAGCCACAATTCAAAAATACAAAAGAGGAAAAGGAAGAATCAAATTCTCTTCTCAATTGATAATTTTTTAAAACTTAGGTCTTTATATAGAAATCAATATGAAAGCCTTAGTTGAAGAGCCAAGGAATATAATACTAAAATAAATACTACAATAACATTAGTCAAAATGAAAATTAGGTCCATTAAGGTTACAAAAGTTTCAACTAGAAAATGAATTAAGGAACAACATTCCATCCAAAGTAATAAAGCCCCTTCCTCCCCTTCCCCCTCCCAAACAGAAGAAAGAGCCATACCATGTTCCTGTTATCCAAATTGCCAAGATTAAAATCATAATTAACTCAAATAAAAGAAAAATAGTTTCAGCTTCATGAACAAGTACAACAAACTCAATTTTTTAAGAAAATAATGACTTACCACTGTCATAGCCTTTATTATAGTTCATCTTCCTCAGTGAGTGCCAACTCCAAGATAAATGTCCTTGATCAAATATAACTCTTTGACCACATCATTTATGTCTATTTGATCCCACGGTGATTCAGCTGAGCATGCAACTCCAATTCTAATAAGTGAATTAAAGCACTCTTGCACTCTATCCTTCACAGATCTTCAACTTCCAGTGATTGTGGTTATAGTTGATATTGCCTCTTCTTCATATTTTTCCATGGAGAGAATTGATGGATCAACGACAACTATGACTCCATTATATATAGCCATCTCAGCCCAGGAGTGAAGATTAAAGTTATCTTTGAACATTTCATGAGTAGGTCGTTTTCATGTGAACATTTCTAGTAAGAGAATTCCATTATTATAGACTTCACCATGTGTTGAAACATCAGCACCTGCACCATACTCTGTAAATTATACATTTTATATTAGTATTTTGTGAGAATGGGAGCAAAGGCTAACATAACATGATATATATGCATCCCAAGAGAGGTTAGGGTATCTTCAAATTTATTCTTATAGTACTCACACAAAGAACATAGGCTCTTCTAATGTCTATAGTTGTGGATCTAAATCCAATAGATCATTTGATGGCATGATATCCAAGTAATTTGATTTCATGACTTTAATGTGGCATGTGACCACATTAATCTATGTACAGGAAAAACTAAAAATCCCTACACAAAATAAATGCATTTTTTGTTAAACCACAGTGTGATTTGAGTAATGTAAGAAAAGATGCAGTCAAAACTTCAATTACTAAAATTTTATCAAAGTATACATAAGCCACGCTGCCTTTTATGGAACCATCTCCCTATTTTATATTATTATTTCAATTGTTTATGATATTAAACTTATTTTTCTTTAGGAAGGGGCTAAAGATGTCAGGAATGTATATGAAAATAGTAATTATGCCTTAAGGTTTTGCAGTGAAATAGGTAAGACAAATATTAGTTTCATCATACTAAGGTAAGCTCAATCACAACCTTCAAAAGAAGAGGAAAAAATTATACTAGATCAATAAAAGAGGTATATTACCTAGTGCAATGTATCCAATAGATCCCTTTATTCCAATTGAGCTTGTATGATTTTGAGATATATTCGTTGCTTTTGAAAGAATTTTTGATATCCTAAAATCACCCAAATGTGCAGTCAGATTACCATCAATAAGAATATTGGAGATCACAGTGAATAATTTGCGTATGACAAAGGTGGTGAAGATAATCAAATGTTATTGCTATCAATATGGCAATATTCAATCTTTGAATAAGATTTAAATGTCTTTTTCATCTTGTATGCCATTTGCATGTGGATGTAACCACCTCTCCAAATTTCCACCAGGCATGAATTCATATACTAAAGCCTTAAAATCATTGCCTTCAAAATCAATGCTTGAACAAGATGTTAAGATTTTTACAAGATTACGATGTCAGATGTTTCTAAGGGATTCACATTCAACCATGAAACTATTGGAAGCACCTCTTTGTTTGAAGTTGAGGACCTTTACTGCAACAATAGTTTCCTTATGACTGAGAACTCCTTTGTATACAGACCCAAAATTTCCCACTCCAATCAAGTTTGTAGAAGAAAATCTATCAGTAGCTTTAAGGAGTTTGGCATAAGAGATCTTAAAATGATGACCCTCTATTAAAACTAAGTGGATTCTTTCTTTTCTTTTCTTTTCCAGTAGATAATGAAAAAAAATGCCATAAGAATCAAACATAGAGAGCCCCCATAGCCACATATGATGGCTATCAACTTGAAAACAGAAGGTCTTCCATCTTCTTTTAACTTTTGAGTTTGGCATGCTGGCAAATGAAGTTCCGGTATACCTCCACAAAGCTTATTGTTTCGAATGACTGAAACTACACTTAAATTTCTAAAGGCTCCATCTGTTGATACATCACCCTCTAGATGATTAAATGATAAATTTAACTTTTGTAAAAACTTAAATGTGCCCAAATATTTTGGGATAAAACTAGAGAAGTTGTTGCATGAAAGATCTAAATGTTTATGACCTCTTAGAGAACTCAGAGATGATGGTATAGATCCTTGAAATAAGTTACCATCCATATAAAGGTAATTTAGTTGTGTACAAGCACAAAGGTTGCTAGGGATTTCCCCATACAACATATTCTCAGAAATATCTAGGACTTCAAAATTTATCAGTCGACCTACTTCCATAGATTGAGAATGAAAAAGAGAGATTCTACTCAAATTTAGCTCTAATAAAGTGGAAAGATCAAATAACTCTCTAGGGATGATGCCATTGAAACTGTTACTGGAAAGGCTCAAGGCTAACAAATATTTGTATTTTCCAAAACTTGAAGGTATTTTTCCTTGCAAGAGATTATATCCTAAATAGAGCTCAACCAATTGTGTCAAGTTTCCAAAAGAAGAAGGGATTGACCCTGTCAATCTAATCCCATCTAATTCAAGTCCACTTAGCATTTCAAGTCTCCCAATCGAAGTTGGAATACTTCCTTCTAGTAAGTTACGATCCAAGCCCAAGAATTGTAAGCTTACAAGGTTCCCTATCCCCACTAGAATGTCTCCAAATATTTGATTTTTTGACAAAGAGAGATCTATCAGTTGGTTTGATAAGTTTGCTATGGAGTTAGGGAGCACACCACCAAACTGATTACTTTCAAGCTCTAAAAGTGTTAAACTGCTACAATTGATCAATGTGTCAACAAAATTCAAGTCATCTGCCTCTCCACTTCCCAAATTATTTGAGGCCAATGAAAGCCTAGCAAGGTTTGATAGGTCTCCAAAATTAATAGCCACCTTCTCAATAAGACTATTTTCACCAACTAAAAGTACTTGGAGTTTGGACAAATTGGAGATAGAAATTGGAATTGGTCCATGAAACTGGTTTACTGCAACTGAAAGCTACAATAGATTAGGAAGACTGAAGCCTAAATTTGGTGGAAGACTTCCTTGAAGTTGATTAAAATCAACATCAAAACCAGTGAGTAAAGAAAGATTATATATAGTGGGAGGGATAGTACCAAAGAAGTTATTTTCAGTAAGAGCAAAAAAAGTTAATCATGTCATTTGGCCAAGGGAATCTGGAATACTTCCACTTAAAGCATTCAATTCTGCAAAAATGGTCCAAAGGGATGAAAGATTACCAAAGGAAGGTGGGATCTATCCTATCAATTTGTTTTTACAGAATGAAAGGAGTTGAAGCTTCAATAAGGTACCAAGTTCTACTGGAATTTTCCCCACAATATTGTTAGAACCTAAATTGAGTTGTATATGGTTGGAGCATCTTGATAAATTTGGCGGGTTTTCCCCTTCAAAGGAACTATTGTATAGTCTTACATAATGAAGTTGGAATAGAAAGCTTACTCCATGAGGGATTTTGCCATGGAAGCTGTTGTTTTGGAGCCAAATCTCTCGAAAGAAATCAAGTTTTCCTATTTCTGAAGCCACAGACCCACCAACCCACTGGACTGTAAATGAAGGGCTCTGACCCTGTTTGGATGCCGATGACCACTATGATGTAGAAGATAATGAAAAAATAATAACAAGCAATGCTCATAAATTTACGAGGTTCGGCAAGATTGCCTACATCCTCGATGAGATGAGATTATGGTGTGAGGGTAGCGGCCAAAATTCTTCCCCTTTTTCCCTTTTGTGGGGGGGGGGAGGCTTTTGTGTTCAGCCCTCTCTCCTCTCTTTCTCTTTCTTGGGGAGTGTGTGTCGTGTGTGCTTCCACGGGCCCCACACCACCATACCACTGTTCGAGATACGTGGGGACCTATTTCGCAAGAGTGTATGGGTCGTCATTGAGACTAGTATTTGATGATGGTCCAATACGGGGGATTAGGATCATGGAAAAGAGGTTTGGAGTCACCACCTAGGGTTATGGGACTAGGACCCAAGGGTGGGCCCGATTCCTAAAAAAATGGCCTAGAAATTGGTCTGGTCCAGAGAATAGGGTACGCGTCAGGTTATAGAATTGGGAAGGTGTTAGGCATCCAATCTACCCGGTTCAACCGGTCTTCCTACTAGATGCTTGAAGAACGAACATTTTCCACAATTATTCTATACTGCATGCATGGCTAAATTATGACACATATATACATTAATTGAATTTAATTACTTATGTACACTAAAACAAGGTCAATAAAAGGTCTACATTATGCTAATGATTATATCTCTTGTTTTGGGTCAAGAGAGGTGGACCCCTGATTGGAGCGGATACGAACTTTCTTGTAGATTCTCCTGGCTCAAGGGAAGATGGTCTTGACCTCTATCTTCCTTTGTTAAGAGATGCTGACTGTGGTGATCTTCAGATATTTGGACAGAGGTCCGACTAGGGAAGAGGGATTCCCGAACTGGTAGTTTGGCAGAACTTTGGCAGAGCTTCGGCTAAGGAAGACTGATTCTAGATTAGGGTTCTAGCAGAGCTTCGGCTAGAGAAGGCTACTAGTAGGCTGATGTTTAGGTGGCACTCCGAAAGATCTTCCGCTAGGGAGAGGCTATAAGAGGGCTTATAGGAGGTTTTAGGCAAGGTGGCACTCCTACAGAGCTTCTGCTAGGGAGGGGCATATAGGAGGGCTTAAGCAAGGTGGCACTCCGGCAGAGCTTCTGCTTAGGGAGGGGCTATAGGAGGGCTTAGGCTTAGGTTGCACTCTGGAAGTGCTTCTACTAGGGAGAGGGTATATGAGGGCTTAGGCTTAGGAGGCACTCCAGCAAGGCTTCCGCTAGGGAGGGGCTATAGGATGGCTTAGGCTTAGGTGGCACTCGAGTAGGGCTTCCACTAGGGAGGGGCTACATGAGGGCTTAGGAGGCTTATGAGGCTTGGGAAGGCTTGGGAAGGCTTGAAAGGGGCTTAGAAGGCTTCAAAGGCTAAAAAAGAGCTAAGCAAGCAAGGGAGAGGGGATGGGTGTCTCCACCAAGGGTGCTCACCAAGTGAGTTTAAGTGTCTATTTTCAAGTTGAGGGGGGTATTTATAGATTTCTTGGACTAATGGGGTGAAAAAGGTAATTTTTCTGCCAATGGGGTGCAAGGGTGTAGGATTCGCTAGCGGGGGTGTAGGGTACGCAAGTGGGGATGTGGGAAGTTTGGGCCAAAGCTCGCACATGAGGCGGGGGCGCCTGGGCTTGGGCGGGGGCACTGGGTGCGGGGTAGGGGCGCCGGGCACAGGGGAATATTCTAATGGTTTTGGAAAGATTCTATCTTCCAGGGATGAGTGCGAAAGATCCGATGGTCCAATTTTGACGTACCATATATCGTTGGAATTGTGTTTTTGAGTACTATTCATTCATACTGTCACTTTGGACCAGATTCCTTCGTATATGTGATGTCATAATTGGACCCTTCTCTTCTCCTGCATATGGTTCCTAGGGCTTATGGGTATATAGGGAGTGTTTCGGGGTTGGGTTACTTCAATCAGTTGTCATATCTGTTGATTGGAAGCAAAAGGCCATGTCCATGATCCGTAAGTCATCATAGCCAGGGGAGGGTGACAAAACTGAGTGTCTAAAAAATATCCCTCTTTGGCCGAGGCTTGTACCACAGTTGAAGGGCAAAGAAAAGAACGACCACATTTTATCACCCCAAGCATATACTGCCATCAGTTTTCTCAAAGGTGACGGAGATGAAAATGTAACAAGAAATATCTTTTAACTACTCAAAGTCTTAGAGTCTTACCTGATTCATCGATTGTAGGAAATAAATTTGAGCCCTCCTACAAAAGATGTTAGTATCCAATAATTCAATCCTATAGCGGGCCATCTAATGGCATCCTAGTTCAACCAAACCAATCAAAGGAGTGTGCGGGCCATCCAATGGCACCCCCTTTTTTTCTAACTGATGATCCAAACAAGCCAAAAGAGAACGCGGGCCATCCAATGGCATCTCGATTCATTTGAATTCATAAGCCAAACAAGCCGAGAAGTAATTGGGCCATCCAATGGCATCCTAATTCAATCAAATCGGTAAGCCAAACGAGCCAAAAGGTTTTTGGGCCATCCAAAGGTATTCCGGTTATACCAAATTGGAAACTCTGAGCCAAAAGATTTCTAGGTATTTGCAAATTTAAAAGTAACCACAAGCGTACGGATCAGTGTAGCTAACGGGTCAAACACAAGGAGAGTAGCCATTTTATTTTTAGCTTCTTTTAGTAATGTGAAATTGCAACAATTGATTATGGTGATCTACTTCTAATTACCATCTTGACACAAATGCATCTAAAAGCATCCTAACCAACACATCGAGGGAAATTGGAATTGAAATTGCATAAAAATTGAATGGCCTAACCATTCACATCTAACCCTACCACTTGTCATCTAGGAATTTAAATACTCAAACGACACAATTAAAAAGAAAATAACTGAAAATAAAAGTGTTGAAATAAAAAGTGCTGAAAAGTAAAGAAAAGTACAAATAAAGGAGATAAAGCCAAAGAGAGGCACACAAGTAAGTTTCTCTAGTTAGCCTGAGGGATGCACTATAAATAATATGAGCTACCCTACTTGACCAAAGAGTTACTATTACAAGTGCTGCTCTACTTAGCTTTAGGGAAAGGGAGGCAAAGTAAATGACTGAAAGTAAATAACTGAAAGTAAAGACAATAAAATGATGGTTCCATATCTAGAGAGGGGCAAAGCCAACACATGCATCTAACTAAGGACCTTGGGGGGAAAGGAAAAGCATCAAAGTAAAAATTGAAATTTAAATCCGAAATTAAGAATGAATGGGTAGCAAGAAAAGGGAATGAGAGGGAGGTGAGAAGACTTATGAAGAAGCCTACTTACCTGAACTTCAATCCTTGAACTGAAAACTTGATTGAGATTTGAAATATTACCAGCCCTAAAAATCAGATCTGAACTAAATCAGATATGAAATTGCTAGGCCTGGAGAAAACAAATCTAGAAGAGAAAAATTGAACTTGAAAGAGATGCTCCATAGCTTGTTCTTGTCACCTAGAACTAAGCCTAGATCTAGAAATTAAAATTACAACTTCAATTGCATAAATAATAAAAATAACTTGAATAGCATAAACAAAGACTTACATTAATAAATAAAAAAAAAGATTACAAAAGTGCTTGCATAAAAAAAAAAACTAAGACAAAGAACTAAAGAGAAAAAGAAAGCACAACTAAAAACCTAGAAGAATAGAGGAAGAGAAGGAGAGAGGGAATCCCACGATTTTGCTTCTTTTTCCCCTTTTTTTTTTCTTTCCTATTTTTTCTCTCTTATTTCCTTCTTTTTCTCTCTCTCTTCAAACTTGCACACAACCCCTCCTTTGGATGATTTTCTTCTCTTTCTTTGAAAGATTTGGACAATATTCTAATTTATGAGAAAATTCCATCTGTGCCCCCTTGTCTTTAAGTGAGTGGAAAGAATCTTCAACAAAATCTCTTAAAAGATAGGAGAGAGAGTGAAAATCCAATAAGGGGGAGGAGAGAGAATGCAATGCCCCATGTGGGTCCCTCCATCCTTGTTGGCACCTTGAAATATTCCTTATACCCCTGGAACAAATGCATGCGGGCTGGTTTTGCATCTCAGTTCAGTTCTGGTCCATTATTCTTTCTCTGGCCTGAAAAGAATAATCATGTGTACAAGTGTCAAAACGAATGTGTACTTTTAATGCAACACGTCCATCTTGTTCAGAATTTTGTCCTCTTCGTAGCTATAAAAAGAAAGGAGACTTCTTTATGTATAAAAATGGAGATATGATGACCAATAATCCTTAAGGCCTTTAAAATATAAAACCTGCAAAAAGAGAGAAACCCAAGGTAGCCCCATTCTAAATATGTAAAAATGCATGCTTTACTACCTAAGATTTCACACATAAATGTACTCATTGGAATTCCTCCACACTTATACTTTGCTAATCCTCGAGCAAAACAAATAGAATAAAAAGTAAACAACAAAAAACCTAACTCACTTTCGTAGGAATCACGATTGCACTTAGCATGTCCAACAAGCCTTTAAACCACTAGGTCACCCCTAGAGGACAAGTTGTCTCATGGGTGTTTGCAGTGAATATATACTCAAAATTCAGAAGAAAAAAAAAATGAAATCCCAACCTTGGCTAAAGGTAAGAGCCATACCGATCCGGAGCAAAGGTAATTCCTCTTACACTTGATCTAGGGACCCCCACACTTGAATTTTTATTACCCTATATCAATTTCAAGCACAAGCATATTTCTTAATTTGGAACTCATCTTGTCTCTTCCAAAACATCCTTATCTTAAGGCAAGACCACTTGTGAAGTAATAGAGAACCAAGGACTAAGGCGTGGAGTGTTTTTTACCAAACATTTTACCAAGGCATTGATGACATTTGCACATACTTTCCTAATGTGTGGTTTTTTTTTTTTCAGAATAAATCTATCCTACTCCACTATTGTTGGCTTGAATGACATGGTGGAGCAAACATCAGACACCCTAGTTGCTATGTAGCTTCGGTTTTTATATATGCCCACATAGATAGGGATGCTAGAGTTCTTTCAGAAGTTTCCCCCCTAAGAATTTCGATCATGACACTACACTTCTTGAGGCACAATGCCTTGTCTAGTTCTAAGGAAATCAACTTTTATATCACTTTCCACACTTCATTTAAAATTGTATATTTGTCAACTCATACCAATCTAAAAAGAAAGTCTCAACTCTAAATCAGGAGTACAAGGAACCCACAGACTTCCATATGGTCCAACATCGTAAAACAAGGATTTCTTATTTTTCAAAAGAGAGTCTCATCTCAAGACACATGCTTGTTTCTTTTTTCTCAATAGGATTTTTATGTGTTTCAATATGGGTACCATAATCAAAATTATTTCTTTTATACATCAAGCAACCGAATGGTATGGTCATTAGCCAAAAGCCAAAGTAGGACTTATATCCTTAGCAAGCTTAAAAACAAAAAGAAGAAATAAACAAAAATAAAAGGGAAAAAGTAAAAAACAAAAAGAAACTGGTTTCCCTCCCCCACAC
The DNA here is from genome assembly GCF_013358625.1 of Macadamia integrifolia. Taxonomy (NCBI): domain Eukaryota; kingdom Viridiplantae; phylum Streptophyta; class Magnoliopsida; order Proteales; family Proteaceae; genus Macadamia; species Macadamia integrifolia. The sequence goes on along the minus strand of NC_056563.1, from coordinate 15,123,011 downwards.
TTAAGTCAAGCAATGCCCTCAATGCATGGAAAGAATTAAAAACAAAGACAATGCAAGGGGATCATACCTGGGAAAGAGTTAGTCATCTATGTAAAGAGGTTCATAGAGATCCATAACCTCTTCACTAGCAGCAACAGGAAGCTCGAGGAATGGTTTTAAACGCTGACCATTAACCTTCGAAATTACCTTTGTTCTTGGATTCAGAATCTCCACAGCACCATGGGGATATACATTATGGACAATGAACGGGCCATCCCATCGGGATCTAAGCTTACCTAGAAAAATATGCAACCAAGAATTGTAAAGCAAAACCTTATCACCAGGTGTGAAAGACTTCCAAAGGGTTTGTCTATCATAAAAAGCCTTGGAGCATCTCATTTGTAAAACCTTATTGTAAAAATGCGTGCCCCTATAAAAAATGAGATAAATGATCTCATTATTAGTCCATTTTAGAATTTCTTTGTGAATGGCTTCCTTCATCACTGGGTTAGCTCTTCTCTGGGGTTGCATTGAAGGCTTGGACCCCTCAATGAGGTGAATATGATGAACAATAGAAGGGCTAATTCCTTTGATGTCAGCCATGGTCCATCCTATGGTGCTCTTATTTTTCTTTAGAGGCTCGATCAACTCTTCCTCCTGATTGGAACTCAAATTATAAACAATGATGACTGGAAGAGTGTGATCCTTACCTAAGAAAGCATACTTAAGATTGGAGGGAAACACTTTCAACTCAAGCTTAGGGGGTTCAACAATGGAAGGCTTAGGCATTAAGGTAGATAAGGGTCCAATGGGCTCTAAAGGTGGTTGGAGAATCACAACCTTAGACATAATTCCCTCATCAAAATCACCCAATTGTTCCATACACTCTTGAAATCCAAAATCAAAATCAATATCAAAATATGTCTCAATGGAATCTGTGATTTCCTGGAGCATATGAGCTTCTTCTTCATCTAAATGAGGTTATTTGCCTAACCTAAAGACATTAAAGTCCACTGAAGTGTTTCCAAAAGAAAGTTTCATAGTACTGCTCCTACAATTGATTATGGCATTACTGGTGGCAAGGAACGGTCTACCATGAATGACTGGGATCTGGTTCTGAATGTTGGCAATTGGTTGGGTGTCTAAAATAATGAAATCAATAGGGAATAAAAATTTCCCTACCTTAAGTAAGACATCCTCAACCACCCCTTTAGGAATCTTAACAGATCTATCTAACAACTAAAGAGTAGTTCCAGTGACTTTCAATTCTCCCAATCCTAATTGCTTATACACATGGTAAGGCAAAAGATTCAAACTTGCGCCAAGGTCAAGTAAGGCATGCTCAATGTAGGTGTTGCCTATGACTCAAACTATGGTAGGGCTCTCTGGATCCTTATACTTGGCAGCTATAGGTTGAAAATTATAGAATTAATGTTGCCTGCCAAGAACTCCTTTTTGGGCACACTAGTGATATGTTTGTGAGTATACAAATCTTTCAGGACCTTTGCACAGGCGGGGATTTGGGATATGGCATCCAAAAGAGGGATGTTAACTTCTACCTTTTTGAAAACTTCTAAATTTTTTTCCATGGAAGCAGTTTTCTTTTTGTTTACTAACCGATTAGGAAAGGGGACAGGAGGAACATAAGGACTATTAGGATTTTGCTCTTTTTCAGAAGAATCATGTTTGGTTTGCTCAACCAAATCATCTTTAATTGCTTTAGGTCCACCAGACAAACCTGGAATAAGAGGCACACTTGTGTCCTCAACAGAAGGAAAGTTAACATGAGTAATAAATGGAAAAATTTAGGAACACTTTGTTGGTACTTTCGGCCACTCCTAAGAGCATAAACAACATTACATTGGTTGGAGGGCTCTTGTTGTGGACTCTTTTGAATTGAATTCAACTGATTTGGAACTGGTTGATGATTCATATTCACATTCTTGAGATTTGGTTCAGGCAGACTAGGCATCTTCCCTTTTTTCCTTTCATACAAAACATTAGTAAGTTGGGAGATTTGCTTCTCCATGTTATGTTGGCTTGTCATGAAAGTACTCATGAGAAGTTCCATGTTTTTCTCTAAAGAATAAATCCTAGCCAAATCACCACCTCCTCTCATGAGTCCTAGAGGTTGATTTACAGGAGGTGGTGGAATAGCAGATTGAGTGGGGATCCTAAAATTGTTCTGCTGATTGGGGGGCATGTTCCTTTGATTGGCTTGTTGGGGATCAAACTGCCATTGACTTAAGGATTGAAAATTAGGACCTACTTGATTATTGGCTTGATTCCAATAGAAGTTAGGATGGTTCCTCCATCTAGGATTATAGATTTGGCTATAAGGGTTGTTTTGGGACATGGCATTCACATTTTTAGGACCTATATTCAAACCATTTACATGAGAAATATTAAGGCACTCATCCATCACATGCGTGGGAGATTGGCACCAACTACACGTAGGCACAAAATGATTTATTTGGTTCAGTTGGGTAGGTCTTTTAACTACTATGGCTTCAAGTCTCTTGATGAGACTCTCAAGTTGAGCCTTTTTGGCCACAACACCTTCTACAAGATAACCCTTATTTGTCCTCTCAATTTCTTGAGTAGACTCCCATTCTCTGGTTTTTTTAGTTAATTCAAGCAAAAAGTTCCAAACGTCGTCTTTATCTGTAAGAGATGTAAAACCTTTAGGGCACATAGACTCCAACAACTACTTAGTCTGATAATCAATACCCTCATAAATGATTTGACAAAGTTACCATGTATCGATTTCCATAGTGAGGGCATTCCTGAAGGAGGTCCTTAAATCTCTCCATAAATTTGGAGAACGACTCACTAGGTTTTTGTTTGAATTGAAGATGTCACTCCTAAGTTTATTGGTTTTATGCAAAGGAAAAAACTTTTTTCAGGAAGACTATGGTAAACCCATCCCATGTGGTAATGGAATTGGTAGGCAGACCATAAAGCCATTTCTTAACTTAGTCCTTCAACGCAAAAGTTATGAACCTTAATTTTACAGTATCATCAGTCAATTGTTTGACCTTAATCAGAACATAAATCTCCTCAAATTTCCTAAGGAATAGGTATGTATCCTCAGAAGGCAACCCATGAAAGTGGGGTCAATATAGTGATATACTGAGATTTGAGCTCAAAATTATTGCACTGGAGGGTTTGGTTGTTGGTCTCCCATATTGAAAGGTATTGATGAGAGTATAAGTATAGGGTCACTACTTGTTTGATCTCTTCTTTCTAAACTATTCTCAGTATTATGTACCCACCTAGCACTCATGCAACAGAAAACTATCCCACAACTAGAATAAGACAAGCACAAAAGAATGGAATTTTTTTTTGGGAGCTTGCCAGTAGGGATCCGGGGTTGCTCAATTCCTGAGGTACTGCTACAGGGCGAAACCTGTCTTTATCATACTGTGAGGCTTGGTGACCTCCACCAATACAACTATTATTGCAAGTTGTTCTTCTCAGGAATTCAATAAATAATGAAAGAAAAAGAAAACAAAGCACTCTGATTTACCAAAAGAAAGCGAAAAATAACATAGAACTGTCTCCCCAGCAATGACGCCAAAAACTTGTCTACAAATTAAAAGTAACTGCAAGCATACTGATCAGTGTAGGAGAGTAGCTACTTTATTTTTAGCTTCTTTTAGTAATGCGAAAGTGTAATGATTGATTATAGTGATCTACTTCTAACTACCGTCCTAACTAGCACATCTAGGGAAATTGGAATTGAAATTACAATAAAAATTGAACAACCTAGCCACTCACATCTAACCTTAACCATTCATCATCTAGGAATTTGAATACTCAAACCACGCAATTAAAAAGCAAATAATTGAAAGTAAAAGTGCTAAAAAGTAAAGAAAAATGCAAATAAAGGGGACAAAGCTAGAAAGAGGCACACAAGTAGGTTACTCTAGTTAGCCCAAGGGATGCACTATAAATAATATGAGCTTCCCTACTTAACTAGAGAGTTACTCTTACAAGGGCTGCTCTACTTAACTTTAGGGAAAGAGAGGTAAAAGTAAATGACTGAAAGTAAAAGCAATAAAATGATGGTTCCATAGCTAGAGAGGGACAAAGCCAATACATGCATTTAGCCAAGGACCTTGGGGGAAAGGGAAAGTAAAAGAGTAAAAACTAAAATTGAAATCCTAAATTAAGAATGAATGGGTAGCAAGAAGAGAGAATGAGAGGGGGGTGAGAAGACTTATAAAGAAGCCTACTTACCTGAACTTCAATCCTTGAACTGAAAACTTGATTGAGATTTGAAATACTACCAGCCCTAAAAACCATATCTGAACTAAATCAAATCTAAAATTGCTAGGCCTGGAGAAAACAAATCTAGAAGAGAAAAACTGAACTTGAAAGAGATGCTTCATAGCTTGTTCTTGTCACATAGAATTAAGTCTAGATCTAGAAATTAAAATTACATTTTCAATTGTATAAATAATAAAAATAACTTGAATAGCATAAACAAAGACTTACTTTAATAAAAAAATAAATAAAAAAAGATTACAAAAGTGCTTGCATAAAAAAAAAAACTAAAACAAAGAGCTAAAGAGAAAAAGAGAGCACAACTAAAAACCTAGAAGAAGAGAGGAAGAGAGGGAATCCCACGATTTTGCTTCTTTTTCCCCTTTTTTTTTCTTTCCTATTTTTTCTCTCTTATTTCCTTCTCTTTTTTTCTCTCTCTCTCCAAACTTGTGCACAACCCCCCCCCTTTGGATGATTTTCTTCTCTTGCTTGAAAGATTTGGACAATATTCTAATTTATGAGGAAATTTCATCTGTACCCCTTGTCTTTAAGTGAGTGAAAAGAATCTTTAACAAAATCTCTTAAAAGATAGGAGAGAGAGTATAAATCGCACAAGGGGGAGGAGAAAGAATGCAATGCCCCATGTGAGTCCCTCCATCCTTGTTGGCACCTTGGAATGTTCCTTACACCCCTGGAACAACTACATACGGGCTAGTTCTACATTTCGGTTCAGTTCTGGTCCATTATTTATTTTCTGGCCCGAAAAGAATAATCGTGTGTACGGGTGTCAAAACGAATGTGTACTTTTAATGCAACACGTCCATCTTGTTCAGAATTTTATCCTCTTTGCAGTCATAAAAAGAAATGAGACTTCTTTACGTGTAAAAATAGAGAGATGGTGCACAATAATCTTAAGGCCTTTAAAAGATAAAACCTACATAAAGAGAGTAAACCCCATGGTAGCTCCATTCTAAATATGTAAAAATGCATGCTTTACTACCTAAGATTTCACATATAAATGTGCTCATCACTAGGCCATCCAAAGGTATCCCGATTGTATCAAATCGGCAACCCCGAGCCCAAAGGTTTATAGGCCATCCAAAGGTATCTCGGTTGTACCAAACTAGAAACCCCAAGCCAAAAGGTTTTTGGGCCATCCAAAGGTATCCCGGTTATCCAAAACCAGAAACCCTGAGCCAAAAGTTTCTAGGCCATCCATAGGTATCCCGGTTGTACCAAAGCAGAAACCCCGAGCCAAAATGTTGCACGTCCTATAACTAAATATGAAAGCTAATGCACAGATGCAGACGTTCATTACTTTTCATCACTTATGTGCTCCAATGATTTTTTTTTTGCAAACTGGAGGACATATATGTCTTTCCTTTTCTTTTCCCCTCCCTTGATTTCTTTCTTTTTGTTTTTCTCTTTTACTGTACTAGCAGTCTTATCTCTTTATTTTGGAATGAAAATTTATCTTTTTTTTTTTTCAAGAGTTTGAATTTTAAGGCACGATTAATTCCGTACCTCAAGTCTTCATTAGAACAACCAGAATGGTGCTAAAATCCAAACATCACCTCATCAAGTATTCCATCAAAATGAGAAAATGACTTTCCTACCCCTGAGACCAAAGATAGGTTAGGTGGGCCACAAACTGGGTCAAGTCATCAAACCCTTAAGTGTTTTTGTAAGAATTGCAGAGATGATGTCACCTTCTTCCTGTAGCTGCTTTACTTCCATAAGGACGGGTAATGCCCCAATTTCGGGAGTTCGAAGAACATGCAAAATAGAAATTCATCCAACGATCTTTGCCAATGGATTCGTCCTAATGATAAGTATTCGGTGAAGATCTTGGCAACCCTCAGAATGTCAATCTTCCCATAGATGACATCTTGCTTCATTTCCTTTTTTCCCCATATGAAGAAGCTTTGGATTTCTTCTAAATAATCCTTCTTTAAAGAAGATTGAAACATCCTACCTTTGGGTGGGCAGAGTATGCAAGGCTGCTAGAGTAAGTGATGATGTCGCTTTATGTAACATGTTCATAGATTCCAACAATCCTAGTGGCACAATGTCCAAAATCATATCCAAAGAATCCATAATTTTTTCTTTGTGTAAACATCACAACAAAGGAGAGAAGATTTTTCCTTTTTTTTTTAAAGGTTACTCATTAACTACTAATACAACCAAACTTTCACCACTGTTGCATCAAGCTTTCTTTTTGTTTTCAACCAATCAAAGGTGAGGATTGAGCTGGCCTTGATTACTAGTGTCGGGTGGCGACTTTTGGGGGATGGAACTCTTGATAAGAATTTAAAGGACCACAGGTGAATGACAGATACCTAGTGGCCATATATGCCAAGTGGCAATTTTTGGGGGACACAAGCTATGATGATGTTTTAGATACCTTGATTATTAATCTAGGGACCTTCCAATTACCCAAAAGTTGTTGAGACTGCACTCGCACATGTCAAGTTGTCTATGTATCCTTAAGAGGAATCAGGTCTAGCGTAGTTAGGTCTAGCGTAGTTCAGGTTGTTCACCCTTTCAGATATAATATCTCTTGAGTTGATCTAGGTTGTTCACCCTTTTAGATATAATATCTCTTGAGTTGATCGCATATTTACCAATCCGGGTGTTTCTTCACCATTGAGATCCATGAGTCTCTCAGCCTTTCCTGGTAGGATTTTTTTAGGTTGTTCACCCTTTTAGATATAATATCTCTTGAGTTGATCCATATTTACCAATCCGGGTGTTTCTTCACCATTGAGATCCATGAGTCTCACAGCCTTTCCTGGTAGGATTTTTTTTTTAAATAGTGAATGAGCCACTTTAGCTTGGCCTGAATTTTCTCCTTGGGTCATGAATGGGAGCTCTTGGTTCTCAGAGAACCAGCTCGCCTTCATCTATATGAAGGGGCTTTACATGCTTGTTGAATGCTCTTGCCATCCTTAATTGATATTTTCTTAGATTATCCATGGCCTTCATACACGTTTCATCTAGAAAAGTTGAGTTCATCATGTTTAGCCTTCACTCATTCTCCTTTAGGTAACTGGCTTTCCAAAAGCGCCCTTAAGGATGGTACTAGGATCTCTACTGGCAGTACTTCCTCAACCCCACACACCAAGGAAAAAGGAATTTTTCCAGTCGAGGATCATACAGAAGTCTGATATGCCCACAAAGCAAGTGGTAACTTGTCTACACAATCCCTATGAGTCTCAGCCATTTTCTTTCTTCTTTATTTTGTTTGTTTGTATTTTTTTTTTTGAAGGATCGATTTGACATTCTTGTTGGCTACTTCCACTGCCACATTTGGTTAGTGGCATGTAGGTGATGGACCGGTGTCTCTTGATGCTTTGCCCCAGTAATGGGATCCTTGATCCGAGATTGGTTCATGTAGCTGATAAGTTGCCCTGACATTTTTTAATCTGAAGGGCATCACCTTGTAGGGATAAGCTCCCCATTGAATGGCAAAGGCTATCTTCTTGTGATCTTCCAGGTGCATGCTCACTTGATTGTATCCTAATAATCTATCCATAAATGATAGCAAGGCATACCCCATTATATCATCTTTTGGGATCATCTGGAAATCAACACACATGCATACCCTACCATCTTTCTTAGGAATTGGCGCGATGCCGGCCAACTATTGGGGGTAATTGACTACTTGTAGAAATCCCTCATTCCTCTTCTCTGATCTTTTCATTCCATTCTGGATGCATTCTTCTGAGCTTCTGCTTGACTGGCCTTGCACCAAGGTAAGTTGGCAAATGGTGTTGTACAATATTGGGGTCTATCCCTGGCATATCCTTATAAGATCAGGCAAATACTTCATCTATTCTATTTCTTACTCATCCAGGGTGGTACAAATTTTGACCTCTTGAGGGCATTGGTCAGTTCCCAAATTAATAACTCGGATATCCTTACGGATGGGTTAGGCTTCCTTTGGTTTGTATTTTTTTATTAAGTTATGATATTCATTAAGATCATTATTAGCAAAAGGAGGCAAGTCTCACTTGGAATCAAAAACTTTATTAATGAAAGGAGGAGTAATAGACTCCCCATACACGGACTCTGGATTTTCCTCAAGAGGAAAAACAGACACACAATCATAAATAGATGACTCAACAATAGAATCGACGACTCATTCGATGACTGAATTGATGCCTTTATTAGTGGTATTCAAATTGGTTGACTCAATAGCATGAGTATACTTGAAGTTTTCTCCAATGCTTGTCCAGTTTAGGAGTGGCTCAATGGACTGATGGATGAGCAGATGTGGTAATAGGCCTTCTTCTTCTTCAAGGATGGTCACGACTATTTCTTTAGTAGTTTTGCAATCATTTTCTTCTTCTTCTAACTGCTTTCTTACAAACACAAACTGGTCAATCTCTACCATCCAATTCCCCTAAATCAGATGTTCACACTATTTGGAACGTATTGACTAAAATATCTCCATAGTATCTGACTTTGTTTCCTGAGCTTGAAGTCTGACCGTACTGGGCTCATCATCCTCGGTATCGCTCCCTATGAGATTGATGGAAACGTGCCCCTTGATTTGCTCGCCTACTACCAATGCCATTACTGCTATCAGAAGATCATCTGTGACTCCTTCAAATTCTTTTGGATCTTCCTCTAAAGGTGGGTTTGCCTGAATCAATGATGTAGGATTAGTCTCTTGATCCTCCCCTAGACCATTCACTGAATCTATTAATGAAGTTATCTTTAGAGATTTTGGAAATACAAGTATATCCTTCCAACTGTGCCTGCCAATCCATCCTTCTTTCGGATTTAATGGTTTTTCTATCGACCTATGGGAATGATGTAGGGTGATGAGGGATATGGGGTGGGGTGATATGAAGGGGATGTGATGTAGGAAATAGGGTATTCTGATGAAGGTAATGGATGATAGGATGATAAAGGGGGTCCTACTTTCTAGTGGTATGGTGAGAAGGAGAACAATGGCGAAAGCGGATGGTATGAGGCGGTGGGTTCTTCTTCTGGGGTCAGTGACGAAGGAGAAAAGGCAGGTATCTAATCCTCATCTTTTGACTCTTCTTCTGACAGCTCTTCTTTCCCGGGGGTTTTCTTGACTTTGGTCCTTCCTCACATGACATTCAAGTGATCTTTTCGAGCCCGTGGCTTGATGAGTTAAGTGGGGTCACTTTTCGTTGATTCTTCCTCCAATACACTCACTATTGCATGATCAGGGAGTGGGTTGGTAATGACATTGGGAGGCTGTTTGACTTTAACCTCAATGGTTCTGTTGTCTACCAAATCTTGGATTGCATGCTGTAAAGTGATGCACTTTTCAGTAGTATGTCCCTTCTAAGTGTGATAAGCGCAATACTTATAATCCCTATACCTAGCTGGGGTAGGATTACTGAGTACCCTTAGAGTTACTGTTCCTAACAGTCCTTGCTTCTTCATCTTTACATATACTACCGCCAAAGGCATTCCCAATTCTGTAAACTGTCTTGTTGGGTAAGGAGCCTTCTGAGTGGAAACATTCAACTGTATCATAAATGGTTGTGACGGTCGAGTGTTCACCAACGGTGATTGTTGGACCGCGCATACCACATTGGTTTCAGGGTTCTTACCTTGCCCATTCTTGGCACCTTTTCCCAAATTTAGAGATATTCCCTGGTATTGTGCATCTCTTAAGATCTTGTTCTAAACACACGTTCCTATGGTGATCAATGCCTCAAAGGTTTGCAAGTGTTGATAGTAGCGAACATCATAGTAAGGCTTGGAAAGATTCTTAATCAACATTTCTACTTGCTCAGCTTCTGAAGGCTGAACTGCCATCTTGGCGACCTTAACCCTGAACCTCATTAAGAAGGCAATAAACCCTTCCCTAGGTTGCTGTCTCTAGGTTTCAAGCTCCTGATGCTTCACATCTATCTCAGTGTTGTAGGAGTATTGCTCGGTGAAGGCTTTCACAACTGTCATCCAATTCTGAGTCAATGTAGATTCCAATTGCGTGAGCAATCTGAGTGCTGGCCCTTATAGTGTTAACATGAATGCTTGGCCCATCTGGTTGTCAGCAAGTTACCATGACTTTGCAATGCTGAGGAAGACCTTTAGGTGAGCCTTAGGGTCTACCGAACCGTCGAACCTATCTATTTGCCATTTAAACTTTTCAGAGATCTTTACCTCAGAAAAGAAGCTCATCTCATCAGAATCTACTGTTTGACTCTCCTGACTTTTCCCTGCTCGGATCATATCCTCAAGCTTCTGAACTACTCTTTGGTTCTTCTTTCCCCCGAGCACATGGATTCCAACATCTGCTTTGTGTGGTAGTCAATTCCCTCATATATGATTTGGCACAAATTCCATGTATCAAGTCCATGGTGAGGGCACTCTTGGAGAAGGTCTTTGAATCTTACCATGAGCTTGGAAAATGATTCATTGTGTTTTTACCTAAATTGAAGAATATCATTCCTATTCTTATTAGTTTTGTGTAAGGGAAAGTATTTCTTCATAAATTTCATTGTGAATTTCTCCCAAGTGGTAATGGAATTAGTAGACAGCCCATATAGCCATTTCTTCGCTCCATTTTGAGCAAGAAAGTGATAAATCTCAGATTAACAACATCATCTATCAATTGTTGCATCTTTATGAGGACGCACACTTCCTCAAATTCCCTAAGGAAGAGGTAGGCATTTTTAGATGGTAGACCATGAAAATGAGGTAACATGGTAATGAATTGTGTTTGAGATTTTAAATATAACTGCAAGCGTACAGATCCATGTAGCTATGGGTCGAACACATGGAGAGTAACGTCCTAACCATTCGTCATCTAAGATTTAAAGACACAAGCCACGCAATTAAAATTAAATAAATAAATAACTGAAAATAAATAACCCACGCAATTAAAAAAAAAAACAATAAAGGAAAAAAATGCTGAAATAAAAATAAAGTAAAAGAAAGAGGATAAAGCTAGAGAGAGACTCACAAGTAGGTTTCTCTACTTAGCCTGAGGGATGCATCATAATATGAGCATTCCTACTTAACCAGAGAGTCACTGTTACAAGGGTTACTCTACTTGGCTTTAGGGAAAAGAAGACAATTAAAATAAAAATAATAAATTGATGGTTCTATGGCTAGGAGGGGAAAAGCCAACATATACACTAGCCATGAACCTTGGGGGAAAGGGATAGTAATAATGTAACGACTAAAATTAAAATCCTAAATTAAGAAAGAATGGGTAGTCAGAAGAGGGAATGTGAGGGGGGAGAGAAGACTACTGAAGGAGCCTACTTACTTGAACTTCAACTTTTAAACTGAAAACTTGATGGATTTGAGATACTACCAATACTAAAAATCAGATCTGGAATTAACGAAATCTGAAATTTCTAGTATTAGAGAAAACAAATCTAAAGAAAAAAAATGGAACTTGAAAGACATGTTTCATAGCTTGTTCTTGTCACTTAGAACTAAGCCTAGAGCCTAAAACTAGAACTTGAAAGTTACAACTTGAATTGCTTAAATAATAAAAATAAAAGACTGAATCAAAAACAAAAATGCTTGCATTAATTGAATAAAAAGAACTTACAAAAGTGTTTAAAGCATAAACCTAGAACTAGAGCTAGAGAAAGAGAAAACTAGAGAAAGAGATAGAGCAACTAAAAAAAAAACCCTAAGAAGAATAATGAATTGTCCCCCCTCCTCTTACATGAGTTGTATTTATAGGGAATTGGGAGGCAGGGTAACAAATTTCTCTTTCCTAAAAGGGAGAAACCCACAATTGGTGGTGAGATCTTTTGAGACCAAAAGTGCTAAGGTGGAGGAGAGAGAAGAGAAAAATAAATTTGGATAAATTTTCTATAATTTTTTTTTGCTTATTTTCTTTCCTTTTTTTTTTTTTTTGATTTATTTGTCTCTTATTTTTCTCCCTCCAAGGGACGATTTTCCTTCTTGCTTTGTGTGATTTGGACAATCTTTTGGTGATGATGTGGAGGAGAGAGAAGATTTGGACAAGATTTATTTCTCCCCTTTTTTTTTTCTTTCCTTTTTTTTCTCTTCTTATGCAGGAAACCCCTCCCACAAAATCTTCAACAAAATTCTCCAAAAAAAGACAACCATGAGATTTGAACTTGAGACCTCCTGGTGAGCAAGGAAATTTTGCACACCATAGCTCACCAACTATACTAGGTAGTTGTTGTTAGAGAGATATGACGCCCGATAATGCTTAAAGTCTTCAAAATACAAAACCTACAAAAAGAGAGTAAAAGCCAAGGTAACTCTATTCTAAATATATAAAATACATGTGTTTATTACCCTAGATTTCACACATAAATGTGCTCATCAAACTGAGATTTAAGCTCATAGTTAGTACTTTGGGTAGTTGGCAAATGAATACATGAAGGTTGTGCTGCCGGAGTAGGGTAGAATCTATCCCTAAGGGTTTTGGGTATTTCCTCATCCATGTTGTGTAATTTTATATGCTCTAAACGACCTTTAAAGTTTCTAGACCAAACACTCATGCACTGCACAACACAAAGATGAATCCTAAATCTAAACTCTTTTTTTTTCTTAAGGTAAAGTAAAATAGAAAATAAAGACACTCTGAATCAGTCTAAAATTGAACACAAAGGCATCGCCTCCCTGGCAACAGCGCCAAAAACTTGATTGAATAATAAAGTAATACCGCAAGGGCACGAGTCATGTGTAGCTACGGGTCAATCACAGAGAGGTGAGCTTTATGAAAAATTCAGTTCTAACCTAGGAAGAATATACTAACTAATGGGGTTGTCATAAATTAAAATAAACTAAACTAGCAATGGTGAACAAGACAAGAATTAACCATGGAATTAAATTAAACATGTAATAATAAAGTGAACCTAAGATTAAGGTTAGAATGAATTAGTGAACCTAAAATTATGCAAGCGCTAGAGAGGTGTGAAATTATGATGTGGGGAAGCACTTAGGAATTATAATCCACCATGAGATTTAAGAACAATCTACAACCAATCTAGCCCTAAATCGCATGCTTGAATAGATCAATAAGAAATACGGATTTTTTAAATCTAACATGTCCCATGAGTTATTCAACACTACATAGCATTAGATTATAAGCAAGACCGTATTGGAAGTTGGCAATTATGCATACGAAAGGTAATCAATGGCATACATAATTTTGACTTTGCAATAAGGTTTTGGTTACATGAATTAAGAAAATGGGCATCAATTGCTTATAAGTTGCTCTTCATCTCATGGTTTTATCCAATCCCTACGTTACAGGATTTAGTTAACCATGGGGATGAGGAAAGATAAAGAACAACTAGAAGATGGACAAGACATTATATGAAATTAAATCTGAAATTAAAAATAAAATAGAAAGAAGTAATTTACTGGATATGTACTGCAAAATCCAAGCTTAAGAACTTCAAACTTCAAACTTCAACCAACTTCAACTTCAACTTCATTTGCTAACAACTCAAGAGAAAATAAAAGGCTAATAAAAAAAAGCTCTCTAAAAATTTTGTTCCTCTCAAGTTGTGAATTAGGTCCCTATATATAGGCTAAGGAGGATGTGCTAGAAGTAGTTTAGGAATGGGAGAGATACTTGTAAGATAAGAAAGTGGTGAGTTAGAAACCAAGTAGGAAAGAGAAAGGTACTTGTAGAACAAAGAGGGAAAGGAAGAATGAAACCAAGAGGCAATAGGAATTGGAAATAGAGAGTTACTTATAGGAGAGAGGAGAGAGATAATATAGTTAATTTTTAAAAATTCTAAAATTCAACTTAAATTCCAACTTAACCCAAAACAGTTTTTGGGATATATCTCTCCATCCTAACCCGGGATTGACTCAAACCGACAATTGAATCATTTTAAATTACGAACACAACGAGCCCAATATATTCTGATGAACTCCTCATATTTTAAAATTACCATTATGCCCCTACACTTGCGCAAGTCCTCCCATATCCGATTCTTCTTTATTGCTCAATTTCTTAGTCAAACTTCTAAATTGAGGTGAAATTTCTCATTTGAAAGGATTGCTTTAGTGAAATTCCTTCACATCTTGCCCTTGATCACATGTGAACCAATCCATGGGTAAACCAGTGTCTAGATTGCATTGGATCCTTCAATTTTACATCTTTTTTATGCATGATCCTATAACCTGCAAATATGAGAAAATCACATTATGTAGTCACTTTTATCATTAATTTAGAATCAAAATGCTCAATTAAGACAGCCATGGATGTATAAAATACGATCTAATCACCTTGCCTAAAGTGTTGTATAGGAAATTAGATTCCACAGACTTGAATTTTTGGAATGGAGACTCGGATAAAAAAATCCACCTCATTGGATGGCATAAAATATGCTTACCCAAACTTCAGGGAGGCCTTGGAATTCATTATTTAGAGACTCAAAACAAAGCCTTACTCCTGAAACCTGGCTGGCGTCTCCTCACAAATGAGCATTCCTTATAGACACAGATTCTGAAAGGCAAATAATTCCCTAACATATTAGTATTTGATAAAAAAAAAACACTACGTAAAAGAGGATCGCTTTGTTGGAATAGTATTGTGAGTATCCTCCCAACTCTCAAAAAAATGATCTTCTAAAAAATTGGCAATGATAAGGATACAAACTTTTGGAATGATCCCTGAATCAAATCCATTCCCACATCTTCCCTCACAAACTTCACGTTTTCCAAAAACCATCCCCCACACCTCCTGAAAGTTAATGAATTCATGTTGGTGAATGAATGGAATGCTAGTTTGTTAAATTCATTACTCCCTCTTTCGTTAACTAACAAGATTCTTCAAAATCCTATTTTTGATAATAATGACAAGTGGTGGTGCCACCTCTCAAAAGAGTGATCCTTCTCCACTAAAATAGCTGCCAAATTTCTCAAACCTAATATTTGTACTAACTCCAGTGGATTCTCAAACAGGTGTACTTGCATATCTTTATGCTCGCATTGGTGGTGCTATTTCTGGAAGCTCAAAATCCACCCCAAATTTAAGTTGTTCTTTTAGAGAATAGCACATGAAGGACTTCCCACT
The DNA here is from genome assembly GCF_013358625.1 of Macadamia integrifolia. Classification (NCBI taxonomy): domain Eukaryota; kingdom Viridiplantae; phylum Streptophyta; class Magnoliopsida; order Proteales; family Proteaceae; genus Macadamia; species Macadamia integrifolia. The sequence continues at coordinate 15,107,743 of NC_056563.1, read as the reverse complement.
AAAAACTTATTAAGGAAGTTGGTGGACATTGACCCTATTTGTGGTTTGTGCGACAACCAACATGAGAATACTTGGCATGTCTTCCTCTCTTGTGAGTTTACAAAAAGGATCTGGGTTGTTGGTCCGTTGGGCTTTAAAACTGAACTATTAAATAGTTATTCCCTTTCAAACTTAATTATATTTTTCTTTAACTCTAATACCATCCCTTCAAATAAATTAGATTTCTTTTTCAAGTGTTTTTATTATTATGTGTTACGACATCTGGAAACATAGGAACCAAGTCTCCTTTGGGCATGCTAAACTCAATCCATACATCATCCTACAACAGGTAGAGAGCACTGGATCTCTAATGGCATCCCTACTCACTTTGATGAGGGATAGGTGACCATACTTAACCCAACACCAACCCAAGCAATAACACTCACTTTTTTCAATAAAAAAATACTAATTTGCATAGGGATAACTGATGACACCAAAAACATTTTTGGTTGGGCTGTTTCACTTATAACTGAGGGGAAGTCTATCTTACTTTATGTTAATTATATGATGACAGACAAGTATCTTGAGTCAACAACCAGGAACTTACTATATGGGATGAACCAAGCTAGGAAAAGAGGATGGGAGATAGATGAAATCTAGAGTGATGCTAGGAAATTGGAGCATCTTATGTTTGTTGACAGCACAAACTTATGGCCATGGAGCGCAATACCCCTTTTTTGGAAATTTCAGATTTTTTGTTTAAACTAAAGTTTTGTTACAAAAGTAACAATGACCTAGTTTTATGGGTCAAAGCCTTAGCCCACAGGGCTATGAACTTGAAAACTCTAATTAGGGATCCTAATATCCTGATGGATACATATATTAGTAATTATTCTTCTGATATACATAAAGAAGGGCAATCATGTAGTCCCCAGATTTTTGGGATACGAGAGTGAAATTACATATCATATTTTGAGAGCGACTGGGTTACCAGCTTGTTATCCAGAAAATCTGTTAGTATTCTCGAATTATAACAAAATCTTAAAGGCTATGGTTGCGATTTTTTCCCGCCACTGGAATAGAACTGGGCTATCACTCTGTTCTTGCGGTTTCCATTCTCAGCTGCAACCACAAATCTTCGTTCCATTTTCCCAACGAATACTCGAACGCAACTTCATAGAATCTCAAGTCGTTTCTCTTCTCCATGGCTGCAAAGATGTCAACCAGCTCAGGCCAGTCCACGCTCACATCATCCGAATGGGCCTCGACCAGTGCTGTTTCGTTCTTGCCAAGTTCATCCGAATCCTCACCAAATTCAATGTCCCCATGGATCCTTATCCTCGCCTCCTCTTTGATCAAGTCCGTCGCCCAAACCCATTTCTTTGGACTGCATTAATTCGAGGTTACTCTCTCAGTGGACCCTTTAGTGAGGCAGTTCCGCTATATAACCGTATGAGGAAGGAAGGTACTACCCCTGTAACGTTCACTTTCTGTGCTCTCTTTAAGGCTTGTAGCGCGACCCTTGATTTCAATTCTGGTAGGCAGTTGCATTGCCAGACCATATTGATAGGTGGGTTTGAGTCTGATCTCTATGTTGGTAACACTTTGATTGATATGTATTTGAAATGTGGATTTTTGGAATATGGACGCCGGATGTTCGATGAAATGATTGACAGAGATGTGATTTCTTGGACATCGTTGATTGTTGCTTATGCCAAGAGTGGAGATATGGAAGTTGCAGAAGAACTGTTTGATGGCTTGCCTGAGAAGGATATGGTTGTATGGACTGCAATGGTTACAGGCTATGCCCAAAATGCAAGGCCAAAGGAGGCATTGAGATTGTTTGAGAGAATGTGGGGTGCCGGTGTGGAAACAGATGAAGTGACGTTGGTGGGTGTTATTTCTGCTTGTGCCCAATTGGGTGCTGAGAAGTATGCTAGATGGATCCGGAATGTTGCTGAGCATGCAGGGCTTGATCCGAGGACAAATGTTGTTGTGGGCTCTGCTCTGATAGACATGTATTCCAAGTGTGGCAGTGTGGGTGAAGCATATCAGGTGTTTGAGATGATGACGGAGAGGAATGTGTATTCTTACACTGCAATGATCGGGGGGTTTGCAATGCATGGGCAGGCTGATGCTGCAATGAGGTTGTTCTGTGAGATGGTGGAGACAGAGACGAGGCCAAACAGAGTTACATTCATTGGGGCGCTTACTGCATGCAGCCATGCAAGGCTTGTTGAACAAGGGCGACAGTTGTTTGCAAGCATGCAGGAAGTTTATGGGATCACACCTTCAGCCGACCACTATGCATGCATGGTAGATCTTCTTGGTCGGGCTGGGCACTTAGAAGAAGCCTATGAGCTTGTGAAAACAATGGAAATTAAGCCCCATGGTGGTGTCTGGGGAGCATTACTTGGAGCATGTCGTATACATGGGAATCCTGATATTGCTGAGATTGCTGTCAGCCATCTGTTTGATCTTGAGCCAAATGGTATTGGAAATTATGTATTGCTTTCCAACATTTATGCATCAGCTGGAAGATGGGATGATGTTTCACGTATGAGAAAGTTGATAAGAAAGAAAGGTATGAAAAAGAATCCTGCATGCAGCTGGGTAGAAGCAAACAATGGAGTAATTCATGAATTCTTTGCTGATGACATGACCCATCCTAAGTCTAATGAGATCAAACAAGCTTTAAAGGAGCTTCTGGAAAGATTAAAGCTTGCTGGGTACAAACCAAATTTGACCTCTGTAGTTTATGATTTGAGTGACAATGAGAAAGAGCAGTTGCTAATGAGACATAGTGAAAAGTTGGCTTTAGTGTTTGGGCTACTAACTACTAGTGCTGGCAGCTCCATTCGGATTGTGAAGAACCTAAGGATATGTGAGGACTGCCACTCATTTATGCTTAGTGTATCTGGGATCACAAGGAGGGAGATTGTAGTTAGGGATAACATGAGGTTCCATCATTTCAGGGATGGATTGTGCTCCTGCAGTAATTTCTGGTGATTAAAGCTGAACTCCAACTCCATCTAAGGTGTTTGGCTGCCCTACTTAAGTCATTCTTATGTGTAAGACAAAATTTCCTTCTGGCCAATTTTTGCATGTGCTAATAGAGCTGATCATCTCAAATTGATTTACACTTAGAATTCATTGAACCAAAGAAAGGTCCTAACATTCATCAATAACCCATTGTGTATAATGCAGCATGCTCATGTGGACCAAGGATACAAAAAATGACCAGTAAGTGGATTATTTTTCCTTGTGTCTCATCAGATAATTGAATTTTTCATGCAATGGCCAATCCAATAGACTGCTGCCTAGTTTGATAATGTAAGTAATACAATTTTTTTTTTATATATCAATCTTGGGGCTTTTCCATCGGCAGTTTTCTTTTGTAATTTGTGTTTATATTATTTTTGACATGTTATTTACACCAGGACATTTCATTTACTGAGAGCAATGGGTGAATGATGAAGATTCTATTTATCATTTAATCAATGAAGTGATTATATTCAACATCGAAGATTACACAAAACCTAGAAGAGGTAAGAATAAACTTATTCCAAGCTCCAATTATCAGAACTGAACTAAATGAGTTGTTAATTTTCCAGCTACATGTACCTCCATGTTGACAAAGGAATCTATTTTATTCCTCTTAGGTTGTCATTTATTTATTTATATTTTTTGTTTTTGGTTTTGTTTTGTTTTTTGTTTTTTTGTTTTTTTCTATTCGAATAATAATAAATAAAATTTACAAAATGATATTTGTCTTGCATGGCCCTATAGGCCCAAAGCTTAACCTTCCCTAATGTCATATCCTCACTTTGTACACAAAAAAATTTCGTTAAAAGATAATTCAATTCAAGTCTGAAAGAAAAAGTGGCCCATCAAAAAATTAATTCCCGTCCATAACTTTTCAAGCTCTATTATGTCCATCCAAATTCTGGTCACCTTCCCACCTTGCTTAACAATTTCCCGCAACCCAATCAGCAATCCCATTGCTGCCGCATCATCCTCTCCTGTCATAGCATAATCAGCGAGAGAAAATAAGCATTGGCATTTAGAAAAAAGAGCGATAGCCCATCCGGAGACACCACAAGATGTGTTAGACACTGCACTAACAATAAGTACAAAGTCACTAAATAGGGCATTGGCTTTCCTACAACACTCAAATGTTCATTATCCATCGTTGTAGGCTGGGTGGGACAATGGGTTTGTAACTTGGTCAACCAATAATCTACTTGGGAAATCACATATGCAAGATTAGGGGTATGAGATCCCATGATAAACATATTCCTATGTGACCATAGAAAATAACATGTAATAATCAATCATGATATTAAACAAAGAAGACAATTCATTAGTACAAAGGTTACAAGAGTTGAACAAATACATTATTAAATTGAAAATTGAAGTAAAAGGAGTTCTATGTAGACGCAAGCCCAAAGCTCCAGCTGCCCAAATTCTTAAAGAAAACTCATTAGAGAAAAAAAAACATGAAATGAGTTTTCTTGCTCATTGTGACATAGACAACAAGTAGTGTTTATAACCATCTATTTTCGCAGGGTGCCTGTGGAGGGGATACCATCCATGGTCAATCTCCAAAAGAATAGCTTAAATTTTGGATGAAGTCTGAGTTTCCAGAAAAATTGCCACTATTGAGAGCAGGGAGATGAGCAAAACCACCTGTTATAGCATCCACTGGAATTAGTAGTTGACTAAGTCATGAGATATTTATCAGCTATTTTGGTTGTGAGACTTCCCTTTTTGGACAAGTGACACCACCAAAAGTCAGTTGCATTGGAGATGGGTAAACTCATAATAAGATTAGAAATATGAACCGGTAAGATAGAGAGTAATAATCCAGAATTCCAATGATTGTTGATAATGAAGTTATTAACCAAAGATAAGCTAGTGGGGGGAGGCTGACTAACACAAAATTGATCTATGAAGATATTACTAGACTTAAAAATCCAAGAATCATACCAAAAGTAAGTCTTGTTCCCTGTACCAACTTTCTTATAGATCATATTTTTTAGGGTAGGGAGGACAATTACAATAGCATTCCAATAAGGGGATCCTTTGGATTTTAAATTTCGATGGTCAAACACAGACCTGTTCCGGTAGTATTTCTCTTAAAGCAATCAAGACCATAAGCTTTGTGGTTCACTGAGAAGACGCCATCCCAATTTAAGGAGCAGAGCCTTATTTTGAGTGGTAGAATCTCGCAATCCCAATCCACCCATTGATTTTGGCTGACATACTCTCCTCCATCCAATTAAGTGAGCTCTTTTCCGAGAATTAGAGTCACCATTCTAGAAATGAAGAAAGATAGAATCAAGCTTCCTGCAAACAGACTTGGGAATGGCAAAATAGGTCATCAAATAAGAACAGATAGAAGCGATAACCCATTGGATAAGGACTTGTCTCCCAGCTTAAGAAAGAACAAAAGTCTTTCAAGTGGATAGTTTGCAATTCACGAGCTAGATAATGGATGAAAAATCAGGTCGTTTAGATCTATGGTGAAATAATTTAGTTCCCAGATAAATGGAACCCGATGCCATTTCAGTAATTCCAATAACCTGACACAGAGAAGTTCGCCAATCCTTGGATATATTATTGCTGAAAGAAAGTCCACTTTTATCGAAGTTGATTGAGAGACCCGAAAGATCAGAGAGAGGTCAATAATACATCTAATGGTTGATAAATCTTCATGAGTAGCACGGCAGAAGATGAAAGTATCATCCGCAAAAAATAGGTGAGAAATTTCAGGAGCATACCAAGACACCTTGATCCCCTTAAAGAGATTCAACTCTCTATAGGTAGAAAGGAGTCAAGAAAGTCCTTCCATAGCAGTGATCAACAAGAAGGAACTAAGTGGGAAACCTTGCCTAATACCTGGAGAGCCCGAAAACAAGTTAAAACCAGACCCATTAAGTTTGATAGAAAAGGTGGGGTAGAAATAAGAGTATGGATAAGAGAAGTCCAATGAGCCCCAAACCCCTAGAAATTGAAAATGGGAAGCAAAAAATTCGATTCTAACCTATCATAAGCTTTAGCCATATCTAATTTCATCGCAGCAAAATCTGATTTACCCTTTTTTTGCTTAAGAAAATGAAAGATTTCTTGGGAAATAATGATATTGTCTGAAATCTGCCTACCTGGTACAAACGCCGCCTGGCAAGGGGAAAAAAATTCAGAGAGAAGAGGTTTTAGACGATTAGCTAGGATCTTTGCCCTGATTTTATAGTAAACATTACATAGACTAATGGGTCTGAAATCAGAAACCACTGAAGCATTATCCTTTTAGGAATGAGACAAATGAGAGTATGGTTTGACCCAGGGGGAGGAACCCATAAGAGAAAAATTGCTGGACAAAGGAGAAAATATCAGGGGAAATGATATCCCAGAACTTTTGGAAAAAAACAGCTTGGAAACCATCAGGACCTGACACCTTGAAGGGTCCCAAAGAAAACAAAGTGGATCTGATTTCCTCCAATGAAGGACAAAAGGAAAGAGCAGGGGTGTTGAGATGGGGTAAGACAGGGAACAAGCACTCGATAAACGAAGGATCTAAGGAGGAAGAAGAGGTGAAAATGGATTCCAGGTGTAGGGAAAATTCTTTGGTAATAAGAGAAGGATTTTCAATACAGGTCCAAGAGTTGGAGAAGATATTTGAGGTGATTGAGTGCACTGAAGCACAGAAACTTATATGTGCAGGGCTGCAACTCAAGAAGGAGGCCAACTCTTGGTGGCAAGCCTCCAAGCCCATATTGTTGGCCACACATCGGGAACCCACCTGGGAATAGTTCAAGGAGTTGTTCTTGGCCAATCATTACCCACGTAGCTTCAGGAACCGTAAGGAGATGGAATTTATGGCCTTAACTCAAGGGAGTAAGACTATCCTTGAGTATCAGCAGCAGTTTGAGAGCTTGTTCCATTTTGACCCTAGGCATATGAGAACAGCTGAAGAAAAGGTTGCAAGATTTCTGAAGGGCCTAAAGACATCCATTGGGTCTGTACTTGAGGTCTTAGACTTGACGGACTATGGCCAAATTGTGCAGAAGGCCAAGACCATGGAGGATAAACAGAAGGGAGAACAGTCCCTCACACCTGGACTGTGGAAGAGAACAAATCCATTTATGGATATGGGCAACTCCTCCAAAGCATACCGTGGGTCTACAGTTCTGGGCCTACGTATAGGCAGCCCTATAGGCCATCTGGCTACCCTCCTCGACTAGTTGGTGGTTCGGGCTCTACATCTTTTTTCCCGAACATTAGTACGGTGCCTACACGCCCAAGGTCGCCCCGACCTCCATCTACAGCGGGTCAAGTGCAGAGGGGCCCCGCCCTAATTTCGGCATCATAGATCCGTTGCTTTAACTGCCATTCCTATGGGCACTATGCTAAAGACTGTCGGGTCAGATCGGCTTTGCCCTCCAGTCAGCCCTCTACATACTGACCTCCCTTAACTCGGGGGAATCAACCGCAGGGAAGGATGTATGCCCTATCAGCTGAGGAAGTCGAGGCCAGCACGGAGGTGGTAGCAGTTACATTTTAAATTTAAGAAATTCCTTATGTTATCTATTGATGACCTGCTGTACTTATATGCATTGTTACACTAGGTGTCCTAATCTATATCGGGCATACCAGCCTATGCTTTATTCGATTCAGGAGCTACACATTCATTCCTATCTAAGAGATTTGCTGGGAAACTTGGTATGTCACCCAGGACCCTAGATCATGGGATGATTGTTAGTATGCCTACTGGTAAAGTTACACAGTTGAAGGAGGTGTATGGGTCGTGCCTAGTGGAAATCAGTGGGAAGAAATTGGATGCACAACTCATTAAGTTCAATATGCAGAACTTTGATGTTATACTGGGCATGGATTGGTTGTTGGCTCATTGAGCTAATGTGATGTGTGCTGAAAAGTTGATTAGGGTGACAGATGACGAAGGAAGAGAATTGGTATACCGAGCAGATAAAATGAAATGGGCTAAAAAGGTCCTCGTCTCCGCTCTTCAAGCGATAAAGTTATTGGAAAGTGGATGTCAGGGTGACTTAGCATCGGCACTTGATGTTGATGCAAGGGTTACACCTCTAGAAGAGGTAAAGGTGGTTAAAGAATTTCCTGATGTCTTTCCAGATGATCTGATGCATTTACCGCTTGATAGAGAGTTGGAGTTTGCCATAAACTTGATTCCTAGAGCAGCTCCAGTGTCTAAAGCTCCATATAAGATGGCACCAGCCGAATTGAAGGAGTTGCAGACGGAGTTGCAAGAATTGTTGGAGAAGGGGTTTATTCGCCCAGGTGTTTCACCTTGGGGTGCCCCAGTATTGTTTGTCACAAAGAAGGATGGCAGCTTGCGTATGTGCATTGATTACCGGGAATTGAATAAGCTAACCATTAATAATCGGTATCCATTGCCATGCATTGATGATTTATTTGACCAACTGCAGGGTGCCAAGGTATTTTCAAAGATAGACCTTAGATCAGGCTATTATCAGCTCAAGATAAAGAGCAGCGACATACCCAAGACAGCATTCAGGACTCGGTACGGTCACTATGAGTTCCTAGTGTTATCTTTTGGGTTAACCAATGCACCAGCAACATTCATGGATCTAATGAATCGAGTATTTCAAGATGTCCTCGATAAATGAGTAATTATTTTTATTGATGACATCTTGATCTACTCCAAGACAGAAGAGGAGCACACTCAACATTTGAGAATGGTGTTACAGAGGTTGAGAGAACAACGATTGTTTGCCAAATACAGCAAATGTGAATTTTGGCTTGAGCAAGTTGGATTCCTGGGGCACGTAGTGTCTAAGGCCAGAATCGAGGTGGATCCTGATAAGGTGAAAGCAGTAGTAGAGTGGGAAAACCCTAAAAATGTCACTGAAATTAGAAGCTTCTTGGGTTTGGCTGGATATTACCGGTGCTTTATTGAAAATTTTGCTTGAATCTCTGCGCCAATGACTAAATTAACCAAAAAGGGTGTGAAATTCGACTGGGTAGAGGAATGTGAGAAGAGTTTCTAGGAATTGAAGAAGAGGTTGGTGTTGGCCCCTGTGTTGACCATCCATGAAGGCACAGGTGGAATGACAGTCTACACTGATGCTTCCAAAGTTGGTTTGGGTTGTGTTCTCATGCAACGCGGAAAGGTGATAGCGTATGCTTCCTGACAACTAAAGGAGTATGAGAAGAACTACCCCACTCATGACTTGGAACTAGCCACAGTCATTTTTGCCCTTAAGATTTGGCGACATTACTTGTATGGGGAGCAGTGCAAGATATACAGTGATCACAAAAGCCTTAAGTACTTTTTCACCCAGAAGGATTTGAACATGAGGCAGAGGAGACGGCTTGAGCTCATGAAGGATTATGATTACGACATTCAGTATCATCCTGGCAAGGCTAACGTAGTGGCAGACGCGTTGAGTCGGAAGGCACAAACCGTGTCACTCTCATACTTGGCAGTCAACCCACCATTGATACAAGAGGCGACGCTAATGGATGAAGCTCTCGTATATGAAGGAGCAACCTTAGAGTTTGAACGTCAATCAGAAAACCTTAAATGGGTGACTGTATCCTTGGTGGCTCTACAGGTGCATCCGACTATTAGGCAAGAGGTAATAATGAAACAACCTTTGGATCCTGAATTGCAACGGATCAGAGTTAAGGTTCAAGATCAAACAATGAACGACCCAAATTTTGTTTTAGCCAATGATGGAGCATTGACGTTTCGAGGCAGATTGTGTGTACCCGATGATTTGGATATATAAGACAAGATAGTGCGAGAAGCACATAGCTCCGAGTACTCACTCCACCCAGGAAGTACAAAGATGTACAAAGACCTCAAACAAAATTACTGGTGGCCTAGCATGAAAGTCACAATAGCTCTATATGTGGCGACTTGTCTTACATGCCAGAAAGTAAAAGCTGAGAGGCATCGACCTTATGGTACTCTTCAGCCACTCCCAGTACTAGAATGGAAGTGGGATAAGATTACAATGGACTTCGTCACCGGACTACCATGTACACCTAAGGGGATGGACGCGATATGGGTGATCGTTGATCGGCTTACTAAGATTGCTCATTTCATTCCCATCAAGACCAAGTTCTCTATGGCTAAATTAGCATAACTTTACATGGATAACATAGTGCGCTTGCATGGAGTGCCAGTGAGCATTGTGTCATATAGGGACCCAAGATTCACTTCCAGATTTTGGAAAAGCTTCCAACGTGCCTTAGGATCACAATTGAATTTGAGTACTACTTTCCACCCACAGACTGATGGTCAGTCGGAGCGAACCATACAGATATTAGAAGACATGCTCAGGGCATATGCAATGGAAATGTGTGGTAGTTGGGAAGAATATATACCCCTTATGGAGTTTGCCTATAACAACAGTTACCAAGCTACAATTGGGATGGCTCTGTATGAGGCATTATATGGTAGGAAGTGCATAACTCCTCTGTATTGGGATGAGGTAGGTGAACGTCGAATGTTAGGACCTGAGATGATACAGATGACTTGTGACAAAGTCGATGTTATTCGAGAACGGATTAAAGCAGCTCAGTCTCGTCAAAAGAGCCATGCAGACACCCGCAGGAAAGGCATTGAATTTCAGCCAGGAGAAAAGGTGTTTCTCAAGATCTCTCCTACTAAGGGGTTGCAAAGATTTCACAGAAAGGGGAAGTTGAGTCCAAGATACATTGGTCCATTTGAGATCTTAGCCCAGGTTGGCTCAGTAGCCTACATGCTTGCTCTGCCACCTTCACTCGGGGATGTTCATAACGTGTTTCATGTATCCATGCTGAAGTGATACGTGCATGATCCATCTCATGTATTACCCGTGGAACTAGAATATCTAGAAGCTGATATAACCTATACAGAGCAGCTAGCTGAAATTTTGGACTAAAAGGTGAAAACCCTTCGCAACAGCTCTATTTCCTATGTAAAGGTGCGATGGGCTAATCATTCACTTGAAGAACCATCTTGGGAGAAGGAGGAGGAAATCCAAGCCAAGTACCCTCATCTTTTCGAACAACCAGGTACGCCAATTTCGAGGACAAAATTTTCAGAGAGAGGGGTGTAAATGTAATACCCTACTTCCTAAACCCGGCCTGATTACACGGTTGACCCGGTTCAACCATGCAGGACCCGAACCGGGGAGAGTTAAGGCAGGTTCCTTATGGACCATGATGGCTAGGGTGACCTTAAACACAGGCTGGCCAGACAAGTCCGAGCCAGTGCCAGAGGAGACGGGTGTACCCAAGCCGTGTACATGCCTATATCATAAGGCCATGTACGGATAAAACAGGTATGTAGCCATATTTTAAAGCACATACGTACAATATACCTTACACCGAGAGGGTGATTCGTGTCGAGAGTCGAATCCCATCAAAATCCCACTTGTTGCCCAATTTCAGGCTCTCAGGTGGGCGGTCACAGGTGGGCGCATCCACCCACCTGAGTGACCCACCCATGTGATTACTTAGTTATTTTAAAAGGTATAAATAGCTATCTTATGTTTTCCTTTTTCTTTTTTCTCATTTATGACACTCGGACGTTTGGTGAGAAGAGTAAAGAGGAGAGAGAAAAGAAGGGAAAGAAGAGGAAAAGAGAAGGAAGAGGAAGAAGAGATGGATTTCAACGGCGTCGAGGCTTGATCTTCCCATTCTGACACCGGAAGACTGATCTTCAACACTAGATCTACGTTTAGAGGTGAGCAAAGGCTAGGTTCCTTAAACTTTCACCATACCCAAGTAAAACCCTTGATTTGGGTAGGATTTCTTGAGGTCTTGTAAATCCCCCTTGAGATGATGAATCTAAGGTTTAATAGATGATCTATGTGTTGATTTTGAAGGATTTGAAGAAGTGTTTACAAGGTTGAAGAAGCATTGGTGATTTGAAGTGATTTTGGGGTTTTGAAGGAGTTCTTGAGCAAAGAAGGTAAGATGGCTTTCTATTCCTTAAATCTAACCTAGATCTAGGTTAGAACCACCTTATGAGACCTTGAATGTATGGAGAATGGGTTTGGAAGAGCCCCATTTGATTCCCTAAAGGTTGGGGAAGGTTTCAGGTGAAAATGGCATTTTCCCGCCAAGACCGATGGGCCATTTGGCCCGCCTGAGGGCACCCGCCTGAGAGGGCAGACCCTCGGGGCCAACCGGCAGGCCCAACCGACGGGCCGACCGGTGGGCCAACCTGCCTGTCGGTCTTAGCAGGACCCTCAGGCCCAACTGACAGGCCAAACCGATGGGCCAACCGACGCGTCAGTCTTAGCAGGACCCTCAGGCCCAACCGATGGGCCAAACCGATGGGCCAACCGGTGGGCCGACCTGCCCGTCGGTCATTACCGGTGGGTTTGACTGGTGGGTCAGACAGGTGGGCTGTCCAACCCACCCGAGATGCTCCCAACGTGATTTTTATGTCGGAACGGACCCAAGACGGACGTGCGACCTTCTTTTAGGATTCTAAACATGATTTTGTCATTGGATCGTGTTAATTTTGATCCCAAAATGGTGAAGTGCTAACCCCATTCACTTATGTTAGGTTCACCAACACGTACGCTTTTGGCACCGGATCTCACCCGTACCGAGCGTGAGTCCTTGTACACTACAAGTAAGTGGGGAGAGGACGTTTGGCCTTGTTTCAAGGCTTTTTTGGAATTCATTTAATTGTATCTAGACTAGCCATGTCATCATGAAAATGCTGTGTAGATTAGTCATCCTCACATTGTTATCCCATGGGTGTTGTGTTTATTTTCTAAATGCCAAGTGATGATATGATTATGTGATGAATGTTGACATCATTGTGCATGATGTATTAATATACTAGATGCCGTAGTCGGCTTGGAAACGAGTGCATTGGTGGCCCGTGGTATGGGACGCGACGGCACTATGTAATCGTACTATTGTCATATAGGAGCATGCGGTTTAGGATTATCATCTTCCCGTGCTACGACCCTTCCCAACAGGGGTTAAGGTATTGGGTTACCATTTGGGGGGAAGCAGTGGTCGCGGTTGTCGGGTCACTGTGGCGGTTAGATATATACCCGGCTAGTCATTAGGATAGTCGGCAACCCTAGTGGTATATTCAAGAGGGCCAATCGTACTGCTTTTAAATTGTTGGAGTTAGCACCTTTAATTTCTGTCATTTATTTTATGTTGAGAGCCGGTGGTCAGCATGTTTTACTTTTTCAAGTACTCACGGTGGGCCTTCTTCGACAGCCTTATGGGCGTATCGTGGGGTGGAGTTCGCGGATCGTACCCAGAGTATACACGCACTGTGGTTGTAGTAGCACTAAACCAAGGACTTAGTAATGTTGTTTAGGTGGATGTGATTTAAAATTAATTGCATAGCATATAGTGCATATGGTTGTGAATTATTGTATGGACTGCTGTGTGGTCCTTCTTTCCACTTACTAAGCTAGTGAGCTCATCCCACGTGTGCATCTCTTTTAGATGATTTTGCAGGTCATCCGTCTGAAGAGCACGGGTCGGGTCCCACAGTTGAGTTCCCTGAAGAGGATTGGTGGGTCCCTAAAGAATCAGAGCATGGCACAGATTGCTCGTGCAAGGGCTGTGCTACGGGACCGCAATTCTGATACTGAGCTGAGCTCCACCTTCTGATACCAGGCTGAGCTTTACCTTTTGATACCGAGCTGAGCCCTACTTCTAATATCGAGCTGAGCTAACTCTCTAATTTTTTATGATTCCTTTTGTGTACTTGATATGTAAATTATATTCTTTTGTATAAATATCATGCATGTTGGCCCACATGTACTTAACTATGTACTTATAATTTGGGTATCAAGTATAATGGGAATATTTACAGGTAAACTAAGTCTTCCGCTGAACTGTTGAACACCTTCTTAGTTGTATGTGTGCTGTCGTGGGATATTGTATCAGATGATCCTAACAGGTTTGGGTTAACCAGTGTTAACCCGGTCACTGGCCCGGTTCTGTGTAAACGAGGTGTGACACAGATCCTGTTTTTGGTGGCATATTTCTAGTGATTTGTATTGTACTGTCAAAATTGACAGTACTTGTACCTTTCTGGGGCAAACCTTGTGTGTCCCCCTTCAATGTTTCCAACACTCGTTAACACCCATTTACCCTTGTACCTAGGATAGAGAGAAGTATAGAATGATGAGGCCTAATGTGAGTTGATATCCGGTTGACAACTTGAAATTTCACCTGTCCAAGCTACAACCAAGGTGAGTGGTGGTTGACTTTAATTTTTGAAATGTTTTAGAACTGTATACATGATGTAGTAATCCTATGTAAATTTTCTAATTGCTCAAATGATTTATGTAAATTTCATAACAATCTATGAATTGTGTTAAATAGTTGAAATTGGAATTGGATGTATGTTGTAAAATGTGTGACGAGATCTGGTGTGGCCGAGGTGATTCTGATATCGTGATCATTGTGTGGATGTTTATATCATGCATTGGGTGTCTATTAGACTTAGTTATAGTTGTGGATACACTTTTGTGGCCGATAGTGATTCTGGTATCGTGTACTCCATTACTATACTAGGATATGGGTGCGCTTTGTGACCAATGGTAATTTTGATATTACATGTCCCATCCTTAATTGCTTATACGCTAGCTAGGCTTGGACATGGATGTGATTTGGCCGATGGTTGATTCTGATATCGGATGTCATACTAACTATATTGTTATGCACTGTCATACTAACTATATCATTATACAAGGCATGTAGTATATTGTGGTTGGGATTACATTCTCTATGCTACATCCCCTTGCCAACAGGGGGTTAAGGTGTTGGATAACACAACTATGGTATGTTCGATGAACCTTTTCAGAATGCCACTTCTGTGGTACGATATGGTTATTACCAAAGGTAGAAACTAGTCCTGCGTGGCTGATGGTAATTTCGATGTCGTGACCATTGTTAGTTAAAATGGGAACGGCAAAAAAATAGAAACGTACGGTACGGGTTTTAAACAGATAAAAATGATGAACGGTACGATTAAAAAAAGGGTAAAAAAAAGGGAACGGCAAACGGACGAAAACGAATGGTACAAGTATTAAACGTGTAGTTTTCAAAAAAACGAAACCAAAAAAACGGTAGTATACTCATGCAATTTGAGAGATTATTACCTGTATACATGCATCTAATATTCCAAAAGCTCTAGGAGTCCCAAGATAAAATAGCCCAATGGGCTACAAGAAAATGAGATGTTGCTAGCTTTAGCTTCTCTTTACTCATTGGGCTATAAGAAGATGAGATTTTTTTCCTATAAATAGTATGGAAGTTAAAAACCAAAAACCAAGTACCATATTGTCTTCACTCTTCACTTTTACTAATAGGTTTTTTTTTTTTTTTAATTATTTTTTTTTTATAAAATTCCTATTTTACCCTTAAAAAATGGATACGCGTTTAAAACGGCCGTTTAAAACGCATTTAAAATGGATTCTTTTGCCGTTTTCCTTTTTTTTCGTATTGTATAATAGCATACGGGAAAACACGTTTTAAACGGCAAAAAAACGCAAACGCGTTTTAACTAACAGTGGTCGTGACTACCAAGATGGGGTTATCAAGGGTTTGATGGGTGACAGATGGTCGCATTCCGGGACAGCAGGCTCTTAATCACGACTAGGATTTGTATCGTTGAGTGACCGATGTGTGAGTTTTGGGACCAAGGATACAACCTAATGCATCGTAGTAGTATGAACCCGACTTAATTGTATGTCAAGTGGTTTAATAATCCAATGGATTGAATCATTCGCATCATGGACTATGTGTTTAATTTTGCATTCATTCATATTATAGATTATGTATATATGCTTGCATGAATCCCACCCCTCACTGAGCTAGTTGGAGCTTACCCCTCATAAATGTTGTTTTTTAGATGATGATGTAGGTATTGTAGTGCCCTTGGGCTGTGACTTTACTTCCTCTAGGGCCGAGTACAGAGTTGGTGACTGTGGACACCAAAGGCCAAGAAGCACGACCTTGATTGTGTATGTGACACCTGTGCGTATGCGGCACCTAGAGTTAGGTAGAGGTCTTCTATAATTTTGATACCAAACTATTGGGTGGTATTGTTTTGGAATTATTATATGTACTTGAATTGATGTGAATGAGATAATTCTTGTTATGTAATATATTAACACTAGATATTATCCCCGCTAATTTTATGATTCCGTTATTATACACTCTGATTCTACTGAAATTATTTATTTTGATTGGTGTTATGTGATTGTGATGGTTAACGTATTGGTATCAGAGATCCTGGTAGAGGTGTAAGACAGATAAGCGTCTTACTCATACCGCTAGTATCCTAGTACTGGGAGCAGGGTGTGACAAATATCATGTTGATGATATTGAATATTCTCGAACTGTATCATATACCCAAGTGTAGGTGTGTATCCAGAATCATACTCAGGTGTATATGTGTATCCAAAATCAATAATATAGTATTTTCCCACAGAATTAAACATAAAAAGTTAAAATTTCAAAGATCATCTAAAATTTTTTGATAATTTTCTTTACAATTATCATATGAAACATCACCTAGTGGCAGATGGGGGAAGTTCAAACTATGAGTGTTCTTGGCTTCCCATAATATTCGATTGTTATGTGCAAAACCAGCCCAAGGAAGGTGAAGCATATGTCTAATGAGAATGCAACATATAAATTTTTGGTAACTTCATTTTTTCTACCAGATCTATATGGTACTTGTTTGTTAAGTGGAAGTGATACGCTTATATTTGTTCCATCTATTGTTCCAATACAATTGGTAAAGAATGGACAATATTTCCTATTTAATTTGATATTTGGTAGTGTCTCAAATAAAGGTGGTTGTACCATCTCTTGAGCAAATATTCGTAATAGTACCAATACAGTGTGGAAGTAACAACTCACTGTTTCACGTGGATGCTAAAACATTTCTTGCTTTATCGGGTTCTTAACATTGTGAAACATCATTCAGATGGCCATTGTTAATTGTTCATCCACTAAAATGTATTTTATGCTTGCCAATAGACCACTTTCTTTCAATATAGACACCAACCTCAAAAAATGCTCCTTAAACATACAAAATTGTCTATGGAGTTTTTTTTTAAGGTAATTTACAGCGCCACCCCCTAGAGAATGCCACTATTAGAGAGACATCCCTGCATAATACCAAATTACACTTGTACCCCCTACCATCAGTCTCTATTAAGTGAGGTTTTGGATTGACATTTTTACCCTTTTGTCTAAAACACATAAAATCAATCCCATTTTACCAGAAGAAAAATTACAAACAACATTTATCAGTTTTTGAATTGAAACTCTACTTCCTTGCATGACGTTGTCAAGGTACAAGACATGTGTGTAAGGATCCCTTTTTTTTACAAAACCCTCTATAAATTCCAAACAACAACCACAATCGAGGGTTTCAACCAATTCCAACCAGTACTGGAATCGAATTCGATAGGAACTCATCCTGCAATCTTGAACATTGAACATTGAACATTAGATGATTCGAACAATTCTTCTCTGCTCAAAGATAAATGGTTAACCAAATATCGAACTTATTTTGGGTTCTAGTCACAACTCTTTGTGACTTCTCACAAACTTTTTTTTTTTGGTAGAGGTAGCCTTAGCTATTCAAACCAGCCAAGGCTTTATGCTCATCAAGTAATGATATGATACTATCTCAATGCCCAATGAATGATAATCTTCTGGTATTTTCATCTCTGAAATCTTGTACTATTAGTTATATCTGTGATTTGGATTTGCATCTAGATCTTTATGATTTTGCTTCATACCTGGGCTCTTGGAGCATTCTATTCTCCCACTCCCCCACCCTAACCCAAGGGTTTAAAAACATAGGATCAGGATGATACTTATTATTTCAATAAACAAAAAAAGGATGATACTTGTTAATCAGCGCATCAACAGTGGACCTCGATTCCCCAAGATGATAAAAAAAAAATGAAAACCATTACCCACATCGGACTGATAAGGCCCTTCCAAACCTTTTTCCAATAACTTCATCTCCTTGGATCTCAACTGGTTCCCAGTCTCCGAAAGCCAACTCATTTCATCATCAAGAACTACAATCCCCTATGGTGAGTTATCCTCGTAAAGCATCTGAATCTCACAATGAAACTGAGCAGCCTTAGAGAGATCCAATTTCTCAGGTTCAGAGGCAGTTGTAGCCATTAGTCCTCGCAATTTTTTAGATAATTGCCAAACCCTTATGGTGAATTGCAGGAGTTCGACTGTGTTGTGAATGTTAGAGAGTTGGACAATCTTAAGCTAGATCTGGTGGTATGGATTGGCGATCTGACTCTATGTTTGCTTGGTGAGGAGAATGTATAACCTCCTTCTGTTTCCAGGGGCTGCTTCTTTGATTTGGGGAAGAAGAAGAAGAAGAATGATAAGGGCATGTTAGGTAGTTTACTTACTATGAGGGTATTTTGGTATTTAAAAAAGAAATAACCTAGCTGATGTCAACATTTAAGGTATATTCCCTAATAGAGACTGACAGTAGAGAGTACAAACGTAATTTGATATTATGCAAGGGGTGTCTCTCTAATAGTGGCATTCTTTAGGGGATGGTGGTGTAAATTACCCTTTTTCTTAAACATAATTTTTAATTCATGAAATAGATAACAATCAAATTCTTTTTCTTCCGAAATATTCCCAAATCTGAAACTTGTTAGCGAAGGTGTTATCTACGATATACACTCTATCAAGTGTCAATGGTTCCTTCTCCTTTTTTTTTTTTTTTAAGAATGGATTAATTGTCTGGCTTGAATGGTATGATCATTAGGAGTTAGGATC
The DNA here is from genome assembly GCF_013358625.1 of Macadamia integrifolia. Taxonomy (NCBI): domain Eukaryota; kingdom Viridiplantae; phylum Streptophyta; class Magnoliopsida; order Proteales; family Proteaceae; genus Macadamia; species Macadamia integrifolia. The sequence continues at coordinate 15,088,939 of NC_056563.1, read as the reverse complement.
TCTACATCCATGTCTGGACCATTTGAATGAACCGGTCTAAAATTGAACAAACACGCACACTTCATAGCTATAACTTTGTACCTGCAAGGCGGCAACTCTACAAGGGTTCAACTTACCCATAAAGCTCGTTATATTTACAAACCTGCCCCTCCAATAGCCTTTTCTTGCCTTGGCTGCTGCTTCTGTGCATAACAAAAGTTAAGTTGCCACCGAAGCTGCAATCTGAAAGATGACTCCATAGGGGGGGACGGGAGGAGTCTGCTTGATTTGTTGATACAGCAAACCTATCCCCATTTAGGGTGTAAAGAATAATTAAGGTCTTGTTTGGATGGGCTTAATTTTATCCGATTCGTACAGAAGATATATAAGAACTCCTCATTTCAACTTTTTTTTTTATTGAACTAAGAAATTCATAAAACAAAAACTATGTACAATCCATCAGGCTCTGGTTCATATAACTTGGTCTAACCCGAGGCCCTACAGACCTCAAATATTTGATGGCTAGATTAGATTCCCCACACTTATATACAAATTGTACATGACAAAAAGAGGTATATATATACCAAAAAGTAGAAAAACTATTGAAGGGCCAACAACCATGAATCGGCTTCAAAATAAGGTGAAGTAAGGCCTTGGAAGAGAACCAAACTTCAGAGATATTCCAACCTCCTGATCGCATCCTTCACAATCCCTATGGAATTCATGTTGCTTTAATCACTGCATCGTCAGATGAGAGAGTAGTACCCTTGAGCATGACCTGAAACTGACTTTGATATAAAACACCACAGAACCATGTTGAATCTGATCCCAAAATGTTAGAAAGCCCTGTACAAACTAAGATCGGATATGACAAAAATATTAAGGGAGAAAAATTCCTTAATCAGCCCTCAGGGTAATCTGTGACAGAGAAGAAACCATCATTAGTAACAAAAACCTCATGTAGTTTTAGATCATAAAGCCATCTATTGATGCACCGCCATTGGGTTGGGAGAGTCTACATGTCTTAGAATAGCATTGCGGTGATCCCACATGCAATAAGCAACAACCAAAAAGACACTAAGAAAACACATATGATCAGAATTGTTTAATATTTTTTTTTGTAAAAAGAATTATTTAATATTGCATTGCGGTAAAAAATCATAACAAATTCAGCCATAGAGTTCACTTACAAAGTCTGAGATCTGAGACCGATAGGGCTTCCAGCCCAAATACGAGCTGAAAAATCACATTGAAGCAATAAATGGAGTCTGGATTCTGTGTCCTTCTCACAAAATAGACAATGCGAATCAATATCCATCCATCTACATAACAAATGTCAAGTTAGAAGACCATTTTGTAAAAGATGCCAAAAAAAGAAGAAGAAGAGGAAGAGAAATCTCTAGAGATGGAAGGCAAGGCCAAAGCCAATTATACCCTGAGACGTTCATATGATGAACTGGAACGAAGAAGAAGGTCATGATACTCTTGTCATCCATCTACCTGGTACCCTATATTTCTCTATCTTTTCCATTAAATTTTTTAACTTCTTTTCTCCCCCTATTCATCTAGTTTGATATTATATATATTTAAGCTTGAGGGCAATCTGCCCCTATAGATCTTGGTGGAAGTGGTACATTAGTTTCACCTCAAAACATAAAAGAGAAATCCAATGCCTGGGATCCGGTTTCTCTCCATAAAGCCTAGAGATCAGAGAGTGATCCCACGGTTGGGACAACCCAGGCATGCGTCCCAAGGTCATCCCAACCGTGGGATCACTCTCTGGTCCCTGGGCTCTATATATGGAGAGGAATCATATCTCAATGCATGAGGCTCCCACTACTTCAAGGTATGAGAGAATATGGAAACATATCCTCTCTAAGACTCCAATGCGTTGGGCATCCAACGTGGCATTCGATGGCTGGGAGGACTTGGCTTGTCTAGGTCCTCCCAATCCCAATGGATGCCACATTGGGTACCCACTTAACGTGTCGGAGAGGAGCTGGATCCAAGAGAATAGAATAGGAGAAAAAAAGGATTGGTCTTTAATTTTTTGAAAACGATTGTCTAATGGTAGGTTTATGATGTCTTGTATTCCATTCCTTGCATAAGTGGGCTGATTTCGAAGGGCTGTTAGGATTTGTTTTTCTTCTTCTATTTTTTAGGTCTACATAGGTATTTCAGTAAATTATTTGTATAGGGAGTCACTTTCAAATTCCTCTTTGTCATCATTTTATTCAATGTAGGTTTCAAGAAGGGTCAAATAAGTGTGTAGATCAACTATCTAAGTAATTTGAAGATTAACGGAAAGTGACCCCTAGAGGAAGAGATGGAGTCATTTCCATGAGGATTTTCACATTCCGTATGACTGTGATGCAAATGGGATCATGCAAAATTTAAAGGCGAAGTCCTTTCAATTACAATGCCAAAAAAATCAACTCAACAAAAAATTTTTGAGTTTAGATTGTATGGCTATGTTTTGAGATGGAATAAGCCTTTATAAGTGGTTTTTAGTCTCTGTGGCTATTATTGTGCTAGTTGCCCCAAGGATTTATGCAACAAACAGGGTTTAGGACTAGTTGATGCTTTCCCCCTATAGGTTTATATGCTTTGTGTTCAAAAAATCCATCAACATAAATTAAAAATAAGAAGAAGAAGATGATGATGCTGAAGGAAAGAATTTAACTAACTGCAAGTTATATATATCACCCAGATGTAGACCAAAAGGTAAGTTGATGTCGCCTAGCCAATATGAAAAATTTCGCTGCTGCCCGAGTGGGTTGTTGCCAAGTAGCTGAAACCCCTTGGTAACAACCAAGGGAATGGAATCCCAAGGGCATGTTTGAAAATACCCACCTAGGGTAAAATTTTCCACACATACCCCTGAGGTTTCATTCCCCTGGTTTGTACTAGGGGTTGCAGCCAAGTTTCGTTCGGCCAATTCCCTCTCTGCTTTGCTTTACTTATAATAGCAGCCCATAGGGCTCAAACAAATAGAATAAAGAACTTAACATTACACCTAACAACTTGGTTTTTATTTAAGGCTCGGATGAGAAGAGTCTGGATCCTCTCTCGGAGTGGAGTCACTCTTCAACTACGTTTCTTATCATCCATATAGGGGTGTCAATTGGCCAGGTTGGGGCTAATTGGTCTTTAATTGAGCTATCAATAATCAAACTAAACGGGCCTTAAACATGCAAATGACACATTTATCTTTAAACAGTTTTAAACGTGCCGAGTTGATTAAACGTGCCGAGTTGAGTAACATGCTTTAAACGGGCTTGGGGTCGTCGGGCTGAGTCGGGCTATTAATTAGTCGATCTTGATTGGCACCCATCGGATAGTACCCTTGCATTGGGAATGACAGAATATTAGTTAGGTGGGGCTTGAGCTTGACATGTGCAAGGTAATTTTTTTGTTGTTCCCTTTTATTTGTAATCTTCTTTACTCATCATATATTTAATCTATATAGGGCTGTAAAGGGAGTTAGCTTGTTTATTTAATCAAAATATCTAACGGATGCAAAAAAATTCCATTGTTGTTGCCATTTTAATTCTAATAATCAGGTAAGGGTTCAATAATTGGTGAAAAAATTCCATTGTTGTTGCTATTTTAATTCTAATAATCAGGTATGGGTTCAATAATTGGATATTAAATTAAAATAATATGTTTTAGTCCTCTATTTTACCTCACAAATACTTTTGTTGTTATGTTATTAAAGATCATTTCTCAAGAACTGTATATTACATATTGGGGGGGGGGGGGCTACTAGCATTCCTACAGGTTGCGTGGACCTTGCCTACTGACACAAAGAGGGTGCAAAATTATTGCATTGCCCCTTGTAAAATTATAAAAATCCATCTTATAAACTCTATCTAGGGTCACATTTTTGTTAAATCATAATAGGTGATGTTAAAGAATAGGAAACTTGTGAGGATGGGTCCCACGTGTTGTGGGTAAGCCTGACAAGGAAATGAAATAATGAAATATGTAATTTTTGGTGGAATCTACCTCTATGGAAATATAGTCCATATATAATTCCAACAACTCTTTTGAACCATTAAAATACAACGTGTACTTCTGGTTGCACGAAGTAGGAAGAGATTTACCATATTTGAGTTATTTGGTTCCCAATTCTCATGCTTATATATCACCCACATTTTCTACCATTGTAAAATGATAGTTGTTTTCACAAAAAAGAAAAAAAAAATGTCAGTCGTGATTTTTTTTGGTAGGATATGACAGCCATGATTACATAATTTGGTCTATTGGTTTTGATTATCCAATAGATAGTATTCCAATTTAATAGTTCTAATTAGTGTGGGTGGGCCAATTAATGTACAACACATACTCTCTCTCTCTCTCTCTCTCTCTCTCTCTCTCTCTCTCATATTCTAATTTTTCTACTGAAGCCTTAGATTTATTCAGTAATTATCTCTGTTAGCAATTCTGATGCCTCAAATTGTTAAGTTAGGGTGAGCCACGTTCATTGTGTATCAAAGTAAAGTTAGTTTTGTGGGGCTTGATTATGGTGTGGAGGAAGATGAAGTAGAGATAGATGCCAAAGGACTTGTTTAAGGGTTCAACTCTAGTTAGAAGATTGGATACAACTCATTAAAGGCATGGACAAATTCAGAAGTTGCTTTGGTTCTGTGAGGGTAGCAGCCGAAAAATGGACCATTGCTTTCCAGTCCTTTGTGGGGAGGGAAAAGGACTTGCATCGATTCCGTCCTCTCTCCTCTCTTTCTCTTTCATTTGAGGAGGGATGTGTCGAGTGTGCTTACTCTATGGGCCCCGCATCACTATATCGCCGCTCGAACATACGTGGAGGCCCATTTCGTAAGAGCGTAAAGTTCATCATTCTAGACGGGGGTTTGATAATGGTCCAATAAGGGATCGGGATCGGGATCATACAAAAGGGTTTGGAGTCACCACCTAGGATTATGGGTGTAGGACTTGGGGGTGGGCCCAATTCCTGAGAAAATGGATGCAAGTTGGTCTGGTCCAGAGATTTAAGGTAAGTGTCAAGTTGTAGAATTGGGAAGGTGTTAGGCACCCAATCTACCTAGTTCAACTGGTCTTCCTACTAGATGCTTAAGAACGAACATTTTCCACAATTATTCCGATTCCGAATGCATGGCTAAGTTATCACACATATTTACATTGGCTGAATTTAAATGACTATGTACACTAAAACAAGGTTAGTATAAAGTCTACATTGTGCTAATTCTGTTGAGAAATTATACTTGAGCTTGACCCCTGTTTCGGGTCTAGAGGGGTGGAACCCCTGGTTGATGCTGGTACGGGATTTATTGTTGATTCTCCTAGCTCAGGGGAAGATGGTCTTGACCTCCAACTTCTTTCTTGAGAGATGCTGACTGTGGTGATATTCGGGCAGAGTTCTGGCTAGGAACGGTTACTTTCGTATTTGGGTTCGGATAGAGCTTGAGCTAGGTAAGGCTATTTGTAGGTTTTGGCTGAGGTGGGTTGAGGTAGTGGCTATAGGAGGGCTAGGTTGAGGTAGTACTCGGACGGAGCTTCCGGATAGGCTATAGGAGGGCTAGGCTGAGGTGGCACTCGGATAGAGCTTTCACCAGGGATAGGCTATTGGAGGGTTAGGACCAGCTTCCATTGTGGATAGGCTATAGGAGGGCTAGGCTGAGGTGGCACTCGGACAGAGCTTTCACCAGGGATAGGCTATTGGAGGGTTATGATGGAACTTTTCCTAAAAAATCTCACTTAAAGAAAGCAAGGATTGAAGAGTCCCGAAGGCCCAAAGAACACTTTGCATATCCGAAGAACACTTTGGATCTTATGAAGATCTCTCTGAAGACTTGAAAATCCTCAGGGGGGAACGGGAAGAGAGAGGGTAGAGCTTCACTACTATGGGGTGTTGTGGGTAATCTTGGTGTGTCAAATCCAAAGGAGGGGGTATTTATAAAATTTCCAGACCAACAGGGAGGAAAGAAAATTTCTTAACCAATGGTAGTAAAAAACAATTCTTAAACCAATGGGGCGAAAGTAAGAAATTTTGGACCAATGGGGTGGAGGGTAATAAAAAATATCCAATGGGGTGAAAGGTAAATTTTTTTTGGACCAATAGGAGGTCGTGGTGTAGGGTACGCTAGTGGGGCAGTGTAGGGTACACAGGCAGGTGAAGAGGGAATTCCTTCTCTGATTCGGCCATCGGATGGAGGATTCTGATCCCTGGTGGGAGCGGCGGAGGTTTCAATAGGGGTGTTGGAGCTTCAAAACCCATGTTGGAGCTCTAGCAGGGGCGTTGGAGCTCTAGCAATGGTGTTGGGGCTCTGCCAGTGTTGTTGGGGCTTCGGTAGGGGTGTGAGGGCTCTAAGATGGTGCATGCGGGGTTTGGTGCTCAGACATGGGTGTGGGAACTCAAATTGGGTGCGGGAACTCAGATATGGGTGTTGGAACTTGGTCAGGAATGCACGAGGCTTGGCCGAGTGCATGCTGGGCTTGGTCGGGTGCATGCAGGGCCTGGTTGGGTGCATACGGGGCTTGACTGTGTGCACGCAGGGCTTGATTGTGTTCACGCAGGGCTTGGTCGTGTGCATGCGGGGCTTGGTGCTCAGACATGGGTGTGGGAACTCAAATTGGGTGCGGGAACTCAGACATGGGTGCTGGAACTTGGTCAGGAATGCACGAGGCTTGGTCGGGTATGCGCGGGGCTTGGCCGAGTGCACGTAGGGCTTGGTCTAGTGCACGTGGGGCCTGGTTGGGTGTGTGCATGCGGGGCTTGGTTGGCGGGGCTAACATGGGCGGGGTTTAGGCACTCAAGGCAAGGCATGGGGGCTCGCATGGATGGTCTTTGGGCACTTAAGGCAAGGCATGGGTGCTAGCATGGGCGGGGTTTGGGCACTTAAGGCAAGGCATGGGTGCTAGCATGGGCGGGGCTTTGGGCACTCAAGGCAAGGCATGGGTGCTCAAGTGGGCGGGGTTTGGGCACTACAAGGCAAGGCATGGGTGCTCAAGTGGGCGGGGTTTGGGCACTCAAAATGCAATTTTGGGAATGATTGCGGATATCCAATGGTCTGATTTTGACGTACCATATATCATTGGAATCGTAATTCTGAGTACTATGCATCTGTACGGTCACTTTGACCGGATTCTTTCGTATATGAAATATCATAATTGGACCCTTCTTTTCTCTCGCATGGGTTTTTTGAGAATTTTGGGTGAGTGTGGAATACTCTTAGGAATAGTTACCTCAGTCAGTTGTCATCTCTGTCAATTGGAAACGAAAGTCGCATCCAAGATCCTTATGTCATCATAGCCAGGGAGGGTGACAAAATTGGGTGTCTACAGGTTTATACCAAATGAGAGGATGTAGTGTGGTTGTGCGTGCTTTAACTTTTATTTGATGTCAATTGGGCTGTATTGAATTAAATTAATTTTATTTAATGATTTGTAATAGTTCTATGAAAGGTCTCACTTTGCTCAGGAAATGATGATCTGAGGGTGGGAGTATGATGTGTTTCTGACTTAATATTTTCTTTATTTCTTAAGTTTTAAACATCATGTTTTTATTAATTTAAAGGGACAAAAAACCATTCCCCTTATAAAAAACACTAGGTTTGGATCATAGTTGTCCATTTAGCATTGTTTTAGGGAAAAGACTAGGCATTGTATTGAGCTTTTCTCCCCACCTTCTGAAAAAAGACACCATTACCCTTGTCCCTCCCCATATAGGCCGTACATAAGTTTGTCTGACACATGTGCTTGGAGCAGTTAGCATGTCTATCATCCTTTTTTTTTTTTTTTTTAAGTTGGAGCATTTTATATCATAGAAACTGCGATAGTAAAATAATGGGCAAGAGATTGATGCTTGGTTTTGGTCATGTAACGCTTGCACCATCACAACTTGCAAGGTAATGAGAGCCTGTGAAGATGCATCAACATCAATGGGATTTTATTTCACATAAGGTGGGATCGTAATTTTACATGTTCCTGTGTTTGTTGCAGGACCGCGTGACTAAGCATCTTTTGTTTTTGTTTTTTTCCTTAAATAATGTTTCATCAAATCACTAGAAATATATGATCTTACAACCAACATTTCTATCATACGACTGAGGATCAGATGAATGTTTTCAATCAATGTGACTATCAAGTATCAATCTTACCAAAAACACAGAAAAAGACTATCAAGTATCAATCTAGCTTATAGTTATCAAAAAAAAAAAGATTATAGGCTTTGTTTTAGTGTCTAAAACCTTTAAAAAAAAGTCTTAATGTCGAAAAATATAAAAAGGAGAGGAAAAAACCAAACCATATCGTTCTCTACCCTCAAATTTTTCTAAATCGGCTTGGAATCCATGTAGCGTAAGATTTACGTATAAACTTGTACAGTTTCTGGTTTAAAATTTTCAGCCGTTTGGGATCGATATAGCGGTATCCAGTATAGCGTAAGATTAAATCTAAATCGTTTGTATCCATGTAGCGTATTAGCGTAAGACTAACGTATTGTATAGTTTTCTCCATTTAAAATTTCTAGCCGTTAGTATCCATGTAGCGTGAGACTAACGTATTCTATGGTTTTCTCCGTTGAAAATTTCTAGACGTTTGTATTGACGTAGCGTTGCGTAAGACTAATCGTATTGTATAGTTTTCTCCATTCCAAATTTCTAGCCGTTTGTAGCTTATAAGCATAAGATCTACCTCTGAAATTTTGAAGGTTTTCTCCGTTGAAAATTTCTAGACGTTTGTATTGACGTAGCGTTGCGTAAGACTAATCGTATTGTATAGTTTTCTCCATTCCAAATTTCTAGCCGTTTGTAGCTTATAAGCATAAGATCTACCTCTGAAATTTTGAAATTTTGAAATTTAATTTCCCACCTCTCTCTCTCTATGGACGAACGTGATTTTCATTCTCCATCGCTGAAACGGTCACCATGAACAACTCGGAGACGAAGACAGGCCGAGGCTCGTCAGATCTTCCTCTTCATGGCTGAGATGAAGAGCTCACGAATTACCAGAATTCAAAGAAAAATGCCGGAATGTTATCTCTCGGATGGGAAGAGGTCGTAGACACTCAGCTGATTTCAGGTATGATCGATTGAATTACGCTCTCAATTTTGACGAAGGACCTGACGAATTTCAGAGCGACGAATTACCTCTTAGGAGCTTCTCTGTCAGATTTTCAGCAACGCCACCAGCGAAATCGATTTCACCGCCGGTGGCTGTAGGGGAGATCACTGCCTATAGTTAGAAAAAATAAAATAAAAATTGCGTATCGATGATTCAGTCTCTTGGATTTTGTTTCTTTTTCTTTTCTTAATCTGTTATTCGTTGATTATTGTATAATTCGTTTGATCAGCGAATGAAGGATTCCTCAAAAAATTTCGTCTAAAAGGGAAAGAGAAGGAGAAGTGCGAGATGTCAGGGGAGAAAGGGAGGGGAGAGAGAAAAAGCGGGGCCAATAGAAGCAGAGAGGGTCATGCGAGAGAAGAGAGGGCCATCGCTGTCTTCCTTGTCTCCCTTGCTTCTCCTCTGCTTCGCCCTATCCTCACCTTCTCTGCCATTAGATCTGTCATTGAAAATGATAAATTTTACTTCCTTGATTGCCTGGAAAGCTTCACAACTCTCGGATTCCGATTCTTCTTATTAATTACACAATTCCAGTATCGATTCTTCTTCCCTGGATCTAATTCTCATCGGATCGTGATTGGAGATGGAAGGTGGTGCGGGTGCTGGTGGAATGAAATTGGGGACTTTGAAGTTGAGGGACGATCGAGGTCCCGCGTTGGACAATTTGAAACCGAGGCGTCTACTTTGGATGTTGAGGTCTCTGTTTCTTCGCCGGTGACTCGTCAGAAAGCTGCTGCAGCTAAGCAGTTTATTGAGAATCATTATACGAACCATCTTCAAGGCCTTCAAGATCGTAAAGAAAGGTATAATTCAACTATTTGGTTCTGATTAACTATTCTTGAAATACCTCTTTCCGTAAGTTTAGGTTGACGGATATACTAAAGGAACATTGAAATTTATAAATTGAATTCAACTGCATTCAGTTTTTTAATTATGAGTTATGAAACTGAAATTGCTCTACGTGAATGACCTCCTCCACTCTAATTTGTGAGAATCATGCTCATAACAATAATGGTGCTGATGACCATGTTAGCTCTAAGTATTTGTTTGATCATATTGACATTTAAAGACGCATGCAGACTCATTCTCTTTCTCTATTTCATATTTCCAGAAAAACTTGAGCTAGACAATACCCTGGAATTAATAATCTTTTAGAAAAGAAAGTGGGGTGGGGGATAGGAATAAAAAAATTGCACAAATAGATTTTGAAGTCTTCAGTTGGACTTTCTCCCTATGGTAGTTAATTTGTAAGTGCATATTCAGTTACACTGACTTGGAGATACTCTGAAGTGATACAACTTGCACTATGTCATCATGAAATGTTCCCTACTATTTCTTAAAGAGGTTGAGTGATATTGCATTTGCTGTTTCTTGAGAGTTGGTAATATAGTTTCAAACTATTTTATTACAGACGCTGGGCACTTCAAAGGAGAGCAAAGGAAGCTCAAATTTCAAATGAGGAACAGCAAGAGATGATGAGGAATTTGGAACGGAGAGAGACTTGAGTATATGCGATTACAAAGACATAAAGTGGGCATCGATGACTTTGAGCTATTAGCAGTAATTGGAAATGGTGCATTCGGTGAGGTACTTGTGAAACATGATAGGAGGAGAACTGTTAGATGTGATATTATCTGATATTATTAGAAGCTGTGTGGAAATTTTATTCTGATAACTTTTCTAGTGTAGAATTGAAAACTACCCTAGCACTTCCCTGTCTTTTAAAGCACATGATGGATGATATTAACTCAAGATGAATCTAGATGAGAATGTCGGAAGAGTGTGATTTCAATGTGAGCTGAAGTGTGTGCAAACATCTATAAATGGGCATTAGGTGTGCTTAAGGCATGCTTTTCTTTCAAAGGGTGAGTATTTTTTAGCAGATCAGTGGCTGTAGTATCGCTGGTACTTCTGTATTTACTTGTGCTATGTTCTATAGGAATAAGCCAAGGGTTGTAAGAGGATCATGAACTAAGGATCTGCATCAAGTATGGTGGAATTTTGAGTAGATAGTCAAGAATTTGAGTGTGGATGGGTCTTCAGACAAGGACCATCAAGATCTTCTGTGTGGTTAATGAAAACCAGAAGTGGTCTGCCCATAATTGGTGGAATATCTTCAAAACTGAAAAGTAGGTGATCTAGGTCAAAGATTAAGAAATAATTTTTTTTTCTTTACTACATTTGTGTTTCAATTGCTAGACTCAAACCAGTCGCAGGATGACATTGCTAGGGAGTTCTGTGGTCTCTATCTAACCTGTGGAATGTGAAACCCCTTGTCGGATTTTTTTTTTTTTTTTACTTTAAATCATGCTTCTTATGATTTGAGATTTTGTGACGAGCATGCATTATTCAACAAGAGAGGATGCTGTTAACCAGGAATCCAACAGAAAATGGCCAAGGAAGCTGTAAAATATGAAACTAAAACCAAGTCAATTTAATCAAGGCTATTTCCAGCCTGCTTCCAAACAAAATTTTCTGGCTGTTTAGTGCATAGAAATAGATGTCCTATGAGTAAGGTTGGATACGGTCTGACGAGAATGTATACTAGATCATGGTTTCAAAAACCAGGACTGAGTGGAAATTTAGCCAGTCGATCTGCCCTTTCACCATGTCCAAAATCCTGATGAATCTGGTTTTTGTGGTTTATTGTCCCATGGCCAAGTTCTTCATTCTTCTCCCAGTTAATGATTCTTTTGCTTTATTTTAAATCTTAAACTGCTAAACCTGGGGAATAATATGTATCAAAAGGAGCTGAATGGCTACTGTGTGGTTGATTGCATGATTGTCACATAAAATCCAACTGCTTTGGTAACTTTATTTTCTTTTGTCATACTATTGTAGGGGAGGTTTATTATTTAATTTACTAGCATAATGGTTATTACTCTTTGGCAGGTTGCTTTCCCCCTATATTTTCATTGTCTGTGAATTGCTTATTAAAATGCAGGTAAGACTTTGCCATGCTAAAAACACTGGAGAAGTTTTTGCCATGAAGAAGTTGAAGAAATCAGAAAGGCTTAGTTGTGGACAGGTAAAACAATTCTCTAAACTAATTCCGGGTGAATATTATATTTTGTGATAGTTTAGTAGCATAGCATTGTTTACACTTTCATAATAAATCAAATTTGTGAATGGACACATTCATTATATCCTTTTTCATTTTTTAATCAAATTCTTTAGCATGATACATGCTCGACTTGTTTTGTTTTTTGTGCATCTTGTTTTTATTAAATTTTTTCATTCTTCTTTATTTCAGGTTGCACATGTTAGATTTGAGAGGAATTTACTCGCTGAGGTTGACAGCCATTCCATTGTAAAACTATACTATTCTTTCCAAGATTCTGAATTTCTTTACCTTATCACGGAGTATTTACCTGGTGGTGACATCATGACCCTTCTAATGAAAGCGGATATTCTTTCTGATGTTTCACAATTTTACATAGCAGAGAGCATTCTAGCCATTCATTCTATTCACCAGCATAACTATATTCACAGGTATAATGTTGATGACGTACAGAATCTGGTGTGACATAAGATCTGTTTTCTGTATCATAGATTTCTAGATTCTTGCTAGAAAGTTCTGGAGGAATATAAACTTCTTGAGGTAGTAGATTTATCTGTAGTTGCCATAGTTCTAAACAACTGAGTTACTTTGATGCAAAGATTTTCTATTGGAGAAAATGCAATAAAAAATAGTAGAACAATAGAAGGGAAAAGTTTCAAATAATGCCCATAGCTACTCCACATTGGAAGTATTCTGAAATAAAGAAAAAGCAAATACAGTTTCAAATTCCATCCTCTACACACCCACACAAGACTTCAATATCCCCCACTGTAATGTCTTGTCTCAACCATCCAACTATTGATATAAAATTATCAAATAACCAAACGTGCTGAGCACGTAGCACCAAAAAAAAAGAAACTTCCATCCTCTTTCCCCTTCCCATGTGAAACCACATAAAACTTCAGGAAAGTTTCAAAATATTCACGTGATGCAAGAAATATTTTCCTCTCTTCTTCTTCTACTTCTTCTTCCTTTGTTTTTATTTTATTTTATTTTAAATAATGCTAACTGAATGACAATTGCTTTCATGATAATATGATGTCCGCATAGAAACTAGCTTTATTTTTAATAATGCTAACTGAATGACAACTGCTTTCATGATAATATGATGTCCGCATAGAAACTGGCAAGTGTTGACCTGTTTTTTTGCCTCCTCCCTTTAGATCCCTTATTTGTATGCCTGTTGCAGCCCCTTAGGCTAGATACTTTATTTCTTCTGGTCTCTTTTTGTGTGTTTCCATAAATGTAGATTTTTAGCAACTTTAGAAGAACTATCTTTTGCATTTTATCTATTCATATTATTTAAACATGGAGTAGGTATAGAATTTTTTAATTCCTAAAACTTTCCACAATGGAACATGGAATTTCTCATACAAATTTATCTTGCCTGCAGGGACATAAAGCCAGATAACTTGTTGGAAAAAAATGGACATTTGAAGCTCTCAGATTTTGGCTTGTGTAAGCCCCTGGATTGTAAATATTCAACAATTTTGATGGATAATGAAGTCTTCAGTATTCAGGAATCGGACAAAATTGAAACTGAAGGACATTCTGAAAGAGCTCCTTGGCTAAAGCCAAAAGAACAATTACACCAATGGAAATGCAATAGACGAGTATTGGTATCATCCTTGTTATATTTTATATCATTCACTCCTATGCAAACATCTTAAACAAATGAAATTCTTTGGATTTGTATGGTTATATAAGTTAGATGTCTAGAACTACAGACTGTTTTTTATGTTAATAATTGGACTTCATTAATGTGTAGGCTTATTCTACTGTTGGAACTCTTGATTATATGGCACCTGAAGTATTGCTGAAGAAAGGATATGGAGTGGAATGTGACTGGTGGGACTGACTTCTGAAGTTATTTTTTAGGAACTGAATTTTTTCCTTACCTCGTCTGTTTAAACATTTTTGTTATAAGGTATTTCACACTTCCTATCTATTTTAGGTGGTCTTTGGGGCCAATAATGTATAAGATGCTTATAGGTTATCCTCCCTTCTGTTCAGATGATCCAAGGATGACGTGCAAAAAGGTTAGGTGTATTTGTTGCTTATTGGGTATTTTACTGGAGTCATTCCCTTCCTTTTGGTTCCTTCATCCTGCATAGTGATTTGATGTTTCTGTTGCATAGCAGATAAGAAACTGGAGAACATGCTTAAAATTCCCTGAGGAACCAAAAATATCAGAAGAGGCTAGAGATCTGATATGCCGTTTACTATGTGATGTTGACTCAAGGCTGGGGACCAGAGGAGTAGAGGAAATAAAGGTATATTATTTGTTGGAAATGTAAATATAGTCTTTCATGCTAATTCAGATTGCTTTCTTACTCTTTTTATCTTTCACATAATTGCCAATATTTGGTTATCGATAGCATAATTCCCTAGTTAAATAGCAAAATAGGATTTGCATAGCCGAACCCTTTTAATTAGGATAAGGCTTAGTTCAGTTGAGTTGTATATCAGAAAGGCCCTGAGTGGATCCTTCTTCAATGATATATTGAGTTCTCAATGATATGGTTGGGCTTGCTTGCCCTTATGCATATATCTTACACCTATGAATTTACTCCTGGGATATTAAATGCTTTAGGTGTATATAGTTTTTTTATTTTTATTTATAATACGTATTTTAAGCTGGGCCAACAAAGTATTCTGATGTAATCTGTTAATGATTATTCAGGCACGCCCATGGTTTAGATGGATTCAGTGGGACAGGCTGTATGAAATGGAAGCTGCCTACAAGCCCACAGTGATTAGAGAATTAGATACTCAAAATTTTGAGAAGTTTGATGAAGTGAGCTCTCAAACTATCTAGTAAATTCTCCTTTTGGTCTTTGTAAGTTAGGAGTATTATTGTAGCTTAAATTCCAGGTGCATTTGATGGAAGACATAGAACTGAACAAGAAATTTTGGCATCCGTAAAACTGAATTACTATAAAAAAAAAAGGATTTATTAAACAATAGGATTTTTCCTTGATGTACTTGGTGAGAATAATGAAAATCAACAATGTGCTTATTTGTCTAAGAGGTCTTATATTCATCTGATATACTAGAGGACCAATGTCAAACTATTAAAGCTGTCTATTTTGTTCACTTTTGTATTTAATGTTTTCAGTGTAACTTCAGTGGATCTCTGGTCCATAAAAAGTGGAAAAAAATCATAGGAAGTGAATAGTGTAACTAAAATAATAATAGACTGGATGGCATTACATTCTCAACACCAAAAGTATTACAATGGACAAATATTGATCTTTTATGTTTTGACATCTTTGACTTTATATCCTCATATGTTGCCGTGTTTTTTTTTTTTTTTTATAAAACATATGTTATCGTGTGTTGCTATACATTGTTATGCCCATACTTAACATCTTAAGCTTTTGGATTAAACAGTTCATGGTTGTAAGTTGTAACAATGTATTCGAGCCAGGGGTTGTGTGTTCGATCCCTGGTATAAGCGAGGGTTTGTGTGGTGTGGTTTTGCCTCTACACCTTGTACCCTCAGTCCCATATGATGATGTACATGTAGATCCATGCGTGTGTGCAGGTGCCTACGCATATAGGGGGCATGGTTTGAGGAATCAGTACTAGAAAGGGCGATCTGTATCGATTCCTGGTCGATCCTGTATCAGTGTAACGCTACAGATCAAGGGTAAAAAGTCAAAAAACCAATTTTTAAAGAAAAACAGGGGCAAAACTGGTACAGGCCGATCTGTGAACTTAAACCATGGTGAGGGGTGTTTTTATGTTGATATACATTGTTGTGGCTCTTAGCAGCTCAAGGTTTTTGGATAAGCAGTTGTAGCCTTATACAACTCCCCCCTCTTTGGGGAACTCTTGTAGGTTTTACTACTTCTGGTTCTTCTCTTAATTGAAGGTGGTCTCTGTGCTAAGTGTTTTCTTATCATCAGGTAGAATGTCCATCATCAGCAATGTCAAGAGTGGGGCCATGGCACAAGGTACTGGCTTTTTTTCCTTCTGCTTTGGCTTTTATCTTATTCTAATTTCCTATGTTTTAAACTTTTAATCCTATCACAATCAAATTAAGTCTACTTTCATAAGAAAGTACATGTTGTAGCTTGGAGCATATGCTATATCTTCCTTATTCAAGGCCAGGTTGCATTATTGGAGAAGTTTTGGTCCTTGACAACTGAGTTACCCCATTGAGGTTTTAGAAGTGCGTGCTTAACTAAACCTTGCACATACAGTCTTGATAACATAAACATTTGAATGGCCTTTAACTCTAACAGAGAGTATCCAACTCCTTGTCAAATTAAGGAGCACAGTTGTTATATGTTCTTATTAAGATCTTCCCATGATGAAATGACTAGAAAACAATGGCACCTTGATGGAAGGTCACATCTTGGTATAGGGAAAATTTCATCGTCTAGTGCTCAATGGTTACCTGCTCCTGTCATATATTACACTTCTTCTATGTTCTTTTCTTTTTTACCTAACTTCTTAGAAATGAACGACATAAGGGGAAACCTTAAACTCTTGGATGATTATATAGCCCATCATTTGGAATTTAGATCAAGTAGAACTGCATTGCTTGCTAGGAGGTTTAACGAGATCACAGTAAAATTTTATGATTTCAAGTTTTCAAGCAGTGAAGCCACTATGAGTTAATTCTTTCAGAATTATCTTTTTCTTCTTCTTTAGATGAATGTGTGAATTGGCTGTTGGTTTTATGATATTATGATTGGCATGCTTTGCAAAAACCTGGATCAGAAAATGTGTTTTCCTCTAAGGGTATGGATGCTTGGTACCAATATAACATTGTTTATAGCAAATTGCTTGATTCTTGTCACACAAATGATACTGTAAGTTGTTAGACAGCATTTACAAGACCGGGGTCTACTTTCATCATCTATGAACCTTATTGACCTTTCCTTTTTTCTTTTTTTCTTTTTAATATTAGTGGAAGATTCATTTAATTTTTCCTCTAATTTTTCAAAGTAATAATCTTTTATTCTACATACAGCTCTAAATTTTCTCATGTCAAATATTGCAGATGTTGACACCAAAAGCTGCCAACTATTAGATAGTAGATATGAAAATAGCTCTAAATTTTCTCATGTCAAATATTGCAGATGTTGACACCAAAAGCTGCCAATTTCATAGGGTACACTTACAAGAAATCAGATGTGCAAAAATCAATTGGAACTTCAGGTTTTTTTATTTCAGATTTTGGTTTTCTGCTAAAATTCCATGATATATCGTAATAATGAATAATACCTGCTGCAGTGGTTCTAAATTCCTGCCATTTTCATTATATTAATTTTCCTTCTAGGCTTATTGTAATTCCTCTATGAATTTGGACTCTACAACCATAATATGAAGTAGGTCTGGAAAATTCAATGAGATGAAACAAAGAGCAGGTATGCTTTGGAGAGGATGTTGGGAAACCAAAAATATACAACATAAAACTTTAACTATAAGAAAGTTAGCTAAAGCTATTGGCATTAAGAAACACACATGCACAGTTTTATGGGGGGGGGGGGGGGGGGGGGGGGGGGGAAGAGTTGGATCTTGGAAATGGACAAAGATCTTCCAGAGATGTATAGTCCTTGATGAATGATTAGCAAGATCATGAGAAGAGATTCAAAAACAAAGTCATTGAGGAACTAAGTGTAGCTCTCATTCAAATTCTAATCTGGTCATGTTCAATGAAGGCCATTTATGGTTTGAGCACGATGGTGGAGATTTGAGCTTTAAATATGATGGCAGACAAAGATGTCAGTGAGGTATTCAGAATTGATTAGAGAGTATACACTTTAGTAGAGAATATGACTTTGTATGGGAATGGACTGGTCAAACAAGATAGATTACATTACCATATAGTTAGGGGCATACTTAATGATGATAGTGACGATGGTGATTTAATGTTTGATATAAGTTATTAGTCAGCAACAAACTCAGGCTGGGGTCGGCTACATGGATCCAATAAAAAATAATAAAAAGAAGATGAAAAATGAGAGTTAGAGGAAAGAGGTAACAGCCCAACAAGTCAGGAGATCTCAGCTATGTGGGGTTAGCTTCGTGGATCCTAGCCCTCTAATAGGTTCTATCCAAAGTCATACTTGGGACAAGACCTAGACTGTGCATGTCATTCTTCAACACTTCGCCTATGGTCATTTTAAGTTTGCCCTTCTCTTTTAGCTCCTTCCAATTGTATAAGATCACTCCTCTTACTAGGGTGTCCATGGGCTTCCTCTCAACATGGCCATACCACCTCAAACGAATTTCATAAAGCTTATCATTGATCAGGGCAACTCTGAAATTAGCTCCAATATGTTCATTCCTTACTTTATCCTTCATAGTTTTTCCATACATCCATTTTAACTTTCTTATCTCAGCTACATTTAACTTCTCTATATGACCCTTCTTAACTGCCCAACATTCCACCCCATGTATCATGGTTGGGTGAACAATAGTCCTCTAGAATTTTCCCTTAAGCTTTAAAGGGATAATCTGGTAACTCCATAAACACCTCTCCACTTCATCCATCCCACTTTAATTTTTTGAAAAATATCATCCTCTATTTCACCATCTTTACTTATAGTCGACCCTAGATATCTAAAACAGTCACTTTGTGAAATATGTGTCTCTTCAATTTTCACCACTTCATTATCTATCGTAGAGAGGCTGAAATTACACCTTATATACTTAGTTTTCAATCTACTAATCTTAAAACCTCTTATTTTCAAGGTAGATCTCCATAACTCTAACTTAGTGTTTGATCCCTGCTTTAGTCTCATCCACTAAAATGATGTCATTGGCGAAGAGCATACACCAGGGGACCTCATCCAAAATGCTTTTGCTCCTTGTTGGCAGGCTTCTTTACGGCCACTGGCACAAATGGAACATTAGTTGATGTTTCTGACTATGAGTTGCCTATTTTGAGTGCATCTGATGGATTAAAGGGACATCAACCCAAGGCTGATAAACTTAAGAATACCCCTGATGTTAAAGATATGGAACTAATTAAATTACTACCATCAGAGTTTCCTAGTTCAGTCAATTTTGTAACTAGTTATTTTTCTAGTAAATTAAAGCAGAAGAAATCCAGTGTTACTGCTGGAGAGGATCACTGCTACTTAGCTGGTTATTCAGATTCAAGCTCAACGTTTCCTTGGATTCAAGCACCAATGCATGTTCACCTACTGAGTCTACTTCTTCTGATTTATGGGGTGCAGCTCTTGATTTAAGTAATCCTGCTCATTTGAGTGTCATTGAAGATGATGCTTACATTTTATGTGATTCTGGCCCTTTCTTACGCTCAATGAACTTGACAAGGCATACTGATACTTCCTTTCTTCACAATCTTTAAAGCTCAAGACAGTCATGTCTCGTGGTGCTTCTCCAACAAGGTCTAGGAATCATACTCAACCCACTAGAGATGCTTCCTCTTGTAAGATGGTTATAGATGTGCTTGGGGTGAGTAACTTGCCATCTTTGTACTCCAACAAGGTTTTGGAATCATACTCCAGCCACTGGAGCTGCTCCCTTTTGTAAGATGGTTACAAATGTGCCTGGGGTGACTAACTTGCCGTCCTTGTACTCTGAAGAGTCAAACTTTGTGGCTAATGAAAGCAAGAATGCTATGCAGCTATTGAAGTCTAAAACTTTTAGGCCTTTTTCTTCTTCTGTTTCTAATCCTTCATCTTCTTGTGCGGGTGGGTGCTGATTTTGTTCCAACACTGAAATCTAAAAAGGTTGAAACTAGTGTTCAAATGGCACGAAATGGTTTGCCTGAGGTTGCAAGTTCTTTGCCTAATGTTGGTAATGGCTTGAAAACTTCAATGTGGAGAGTTGTTCATCAATTTAAAGCTTCAAAAATCTCAGTATACAACCCATTGGGGTTTGGCACCGAGGTTGCTGGAAAATACAATCGCAAGGTTTTGCTTCAGCTTATGCTGTATTTTTTCATGATGGACATTTGTTTTCTGGAGTTCTGGTGATGTGTACCACTCATCTTGTTTATTTTTTGTCAGGTGATCTTTCCATCCTGTCTTTGACTGCCACTTTTATTAACAAGAATTAATTCTTGGAGATGACTAAAATCATTGTGGTGTGGATTTTTGTATTCTAGAAGTCATTTTGTATCTGAAAATAGCTTCTTTTTTTTTAGAAGAATTTGATAGTGAGGTTTGCTTTTTCATAATCTATATTGGTCTACCATACCTTGGGTTTTGTCATTCAGTTGTAATTCTCCACTGTTTCATTAGTTGTAGGTCAATCAACATAAATTTCCTTATGGAATTCTAGTATTCTTTGATTTAGATTGAGACTAATGTGGAAGTTAGAAAACTATCTGCAGCTGAAAGCGAAACACTTCTACTTGCTTTTTGGGATCCATGAAAGGGCTCCTAAAATTGGTAGTTTATTTCATGTAATATGTTCTTGCAGTGCCTCTGCTCTTCACTGCAACTATAGTTGCTTTCTATGGGGGTTATTATGCCAAGAAAGGTGTCAAAATTATTAAGGGAATAGTTGCAATTGAGTTCTATAAAAATGCAAACGGGGAGATAAGTTCTTAGTCAGATGTGACAATAAATGTAATCCACATTAGTTTGAAATTGTCTCTTATTGTCAACTTTCCTCTTTATTTAGGTGAAGGCTGTGAAATTGAAGGATGGGAGGGTATTGGATGCTGAAATTGTTATTGTTGTTGTTGGTGTTGGGGAATACCCCTTACCACATTGCTCCAAGGACAGATTGAGGAAGAGAAAGGTGGAATTATGATGTGTGTGGTCCCCATATCCTTTTAAACTTGCACTGCCTTTTAATTCTAATTATGTTATAAGCAATTTCTTCAGTGCCACCCACATCCACTGCCCTATCTCAACCACCATAACCATAATTAACATATTTAACCACCTAATTTACAAGGATTGCAGCTGGTGATTGACGTGATGGAATTCTTTTCTATTCCTATCAAGAGGTATGTTAAAATTTCTCAAGTCTTTAAATAAAGGCACTGTCTAAATGACATTTCTATAGGTATATTTAGAAGTTTACACCTTTTTATTTCTAAAAAGTTCTTTAAATTGGGGTATAAAAGGGTTTTCAAAAATAATTTGAAAGTGTATCAAACATCTTAGGGTTCTTTATCACTCCAATTATACTTAAATGAGTATGAAAAACAGAAAAGTGTGCTTTAGATGGTTTGGTCATGTTAAGCTTATCTCTTGAAGGTGGTGACTACTCTGTGGATATTATTGCAAAAATGGGGTCCCAATCTAATGGAACCGAGGAAATGCTTCTTGCTAAACTTGAATCAATAGGATCAATTGATGGTGAATTTGGAATTTCACACTTCCAGCAACTGGAGAAGATCTTGATAATTTCTATTGTTAAAAGATTAGGTAATGCCGATCAAGTCCTAGTATGAAATAGGTTTATTGATTTCACACGGCCTTCGATGGAGAAATAAAGAAAGAGATTATGAGAAGACATAGGGACTATCCTGGGACTATGAATATACTGTTA
Organism: Macadamia integrifolia; assembly: GCF_013358625.1. Classification (NCBI taxonomy): domain Eukaryota; kingdom Viridiplantae; phylum Streptophyta; class Magnoliopsida; order Proteales; family Proteaceae; genus Macadamia; species Macadamia integrifolia. The sequence goes on along the minus strand of NC_056563.1, from coordinate 15,067,302 downwards.
AGGTAGGAATTTCAATTCCTTTCAAGACCCTCAGTCTAAACCCTAGACTATGTTGCTGCCATAAATCCCGTTTCTTTTAAGTACATTGGGCATGGGTTGCAGTTCAATCTAATGAACACTTCGTCTTTACTTGATGTTGAGTTTTGGTTATACCCAAAAACCATTGGTACCATTTGGTTACATGATTCGATTGATCTTCTTAGATGGTTTGGTCATGTTAAGCTTCTCACTCTGGTTTCCGACTTTTGGCAGGTACCTATTTTCTTCTCTACATGTTTCCCTCCTTTCTGATTCACATGTAACTTACCACTCTAACTCCTTTGGTTTCTTTACTTCTTGGTTATATGATATATTTTGAAGAATCAGATAATTTAGAAAGAAATGAGGGATAATTTGATTCCTCCAATGTATGATCTCGAGCATTTGAAACTGAAAAAGAGCAAACTAGCAGTGGGGATATATGAAGAATTTCTTAATAGCTTGCTGCTGATATCTCACCAAAAGGCTTTACTTTTGTCAATGGAGTGAATGACTTTACCATAGGGATTGTGCAGTTATTAAAATTCTCTTCCTTTGTTTCTTTCATTCCCGAACTAACTTGTATGGAACTCATCATAGACAAATTATTTTAGGTTATATATTTTACATGTTGCATTGTGTTCTAACCCTTTGTTTTCTTACTTGTAATATATGAAGAGCATGGATCATCCTTCACTATGAATCTTAAAGTAATCTTAGATTGATCCAATAAGAACTGACCAAGTTATATTGATTTCCTAATATATTATATGTAAATTTAGCCTATGATTTTAGTGGTTTCAAAAAAAAAATATTGGGGTAATGTCGGCTGATGTTTTCCAAATCATGTTGATAAATTTTATACAATTTCTCAGAATATGTTGTGGGAAGTGGTTCACTATATAGGGTCTTGGGCATTTAAGCATTAAGGTTGGGTGAGGATTTCTAATGATTTGTAATGCGAGGTCTGAGAATTTCTATTGTCAAGATAAATGAGAAGAATTTTGGTGCTAGGCACAGGATCCCTGACTTTTCTTTATTGATTGAAAAAAAAAAATAGGTAAAGAAAATAGACTAGATTTTATTTTTCTTAGCAGGAATCTTGAACTCTATTCATTTTCAGTCAATGAATTTTTTTACTCTTGAAGAAGCACATCTCCTACTGGCAGCACCCTGTTTTTGGTTAATTTTTTGCAGACTTGATTTCTGAAAATTAGTCTGAATCTGACCATTAGATTCAATTGATTTTCTAAGGCCTTATGGCCCTCACTTGGAAGGTCCTTCAACTCAATTTGGAGGCAATCTTTCTCTTGGATTGATTGCAATTTTAAATCACCCAAAAAAGAAGCATGTGAGACTGATGTAGAACAAAAGGTACTTTAAAAAGTGCCAACAAACACAACTATTACTTTTATTTTGGCCGCTTCTTATTGGCTAAAAACTGTCCAAGGACCAATATAATTCAACCTTTGTTGCTTTTAGGAAAGAATTGTAAGGGTTAGATGATATTTTGAATAAAACTTGGCTTTTGCTACATTCATTCTGTGAGATTCAGATGTCTGTGAGATGCAATACTTGTGGTGGAATACCTTTAACGGCCGGTGGGATTCTAGTCATATCTGTCTCTTATTCATTCTTCTCCTCCATTAATATTCAAGTAAGTGTTCTATTTACTGTCTTATTATGTTACAGTCTTTAAATTTGTTAAAAATCTTCAATTTTTTATCAATGCACCTCTGATGACATCATGGCCACATTTGAGATGATTATTGTAACATATAACTTGCATGGAGATTACCAGATTGCTAATGGTTATGGGCATGACAAAGCTAAGGAAGCTCTTATGGTAACTTTTGTTCTTTTAACTTTTTTATTTTGAATTTTTGTTTATGGGTCTAGAAAAAGTGAAAGACAAAATCCTACAGTTATGGCCTGTGGGTTCTCCAACCTTGACAGTATGTGGATCTGCCAAGGGCTACTGCTTAGGTGGCGCATATCTAGCAAGATCTGAATGTTTCCTGGTTCCCTTAATGGTAAAAATAATAAAAAAATAAAATTCTCTTATTTTGCATGACTTTGGCCTGCCATCAAACCAGCTTGTTTACAGCTGTCCAGAAACTCCTCTTATGGCCTACAATTCCAACTACAGCTGTGATTTTGCATTATGGTTTTGGCTCGTCAAATTCAATTCAGTTGTTCTACTTTTTAGTAGTTCCCTATTAGTTGCTCTTTCTTAAGTTAGAAGTTAGTAACTGGTTGCAAATATGTGCTAGTTTCCTTTTAGATTAGTTACCTATTTGGGAACAAGTTGTTATTTAGTAAGTTTTGGATCTTTATTTAAAGAGAGGCTTCTGTAACACAAATCACAAATGAATTAATGAAGTTTATGAAGCAATTGCTAGCTCCCAAATTCTTGAGAGAGGAAGCATAACAGCTGAGATAGCTGCAAGTGAGATACCCAGGCTGAGATAGCCAATCCCACTCACATCTATCTTACTTACCTTCTTCAAAGTTCTGTAATTTCTTGTTGTGAGAGAGTGATTGGAGTGCTAATTAAGTTCACTTGAAGACCAGAATTCAGCTAGAAGATTAGTAGAAGAACCTTCTCAAACCAGAATCGATTTTTATCCAATAGTCAGGGTTTTGAAGCTCATCGATCTTGGCTGGATCTCCCTAACCAGAAGGCTTCTTACCAAGGCCTTTTGGGGTTTTGTTGAGGCCTCTTAGGGCCCCCCTTCGACCAAGACTTGAGGCTGATCTGACCAGCCAAAAGGGTGCCACAGGGTTTCTCCACTTGGCCTGTTGAGACCCTAATTCTTCTAAGGGTTGTTGCTGGTTCTGCTGCCCTGTTCCAGATCTGTTCAGATACTATCAATGCTTCTCTAGCTTCTCCAGTTGTGTTTTGAAGACCCTTGTAACCAGGTTTTCCGACCCTAAAGCTTCCTTACCTGTGAGTGTTAATTCAGCCTTACTCTTAGGCTTATTTATTGGCCTTTTAGATATCTAAGTCTGAAAATCAGAACTAAAATTTGTTGAGGGTTGTTTATCTTATTGGATCTCAAGTTTGGTTATTTTAGTGGCGGGATAATTATATACAAGTTCCTTGATTGGATCGATGCTTTAAATGAATACTTTGACTATTACGTCTTAACATACGCGCAACAACTTCGATTTTCTTGTTCTCGGATGAATGCTACTTTCCACAGAGCATGAATATCCATGAAAGAGAACCTCAAGCTCAAGGACGTGAGCATAGAACTTGGGACGAGATGTAGTACGAGTTAGCGGGCATATACCTAATGTATGACTAGATTGGACAACCCAAACTAGACCCAAAACAGCAGGAACTTTTAGACCAAATAACAACCAAAACCAGTAGCAATCATATAGCAGCAAACCAGCCCAAACAACAGTCCAGAATTTAGTCAATCTCCAGAAAAAGAACTACAGAATAGGAAATAAAACAGCAGCAGTCTTAGGATTGAAACCAGAAATTTTAATATCAATATAGGACCTCGAATAGGTTCAGATCACAGATGCTAATAGTCCAGAAAGTCGCAGCAACCCAGAATAGAATTCAGAACCTAAATCTGGGCAGATTTGACAATCGGCCAGAACTGATAGACAGTTCACTTCAGCAGATCCAATGGTCTGATTGACCCCAAAATTGGATCGATTCTCCCTCTGAATAGGGTTAACCTTTGGTCAGAATATGCAGGCCATCGTATGGCTGGTTCTCCAAAAACAGCTAGGCCGATAGTGCAGATTCAACATCGTTCATGCTCAAGGACGGTGACATAGAGGAGTGGGACACTTGACTTCCCTAAGAGAGTGATCTCCCATTCAATCTCTTCCGTGATGACTCAGTCTTCATTCTATAGCTCCTGGATTGCACTCTTCCACCCCACAGTTCACTAGTCTCTTTCAGCTTTTCAGTATGATTGTAACCATATAAATCTGACAAGCTAGCTATTTCAGCTCCAAGATTTTCTCTTCTAGGCATGTTGATTGATTTGAACATAAATATCCTTTGGTCCTTGTCTATACCATCTTGTATGGTGCCATTAGGTTCCTCTATGTCATCAAGATAAACAACACTCATCTCCAGAAACTGATATGAACTTTCAGATGCAGTTGTTGTTTTTCTTTCCGCCTCATGTTTCTGAGAGATATTAGAAAGATATCTTGAACTACAGATCCTTAGATCACTCTGGCCAGAATATGGTTTAGGTGTCATTCTGGGTTTGAAGGAAGGATCCAGTTCTCCATTCTTCTCTGCTTCGACTGCATTTCTATGACTTGAGGTAGAGAGAGAAGAATTTATAGTAACTGTCCAAGGTTGTGCAACAATGATAGCACTGGAGGAACTTTGGGTAATATTCAAATTGTTGGGAGACTGAAAATTCTCGAAAACTGGTAATGAGCTAGGAAGTGCTTTTCCTTGAGTATCTTCATAATTTGAAGCTGTTATATCAATTCCTTCGCTGGGATAGATAACTTGGATCTCTCTCTCATCAACTTGACCATGAGGTCCCCCATTTTCCAAAGGAAGATTATATATCTGCAGTTGCATGGAAAATGTATCCGAGGAAAACCAAGAAAAGGGCCATCTAACAATATTTTAAAGACTAAGAAGAGAATAAGAATTTGTAGCATATACATACTTGCTGGTTTTGGAGTTCCAGCCTTTCCATTATCCTAGTAGTTTTCCATCGAATGCTGTAATCCTCAGCTATTCCATCCAACAAACCAAGCTTCACATCATCTGAAACTAAATTTATGCGGTGCTTCCCAATTATCTGTAGTCAGGAGATTTGAATGGCTCTCAGTTATCCAAAATAACAATTATATATCAACACAGAGAATAATCATATAGCTTACTTAACTGGAGGATCTCTAAGAAGGTAAGAATAGAAGGAATTGAAGAAAATGAACAACCTGAGAGTTCACAAGATTCCCTGGGAGCAATTCAACAGCAGTAATGACGAATTTATGAGCATAGCGCTCTCCAAATAGGTTCCGAAGCATTTGAAGCTCAGGAAAATCTCCACAGCATGCAGCAGCATATATAAGACTTGATACTGAAAATTTAACCCAGAAATCTGCAGAAAAGTTAGATCACTTACCTGAACTGCTGAAGAAGAGATTCAATAAGAAAACTAGATAATAAAAGACCCACTCGGACTTCTCGCCACAGAGTGTCGATCGGATCACACACCAATCTCTAACCCTTGATCAAACACAAAGGTACAGCCATGGAGAAACCAGCGGTAGCAGCATAAGCTTTTTTTGTTTAATTGTCAAAATCGTGGCTCATAAAAGAGCCTTCTTCTTTATTTATAATGATGGGGAGGGTTTACAAATAATAGCAACTTAGAGTTACTAAAAACTGATTACAAGAAGTTACTAAAAACTGAAAATTGGAATCTAATGAAAATAGAAACTAATATTAAACAGAAATTACAAACTAACTTAGGACTTCAAAATAGAAACTATTAAGCTACTAATAATCCCTATCAGCAGCCCAAATCGTGGGTGGGCTGACTTGGACCAGATCTGGGTCGACCCAGTCAGCCACTTGGATCGACCTTGGTCTTGGTTCTCCTTGTGCAAACCCTTGTCGGTACTGCATAAATACCTATCTAAATGAGAAAGAGAAATAGAAAGCGACATGGTCACAATGGTGGATAAAGAGATCCCACCCAAGTAGATTATTGTGTCACACTCGACCTCAGATAGGTTAAGGTATATGGCAGTGGATGTGACACCCCATGTCCAAACATAGCTGCTTGTCCCAGGTGCTAGGTCATAGCTGTGTATTGAGGACAACTGGGCTGGTTGCTTGGCAAAGAGAGTGTACATAGAGGGTAAAATTAACCTAATTTGCCTATGTATATTATGCTAGGTATGAAGGTGAAATGGGCCTGGTCTATGGTCCCACAGCTGACCTTGGGACCTAGAGTTGCTGACTGCTTGGTGGGTATATTGCAGGCTACCGAGAGGTCACCTATGTCACCACCGACCAGCCAGTGCCCACCTACCGGTAGTGCTGCACTGCTAAAAACTGCATTAAGTGTCTATGGGCCCTACTGCCTCACATGCATGGATCAACCAGTCCCATAGGCTGATGGGGCATCTTATACTAGTCTTATAGCATCTGACATGCAAAGCATCAGGTGGGCCCACATAGCAGTACAAGGGGTCAAATGAGTTACTTTTTAAAAGCCCCAAACCAAACAGGCCTCAAAGGGTTAATAAAAGAATAAAATGGATTTCATCCAACCATTCTCTCATTTCTCACCTTATAAAATCGGCGGAGAGGGAGAGGAGAAGAAGAGAAGAAGATAAGGGAAAGAGAAGATGGTGCATATGCATGAGGCTATTGTCCATGGTTGCTGCACTTGCTCCTGCTACTGTACCTGCAATTAAGGTGAGAGTATCATCTCTGATTTGTTCAATTCAGTAGCATAGATGTGCAATCAGCCAAGATTTCCCAAGCATGCATGCCAGAATTGGGAATTTTGGATTGCATGCATAGAACTTGTTGTGGTTCAGCTGCAGGGATTGCATGAGTATAATTTGCATGCCAAGATGAGTAATTTATTTATTGTTTACTCTCATTTCATTAGTGTGCATGTATAATCATCCAAGTGCCCAGCCATTTCCCAAGTATGCAACCACCCAGAAGTGGGAACCTTGGACTTTATGCCTGGGAATTGGGTTGAACTAAATGCAGAGACGAAATCAGTTTACTATGTTTGTTGATTCTGTTGAATTGGAATATTATGTATACTATTTCTGTAAAATTAGGATAGTATACAGGTTTTTTGTTGTCTCTGCACTCTTTTACAGTTGGGTTTGGGACAACATGTAAGGGATTCCTTTTCCCTAAGCTAGATACCCAACTGTAGAACTTAAATTGTGATGTAGACTTATTGTACATGTAATAGAATTGGTGAATTGTAATACCCTTGATTTTCCTTTGATGAGTCAGCTGATGATGGGGCAGTCAAAGTCAATGTTTTTAATAGATGACGTGGCTGTCAAAATATAAACTTGTTGGCCAAAGTCCAAGATTCTTTGGACTTATCACCACTCTAGTTTTGGTAACTTTTTGAATGTTTTTTAATTGCAGAATTCCTTTTTAGACTAATACCTTTTATGGTAACTATGTGGTGATGCATAACTGCCTTTTTGGTTGTCGGTCACTTATAGAAACTCTTAATTTGCCTTACCATTATTTGCCTATTGTAAACCATATTAAATATTATATTTTGTCTCCCCACCTCACATTATTTCCTTATTTGGTTTATACATTTATGGTTGATTTTCTAACCCCCTTACCTATTATGCTAATTATTCAAATTCACGCAATTATGATTTGACACCTAGATTACTATCATTTTATTTATACTAACTTAGTGATGTATTTTTCCCCTTCCTTATGTGATTCAAAACAAGGGGGACAAATTGTCTAATCAGGGGGGTAAGTTGATTATCATCTTTTCCTTCCTTATAAGACTCAAATCAAGGGGCGACAAATTACCTAATCAAAGGTGACAAATTGTATAATCAAGGGAGCATATGGGCAACACTTTTGGAGAAAGCTGATTGGCCCTTAAAGATTTTCTTCCTTCTGTGAATTAGGAAGAGAGCTTGGGAAATAAAAAGAGAAGAGGGTATGTTGGCAGCCTCTCACAAGGCTACAGATTTTGAAAAAAGAGAAGAAAAGAGAGAGAGAGAGAGAGTGGGACACCCTCATCTTTTTCCCTTCTCTTGGAGACTTATAGATGCCCCAGTTTGGAAAAGTGACCGAATGTTAAGAGAAGGTTCTAGAAGAGGTAGGGGCAGACCTAAAATGACTATCGACATGTGGTAAAGAAAGATATGCATATGGTAAGGAAAATTGGCTTTCAGATGATGTGCAATTTGGTTGGTATCAAGTTGGATACAAATCCTACAACATTCTTATAAGTATTATTGCTAGGCCTTCTTAAGTTGCTGGAATTACTTGTCATATAATTTGCACATCTTTTAAGTTACTGAGAGTACTTTTCATATAATTTGCAGCTCTTTTAAGTTATTGAGTGTACTTATCATATGCGCATTTTTTAAGTTATTCGGAGTACTTTTCATATAATTTGTAGCTCTTTTAAGCTATTGAGTGTACTTGTCATATATGAGATCTGCCACCTTAGCTCAGATGGTGATTACTCTATTAAAAGCTCACAACTCCACATCAGGAAGGATTGCAACTAGCCAGCCAATGGGAATAGTCAATGACCACGGATATAAAAAAGACTTAAACTGATGCTTAGAACACTTAGAGCTTTGCATACTCTCCCTTTCATTTTTATCAGAATACTAAATTAGGTATTGGAGCCTTCTTTCCGGGGTCACCCTCTTAGGCATCGGAGCCTTCTTCCTGGGGTCAACCTCCGGGCCAATTTCTTATCTATGGTTTGCAGGTTCTAACTGAGCGGTAAACTGTAGCAACCATAATTGGAGCTGGACCATTATAAAAAGTATAGATAAGCCACACTCCAGCTCCAATACAGCTCGAATGGGGAGAGTAAAAAATATCAGTGACAAATTGGGAGCATTCTTAGATGATTTCTTAAACAAAATTAGGTAAAAACTTATGGCATGCATAAAACCCAAATCTAGTTAACTAAATTTACTAATCCCAACATTGATTACTAATTTACTACCATGCATGCTAAAATTCCACCCAATTGGAGTTCTCAGAGATGAGTAAATGCTAAATTAAAACCCTAAACTCCTACTAAATTTAGGAATTCTTCCACTTAGTACAAAATAAGTATATAGGGACTAAATTTTAGTTCCAAATTTACTGAATTCTTAACCTAGTATGCTTCTTTCTACTTTATGTAAACTAATTCTTTTACATGTGATCCCAAATTCCCAAATTTTGGATAGCTGCATGCTTGAGACCCTAACCGGTTTTTATTCCTACTTAATGAAACTGCTGTACAGCATATAAGGTGGCAGAATTTTTTCTTATTGAGTATGCGTACAGAAAAATGAAGGTTCTAACAGCCCAACTCTATGTACAGCCAGGTAGTAGCAATCTTCCAACTTGAATTAGCTTTAGTTTGTAGCAATTTCAGTCCTAGCAACATCTAAACTTTTGGACAGCAGCTTTGCCAAGCTCCATATGCGTGAATTACTATCCTCAGTCATAATTAGTAGTAAGCTAACAGCTAAATTCTAAAGATGGGTAGCAACCACCTTCTTGTACAATAATTTCCTTCCTTATAGTTTGTATCAGTAGCAGCCTTATGTAGCAGCAAGAAGCATCATCATTTAGCATTTGCTTGCCCCAACAACCAACAACAACAGATGAAGGTGTGGCAGTAGCAATAGGGGCAGCAGCTGCAGTCCAACAACCAGCAGCAGTAGATGAAGGTGCAGCAGTAGCAATAGGTGCTGCAACAGCAATCCATGTTCAACAACGCCCCTTTCCTTCTTCTTACTGTTCCACCGTAGTATATAGCAGAATAATGGAATAACAGAGTTAGTTTTGGGCTTATAAGGTTTAACCCTAAGGGTCGTTAGGGCCCGTTTGGCAGAACCAATAGCAATATGGGCAGCCACTACAGTCCAACAACCAACAGTAGCAGATAAAGGTGTAGCAGTAGCAATAGGGGCAACAGGTGCAGTCCATGTGCAACACAGCCCCCCTCTCCTTCTTCTCCTTCTTACTGTTCCACCATAGTATACAGCAGAATAATGGAACAACAGTGGCGGTTTTGGACTTTTAAGATTCAGCCCTAACGGTCCTTAAGGCTTGTTCGGCTGAACCAGTCCAACTACAAACTTAGTTCTAAAATTTAATTCTAAAAGCTACTTCTAAAATATGAATTATATAAAATTTAATTCCCATTAAAAAACCCCATAAAATATTGACTTAATAATTTGGATTTGGTCAGCATGATGACCTCTACATATTGGGTAAGTGTGATGCCCGTGGGTGTTGGCATGTGGGCCCCAGTAAAAAATTCTAATTTTTCCTACATTCTACCAGCCATACTGGCTGGCCAGTTGGCTGTAGGGTATCCCGCCAGTTTGCCAAATTTTGTACTATAAGCTATCCTAACCTTTGGGTTCTTGAATCCACCTATTATAGGAGTGGTTCCACTCATTTTTGGCTATTTTTATGCTCCTTCCTTAACCCATGAATTAGCCAAATTCCCTCTCTCCCACTACTGTATATAGGGATCCATGGTAGAATAGCCTACCTTATTATGCCAACAAGGCTATAACACTAGAAATTTCATCAACATTAGCCGAACATTAAAAAACAAACACTTTGGAAATTACCCAAATGATGCTTTCAACCCTCCACATCTATCTCGACTGAAAATCCAAACAGGTATGTCTCCTACCAATTGCTCATAAAATTTCAATGCATTTAAATTTGAGTTTATATATCGGCTTCTATTGTTTTGTGGCTCTTAATCATCAAGGATCATAACACTCAAAACATTACGAGCTCTGCCTACTCACCCTATAATTTTTGACAAAATACTGACTTAGGCATCGAACCCTTCGTCCCAGGGTCACCCTCTAGGCCAGTTTTAAATTTGTGGTTTGTATGTTCTAACAGAGCAGAAAGCTTCATCAACATTAGCCAAACACTCAAAGATGAGCACTTTGGAAATTAGCCGAATGATGCTATCAACCTTCCACATCTGTTTTGGCTGAAAACCCAATAGGCATGTCTCTTAATAATTGCTCATACAATTTCGACGTATTTAAATTTTAAGTTTATGTATCGGCTTCTATTATTTTGTGGCTCATAGTCGTCAGGGATTATAACACTCAAAAAACTCTGAGCTTTGCCTACTCACACTTCTATTTTTGTCAGAATATTGACTGAGGCATCGAAGCCATATTCTCGGGGTCACTCTCCGGGTCTGTTTCTAATTTGTGGTTTGCAAGTTCTAACTGAGTGAGAACTTCATCAATATTTTTTAAACACTCGAAGACTTGCACTTTAAAATTAGTTGAACGACGCTTTCGGCCCTCTACATTTGTCTCGACGGAAAGCCCAACAGGTATGTCTCTTACCAATGGCTCATGCAATTTCAACGTATTCAAATTTTAGTTTATATATCGGCTTCTATTGTTTAGTGGCTCATAGTCGTCAGGGGTCATAACACTGAAAACACTTTGAGCTCCACCTACTCACCCTTCCATTTTTGTCAGAATACTAACTTAGGCATCGGCGCCTTCTTCCTGGGGTTCACCCTCCGGGCCAATTTCTTATCTGTGGTTTGTAGGTTCTAAATGAGCGGGAAGCTTCATCAACATTAGCCGAACACTTGAAGATGAGCACTTTAAAAATTTGCCGAATAATGCCTTCAGCTCTCCACATCTGTCTTACCTGAAAATCCCAACAGATATGTCTCTTACCGATTATTAATACAATTTAAACACATTTAAAATTAAATTTACGTATCGGCTTCATTTTTATTGTCAGTTTTAGTCGCCAGGGATTATATACTTACACACAATTGGTCAATATGAGATTAGTTTAACCGAAGTTCACAAATATTAAAGTTTTCGAGCAAAATTTTACTATTCAGAGTCGAAAGTAGCGAACTGATACCGAAACTCATTATATGGTTGAACTTTCCTAATAACTGTAATTTTCTTAATGATAACTTACAATCTACAGAAAAATTTTAAAAGAAACAAATGGAGCCTGTAATTACTGTGAACCAGCACGTCACCTAATACAAAAGGGCATCACAGAGAGAATGCTTATTAATTTTTCCGTAATTTGAATGCATAATAAAGTATTTTTTTTTTTAATATTGATTCATACATTCGTTACTTATCCCTTATGGCCTTGCACATATCCCTCATAACATTCTCATCTCTGCTACACCCAGAGATAAGGATGTTACGTGGGATCCTCATCTCTGGGTGTAGCAGAGATGGTGATTTTACGTGCGATATATGGCAAGACGAGGAGGCATAAATTAAGGAATGGTTGCATGAGAAAGTAAGTGGGGGTCACACCGACTTAAGACAAGCACCGTGATAGCCATTTGAGGTGGTATGGCCATATTCCGTGGAGACCTATGTAATCCTCAGTTTAGAAAAATGACCAAACTCAAATAGAGGGTTCCATAAGAGAAAGGGGCAGACCTAATTTACTATTAACAAGTGGTTAGGACATATATACATATGGAAAGGAAAATTAGTTACCGGACGATGTGTAAATTAGTTGGGATCAGGTTGGACACAAATCTTGCAACGTTCTCATAAGTATTATTGTTAGACCTTCTTAAGTTATTGGGATTACTTTTCATATAATTTGCATGAATTTTAAGTTACTGAGTACTTTTCATATAATTTGTTGCCCTTTTAAGTTATTGAATGTACTTATCATATATGAGATCTACCACCTCAGCTAGAATGGTGTTCGCTCGATCAAAAGCTCACGAGTGCACGTCGGCAAGGATAGCAACCAGCCATCCAATGGGAAGAGACACAGTCCACGATATAAAGAAGATTTAAACTTATTTTATGGTACGACACTCAGAACACTCAGAGCTCTGCCTACTGTCCCTTCCATTTTTATCCGAAAACTGACTTAGGCATTGGAGCCTTCTTCCCAGGGTCACCCTCCAGGCCAGTTTTTTATCTATGGTTTGCAGGTTCTATTAAGCGGGAAATTTCAGAAACATTAGCCGAACACTTATAGATAAGAACTGCGAAAATTTGCTAAATGTCACTTCTAGGTATCTCCTTGTCCCTAGGGTCATTTTAAAGCCCACAAAATCACCAATTTCATGAGTTAAAATTCTGCCTTAACAAACTTTCAAATTTCTTCCCAATTTGTATACTTAAACCTTATAATTCTGTAATCAGAAATTTCCCACCTCCCATACTGATTTAATTAGACCTGGACTATTATAAAAGTATGGATGAGCCACACTCCAACTCCAATCCAGCTCAAGTAGGGAGCGAAAAAAATGACAGTGTCGAATTGGAGCATTCTTATATGATTTCTAAAACAAAATTAGGTAAGAACTCATGGCATGCATGAATTGCTCATAAAATTTCAATGCATTTAAATTTTAAGTTTATCTATTCTTCTATTATTTTGTGAACCATAGTCGTCAGAGATCATTACACTCAGAACACTTTGAGCTTTGCCAAATGACCCTTCCATTTTTATCAGAATACTGACATAAGCGCATCAGAGCCTCCTTCCCGGGGTCACCCACTGGGCCAGTTTCTTATCTGTGGTTTGCAGGATCTAACAGAGCGGGAAACGTCATCAACATTAGCTAAAAACATAAATAGTTGCACTTTAAAAATTAGCCAAATGATGCTTTCAGCCCTCAACATCTATCTCGACTGAAAATTCCAATAGGAATGTCTCCTTCCTATTGCTCATAAAATTTCAGTGCATTTAAATTTAAGTTTATATATTGGCTTCAATTGTTTTGTGGCTCATTGTCGTTAGGCATCTTAACACTCATAACACTCTGAGCTCTAGCTACTCACCCTTCAATTTTTGTCAGAATACTGACTTAGGCATCGGAGCCTTCTTCTTGGGGTCACCCTGGGCTAGATTCTTATCTATGGTTTACAGGTTCTTACTGAGTGGGAAACTTCATTAACATTAGCCGAACACTTAAAGATGAGCACTTTTGAAATTAGCCAAACGACGCGTTCAATCCTCCATATTTGTTTTCGCTGAAAACCCAATCGGTATGTCTCTTATTGATTGCTCATACAATTTTAAAGTATTTAAATTTTAAGTTTATGTATAGGCTTATATTGTTTTCTAGCTCAAAGTCGTTAAAGATCATTACACTCAGAACACTCTGAGCTTTGCCGACTGACCCTTCTTTTTTATCAGAATACTGACTTAAGCATCAGAGCCTCCTTCCCGGGGTCACCCACCTGGCCAGTTTCTTATATTTGGTTTACAGGTTCTAATAGAGCGGGAAACTTCATCAACATTAGCCAAAAACTTAAAGTCTTGCACATTAAAAATTAACCGGATGATGCTTTCTGCCATCTACATCTGTCTCGACTCAACAGGTATGTCTCCTACAGATTACTAATAAAATTTCAATGCATTTAAATTTGAGTTTATATATCGGCTTCTATTGTTTTGTGGCTCATAGTCGTCAGGGATCATAACACTCAGAACACACTGAGCTCTGCCTACTCACCCTTCAACTTTTGTCAGAATACTGACTTGTAAAAAATTATGAGTACTTGTCATATATGAGATCAGCCAACACAGCTCAAATGGTGATCGCTCAATCAAAAGCTCACGAGTTCACATCGGCAAAGATAGTAAACAGTCAACCAATACGGAGAGCCACAACCACTATATAAAGAAGACTTAAACTGATTTTGAAGGTAAGACACTAAGAACACTCAGAACTGTATCTACTCACCCTTCTATTTTTATTAGAATACTGACTTAGGCATCAGAGACTTCTTCCTGGGGTCACCCTCCGGCCAGTGTCTTATCTGTGGTTTACAGGTTCTAACTAAGCGGGAAACTTCATCAACATTAGCCAAACACTCGAAGACGAGAACATTGGAAATTAGTCAAATGATGCTTTCAGCCCTCCACATCTATTTCGGCTGAAAATACCAATAGGTATGTCCCTTACCAATTACTCATAAATTTTTAACACAATAAACTTTTTAAGTTTACGTATCGTCTTCTATTATTTTATGGCTCATAGTCGTCAGAGATCATTACACTCAGAACACTCTGAGCTTTGCCGACTGACCCTTCTATTTTATCAGAATACTGACTTAATCACCGGAGCCTCCTTCCCAGGGTCACCCACCTGGCCAGTTTCTTATTTGTGGTTTGCAGGTTCCAATAGAGCGGGAAACTGCATCAACATTAGCCAAAAACTTAAAGACTTGGACTTTAAAAATTAGCTGAAAGATTCTTTCAGCCCTCCACATCTATCTCGACTGAAAATTCCAACAGGAATGTCTCCTTCCTATTGCTCATAAAATTTTAATGCATTTAAATTTAAGTTTATATATCGACTTCAATTATTTTGTGGCTCATAGTCATTAGGCATCATAACACTCAGAACACTCTGAGCTCTATCTACTCACCCTTCAATTTTTGTCAGAATACTGACTTAGGCATCGGAGCCTTCTTCTCGGGGTCACCCTGGGCTAGTTTCTTATCTATGGTTTACAGGTTCTTACTGAGTAAGAAACTTCATTAACATTACCCGAACACTCAAAGATGAGGACTTTTGAAATTAGCCGAACGACGTGGTCAGTCCTCCACATCTGTTTTGGCTGAAGACCCAACAGGCATGTCTCTTACTGATTGCTCATACAATTTCAACGTATTTAAATTTTTAGTTTATGTATTGGCTTATAATGTTTTCTAGCTCATAGTCGTCTGAGATTATTACACTCAAAACACTCTGAGCTTTGTCGACTGACCCTTCTTTTTTATCAGAATACTGACTTAAGCACCGGAGCCTCCTTCCCAGGGTCACCCACCTAGCCAGTTTCTTATCTGTGGTTTGCAGGTTCTAATAGAGCGGGAAACTTCATCAACATTTGCCAAAAACTTAAAGTCTTGCACTTTAAAAATTAGCCGAATGATGCTTTCGACCCTCTACATCTGTCTCGACTGAAAATCTCAACAATTATGTCTCCTACAATTTGCTAATAAAATTTTAATACATTTAAATTTGAGTTTATATATCGGCTTCTATTGTTTTGTGGCTCATAGTCGTCAGGGATTATAACACTCATAACACTCTGAGCTCTGCCTACTCACTTGTCAAAATTATGAGTACTTGTCATGTATGAGATCTGCCAACACAGCTCAAATGGTGATCGCTCAATTAAAAGCTCACGAGTTCACATCGGCAAAGATAGCAAACAGTCAACCAATAAGGAGAGCCACCAACCACTATATAAAGAAGACTTAAACTGATTTTTAGGGTAAGACACTTAGAACATTCAGAACTCTGTCTACTCACCCGTCTATTTTTATCAGAATACTGACTTAGGCATCGGAGACTTCTTCCTGGGGTCACCCTCCGAGCCAGTTTCTTATCTGTGGTTTACAGGTTCTATCTAAGCGGGAAACTTCATCAACATTAGTCGAACACTCGAAGACGAGAACATTGGAAATTAGTCAAATGATGCTTTCAGCCCTCCACATCTGTTTCAGCTAAAAATACCAATAGGTATGTCCCTTACCAATTACTCATAAAATTTTGACGCATTTAAATTTTAAGTTTATGTATCGGCTTCTATTATTTTATGGCTCATAGTCGTCAGAGATCCTTACACTCAGAACACTCTAAGCTTTGCTGACTGAACCTTCTATTTTTATCAGAATTTTGACTTAAGCATCGGAGCCTCCTTCCCGGGGTCACCAACCGGGCCAGTTTCTTATCTGTGGTTTGCACGTTCTAACTTAGCGGGAAACTTCATCAACATTAGACAAAAACTTAAAGACTTGGACTTTAAAAATTAGCTGAATGATGCTTTCTGCCCTCCACATCTACCTCAACTGAAAATTCCAACAGGAATGTCTCCTTCCTATTGCTCATAAAATTTCAATGCATTTAAATTTAAGTTTATATATCGGCTTCAATTGTTTTGTGGCTCATAGTCGTTAGGCATCATAACACTCTGAGCTCTAGCTACTCACCCTTACATTTTTGTCAGAATACTGACTTAGGCATCGGATCCCTTTTCTCGGGGTCACCCTGGGCTAGTTTCTTATCTATGGTTTACAGGTTCTTACCGAGTGGGAAACTTCATTAACATTATCTGAACACTCAAAGATGAGCACTTTTGAAATTATCCAAACGACGCGGTCAGTCCTCCACATCTATTTTCGCTAAAAACCCAATCGGTATGTCTCTTACTGATTGCTTATACAATTTCAAAGTATTTAAATTTTAAGTTTATGTATCGGCTTATATTGTTTTCTGGCTCAAAGTCGTTAAAGATCATTACACTCAAAACACTCTGAGCTTTGCTGACTGGCCCTTCTATTTTTATCAGAATACTGACTTAAGCATCGAAGCCTCCTTCCCGGGGTCACCCACCTGGCCAGTGGGTTATCTGTGGTTTGCAGGTTCTAATAGAGCAGGAGACTTCATCAACATTAGCCAAAAACTTAAAGTCTTGCACTTTAAAATTAGCCGAATGATGCTTTCAGCCATCTACATCTGTCTCGACTAAAAATCCCAATAGGTATGTCTCCTACCAATTGCTCATAAAATTTCAATACATCTAATTTTGAGTTTATATATTGGCTTCTATTATTTTGTGGCTCATAGTCATCAGGGATCATAACACTCAGAACACTATGAGCTTTGCCTACTCATGAGTATGAGTACAGCAAAAAGAAGGTTCTAACAGCCCAACCTAGCTGTGAGTAGCATCAACTCTATGTACAGCCAGGTAGTAGCAATCTTCCAAGCTTGAATCAGCTTTAGTTTGTAGCAATTTCAGTCCTAGCAACATCTGAACTTCGGGACTGCAGCTTTGCTACCTTCTTGTACAACAATTTCCTTCCTTATAGCTTGTATCCGTAGTAACCTTATGCAGCAGCAAGGGGCTTCATCATTTAGCCTTTGCTTGCACCGAAACAACCAGCAGCAGCAGATGAAGGTGCAGCAGTAGCAATAGGGGCAGCAGCTACAGTCTAACAACCAGCACCACCAATTGCAATAGCGGCAGCAACTACAATCCACGTTTAACAGCCCCCCTCTCCTTCTTCTTCTTCTTCTTCTTCTTCTTCTTCTTCTTCTTCATCTTCTTACTGTTCCACCATAGTATACAGCAGAATAATGGAACAACAGAGGCTGTTTTGAGCTTATAAGGTTCAGCTCAAAGGGTCGTTAGGGCCCGTTTTGGTGAACCAGACGCAATATGGGTAGCCGTTGCAGTCCAAAAACCAGCAGGAGCAGATAAAGGTGCAGCAGTAGCAATAGGGGCAGCAGTTGCAGTCTATGTGCAACAATCCCAGTCCACCACCCTCTCCTTTTTCTTCTTCTTCTTACTGTTCCACTATAGTATACAGAAGAAGAATGGAATAACATAGGCGGTTTTGGTCTTTCAAGGTTCAGCCCTAAGGGTCCTTAAGGCTCATTTGGCTGAACAAATCCAACTACAAAATTAGATCTAAAATTTAATTCTAAAAACTACTTTTAAAACATAAATTATATAAAATTTAATTATCTTTAATAAGCCCCACCAAATATTGACTTATTAATTTGGATTTGGTCAGCATGATGACCTCTACATGTCGGGTAAGTGCGATGCCTGTGGGTGTTGGCACGTGGGTCCCAATAAAAAATTTTAATTTTTCCTACATTCTGCCAGTCGAACCTACTAGTTAGTTGGCAGTAGGGTATCTTGCTAGTTTATGCATTCTTATACCACTAGATGTCCTAACCTTTGGGTTCTTGAATCCACCCATTATAGGACTGGTTCCACTCATTTTTGGCTATTTTTATGCTCCATCCTTAACCCATGAATTTGCCAAATTCCCTCTCTCCCACTACTGTACATAGGGATCCATGGCAGAGTAGCCTACCTTCTTATGCCAACTATGCTACAACACTAGGGTCTGTTGCTTCCAGTTTAAGGTGTTGCAACGTCATTAGTAGACTTCAAGTGTATGATATGTACTTCGCTCGTCTAAGGGTAAGAATATTTGTTCTATTATGCTAGGAGCCCAATTCCTATGTTATGATATTCTGTCTATACTTACCACTCACTTACTTATTTATTATATTTGTCCATCCGAAAGGTAATTTGAAGAACATGTTTGTTCTAAACTGTCCCTGACTCAACTATTTCTTATCCAGATGTAATCTAATAGAAATCCTACAACCTTCTTATAAGTATTATCGCTAGACCTTCCTAAGTTATTTAGATTACTTGTCATATAATTTGCACGACTTCCAAGTAATTGTGAATACTTTTCATATAATTACCGTCCTTTCAAGTTATTGACTGTACTTATCATATATGAGATCTACCAACCCAGCTCAAATGGTGATCGCTCAATCAAAAGCTCACGAGTTCACATCGGCAAATACAGTAAACTGCCAACCAATAAGTAGAGCCACCAACCACTATATAAAGAAGAATTAAAGTGATTTTTAGGGTAAGACACTTAGAACACTCAGAACTCTGTCTACTCACCCTTCTATTTTTATCAGAATACTGACTTAGGCATCGGAGACTTCTTCCTGGGGTCACCCTCCAAGCCAGTTTCTTATCTGTGGTTTACAGGTTCTAACTAAGTGGGAAACTTCATCAACATTAACCGAACACTCGAAGATGAGAACATTAGAAATTAGTCAAATGATGCTCTCAGCCCTCCACATCTATTTTGACTGAAAACACCAATAGGTATGTCCCTTACGAATTGCTCATAAAATTTCAATGCATTTAAATTTTAAGTTTATCTATCGTCTTCTATTATTTTGTAGCTCATAGTCGTCAGAGATCATTACACTCAGAACACTTTGAGCTTTGCCGAATGACCCTTCCATTTTTATCAGAATACTGACATAAGCGCATCATAGCCTCCTTCCTGGGGTCACCCACTGGGCCAGTTTCTTATCTGTGGTTTGCAGGATCTAACAGAGTGGGATACGTCATCAACATTAGCCAAAAACATAAATACTTGCACTTTATAAATTAGCCAAATGATGCTTTCAACCCTCCACATCTATCTCGACTGAAAATCCGAACAGGTATGTCTCCTACCAATTGCTCATAAAATTTTAATGCATTTAAATTTGACTTTATATAACGGCTTCTATTGTTTTGTGGCCCATTATCGTCAGGGATCATAACACTCAGAACACTCTTAGCTCTGCCTACTCACCCTTTAATTTTTGTTAGAATACTGACTTAAGCATCGGAGCCTTCTTCTCGGGGTCACCCTGGGCTAGTTTCTTATCTATGGTTTACAGGTTCTTACTGAGTGGGAAACTTCTTTAACATTAGCCGAACACTCAAAGATGAGTCCTTTGGAAATTAGCCGAACGACATGGTCAGTCCTCCACATCTGTTTTTGCTGAAGACCCAACAGGCATGTCTCTTACTGATTGCTCATACTATTTCAAAGTATTTAAATTCTAAGTTTATGTATCAGCTTATAATGTTTTCTGGCTCATAGTCGTCTGAGATTATTACACTCAGAACACTCTGAGCTTTGCCGACTGACCCTTCTTTTTTATCAGAATACTGACTTAAGCATCGAAGCCTCCTTCCCGGGGTCACCCACCTGGCCAGTTTCTTATATGTGGTTTATAGGTTCTAATAGAGCGGGAAATTTCATCAACATTAGCCAAAGACTTAAAGTCTTGCACATTAAAAATTAGCCGGATGATGCTTTCAGCCATCTACATCTGTCTCGACTGAAAATATCAACAGGTATGTCTCCTACCAATTACTAATAAAATTTCAATGCATTTAAATTTGAGTTTATATATCGGCTTCTATTATTTTGTGGCTCATAGTCGGCAGAGATCATTACACTCAGAACACTCTGAGCTCTGCCTACTCACCCTTCAATTTTTGTCAGAATACTAACTTGAAAAAAATTATGAGTACTTGTCATATATGAGATCTGCCAACACAGCTCAAATGGTGATCGCTCAATCAAAAGCTCACGAGTTCACATCGGCAAAGATAGTAAACAGTCAACCAATAAGGAGAGCCCCCAACCACTATATAAAGAAGACTTAAACTTATTTTTAAGGTAAGACACTTAGAACACTCAGAACTCTATCTACTCACCCTTCTATTTTTATTAGAATACTGACTTAGGCATCGAAGACTTCTTCCTGGGGTCACCCTCCGGCCAGTGTCTTATCTGTGGTTTACAGGTTCTAACTAAGCGGGAAACTTCATCAACATTAGCCGAACACTCTAAGACGAGAACATTGGAAATTAGTCAAATGATGCTTTCAGCCCTCCACATCTGTTTTAGCTGAAAATACCAATAGGTATGTCCTTTACTAATTTATCATAAAATTTTAACGCATTTAAATTTTAAGTTTATATATCGGCTTCTATTATTTTGTGGCTCCTAATCATCAGAGATCATTGCACTCAGAACACTCTGAGCTTTGCCGACTGACCCTTCTATTTTATCAGAATACTGACTTAAGCATCGGAGCCTCCCTCCCAGGGTCACCCACCTGGCCAGTTTCTTGTCTGTGGTTTGCAGGTTCTAATAGAGTGGGAAACTTCATCAACATTAGCCAAAACTTAAAGTCTTGCACTTTAAAAATTAGCTGAAAGATGCTTTGAGCCCTCTACATCTGTCTCGACTGAAAATCTCAACAGGTATGTCTCCTACCAACTGCTAATAAAATTTCAATCCATTTAAATTTGAGTTTATATATCAGCTTCTATTTTTTCGTGGCTCATAGTCGTCAGGGATCATAAAACTCTGAACACTCTGAGCTCTACCTACTCGCCCTTCAATTTTTGTTCGAATACTAACTTGTAAAAAATTATGAGTACTTGTCATATATGAGATCTGCCAACACAGCTCAAATGGTGATCGCTCAATCAAAAGCTCACGAGTTCACATCGGCAAAGATAGCAAACAGTCAACCAAGGAGAACCACCAGCCACTATATAAAGAAGACTTAAATTGATTTTTAGGGTAAGACACTTAGAACACTCAGAACTCTGTCTACTCACCCTTCTATTTTTATCAGAATACTGACTTAGGCATCGGAGATTTCTTCCTGGGTCACCCTCCGAGCCAGTTTCTTATCTGTAGTTTACAGGTTCTAACTGAGCAGGAAACTTCATCAATATTAGCCGAACACTCGAAGACGTGAACATTGGAAATTAGTCAAATGATGCTTTTAGCCCTCCACATCTATTTCGGCTGAAAATACCAATAGGTATGTCCCTTACCAATTACTCATAAAATTTTAACACATTTAACTTTTAAGTTTATTTATTGGCTTCTATTATTTTATGGCTCATAGTCGTCAGAGATCATTACACTCAGAATACTCTGAGCTTTGCCGACTGACCCTTCGATTTTATCAGAATACTGACTTAAGCATCGGAGCCTCCTTCTCAGGGTCACCCACCTAGCCAGTTTCTTATCTGTGGTTTGCAGGTTCTAATAGAGCGGGAAACTTCGTCAACATTAGCGAAAAACTTAAAGTCTTGCACTTTAAAAATTAGCCGAATGATGCTTTTAGCCCTCTACAACTGTCTCGACTGAAAATCTCAACAGGTATGTGTCCTTCCATGTGTCCTTCCAATTGCTAATAAAATTTTAATACATTTAAATTTACGTTTATATATCGGCTTCTATTATTTTGTGGCTCATAGTCGTCAGGGATCATAACACTCAGAACACTCTGAGCTCTGCCTACTCACCCTTCAATTTTTATCGGAATATTGACTTGTAAAAAATTATGAGTACTTGTCAAGTATGAGATCTGCCAACACAGCTCAAATGGTGATCGCTCAATTAAAAGCTCACGAGTTCACATCGGCAAAGATAGCAAACAGTCAACCAATAAGGAGAGCCACCAACCACTATATGAAGACGACTTAAATTGATTTTTAGGGTAAGACACTTAGAACACTCATAACTCTGTTTACTCTCCATTCTATTTTTATCAGAATACTGACTTAGGCATCGGAGACTTCTTCCTGGGGTCAACCTCCGGGCCAGTTTCTTATCTGTGGTTTACTGGTTCTAACTAACAGGAAACTTCATCAATATTATCCGAACACTCGATGACGAGAACATTGGAAATTAGTCAAATGATGCTTTCAGCCCTCCACATCTGTTTTGGCTGAAAATACCAATAGGTAAGTAGTCCCTTACCAATTACTCATAAAATTTTAACGCATTAAAATTTTAAGTTTATGTATCGGCTTCTATTATTTTGTGGCTCCTAGTCGTTAGAGATCATTACACTCGGAACACTTTGAGCTTTGCCGAATGACCCTTCCATTTTTATCAGAATACTGACATAAGCGCATCAGAGCCTCCTTCCCGGGGTCACCCACTGGGCCAGTTTCTTATCTGTGGTTTGCAGGATCTAACAGAGCGGGAAACGTCATCAACATTAGCCAAAAACATAAATACTTGCACTTTAAAAATTAGCCAAATGATGCTTTCAACCCTCCACATCTATCTCGACTGAAAATCCGAACAGGTATGTCTCGTACCAATTGCTCATAAAATTTCAATGCATTTAAATTTGAGTTTATATAATGGCTTCTATTGTTTTGTGGCCCATTGTCGTCAGGGATCATAACATTTAGAACACTCTTAGATCTGCCTACTCACCCTTTAATTTTTGTCAGAATACTGACTTAGGCATCGGAGCCTTCTTCTCGGGGTCACCCTGGGCCAGTTTCTTATCTATGGTTTACACGTTCTTACTGAGTGGGAAACTTCTTTAATATTAGCCGAACACTCAAATATGAGTCCTTTGGAAATTAGCCGAACAACACGGTCAGTCCTCCACATCTGTTTTGGCAGAAAACCCAACAGGCATGTCTCTTACTGATTGCTCATACAATTTTAAAGTATTTAAAGTTTAAGTTTATGTATCGGCTTATAATGTTTTCTGGCTCATAGTCGTCTGAGATTATTACACTCAGAACACTCTGAGCTCTGCCTACTCACCTTTCAATTTTTATCGGAATACTGACTTGTAAAAAATTATGAGTACTTGACATATATGAGATCTGCCAACACAGCTCAAATGGTGATCGCTCAATTAAAAGCTCACGAGTTCACATCGGCAAAGATAGCAAATAGTCAACCAATAAGGAGAGCCACCAACCACTTAAAGACTTGAGCTTTGAAATATTAGCCGAGCGATGCTTTTAGCCCTCCACATCTGTCTAAGCTGAAATTCCCAACAAGTATGTCTCTTATCAATTGCTCATACAATTTCAACGCATTTGAATTTGAGTTTATCTATCGACTTCTATTATTTTGGGGCTCATATTCGTCAGGGATCAAAACACTCAGAACACTCTAAGCTCTGCCTGCTCACCCTTATATTTTTATTTGAATACTGACATATACATCAGAGCCTTCTTCCCGGGGTCACCCACTGGGCTAGTTTCTTATCTGTGGTTTGCAGGTTCTAACTGAGCGGGAAACTTCATCAACATTAGCCAAACACTTGAAGACGCACACTTAGAAATTAGCCGAACGACACTATCAACCCTCCACATCTATTTTCGCTGAAGACACAACAGGTATGTCTTTTACTAATTGCTCATACAATTTCAACGCATTTAAATTTTAAGTTTATGTATCAGCTTCTAATGTTTTGTGGCTCATAGTGGTTAGGGATCATAACACTTTTAACACTCAAAGCTTTGCCTACTCGCCCTTCTATTTTTATTAGAATACTAACTTAGGCATTGAAGCCTTCTTCCCGAGGTCACCCTCCGAGCCAGTTTCTTATTTGTAGTTTACAGGTTCTAACTGAGCAGGAAATTTCGTCAACACTAGTCGAACACTCAAAGACTTACACTTTGAAAATTAGCCGAATGACGCTTTCAACCCTCTACATCTGTCTCAACTGAAAATCCCAATAGGTATGTATCTTACCAATTGCACATAAAATTTCAACCTATTAAAATTTGAGTTTATATATCAGCTTCTATTGTTTTGTGGCTTATAGTCGTCAGGGATCATAACACTCAGAACACTCTGAGCTTTGCCTACTCACCCTTCTATTTTTATCAGAATACTGACGTATGCATCGGAGCCTTCTTCCCGGGGTCACCCACTAGGCCAATTTCTTATATGTGGTTTGCAGGTTCTAACTGAGTGGGAAACTTCATCAACATTAGTCAAACCTCAAAGACGAGCACTTTGGAAATTAACTGAATGGCGTTGTCAACCCTTCACATCTATTTTGGCTGAAAGCCCAATAGGTATGTCTCTTACTAATTGCTCATACAATTTCAACGCAATTAAATTTTAAGTTTATATATCGACTTCTATTGTTTTGTCGCTCATAGTCGTCAGGGATCATAACTCTCAGAACACTCTGAGCTTTGCCTACTCACCCTTCTATTTATTTTATCATACTGACTTAAGCATCAGAGCCTTCTTCCCGGGGTCACCCTCTGAGCCAGTTTCTTATCTGTGTTTACAGACTCTAACTGAGCGGAAAACTTTATTAACATTAGCCAAACACTCAAAGACTTGCACTTTAAAAATTAGTCAAACAATGCTTTCTGCCCTCCACATCTGTCTCCACTGAAAATCCCAATAGGTATGTCTTTTACCAATTGCTCATACAATTTCCAATGTATTTAAACTTGAGTTTATATATCAGCTTCTATTGTTTTGTGGCTCATAGTCGTTAGGGTTTATAACACTCAGAACACTCTAAACTATGCCTACTCAACCTTAATTTTTCTCAGGATACTAATTTAAGCATCGGAGCCTTCTTCCTGGGGTCACCCTCCGGGCTAGTTTCTTATCTGTGGTTTGCACGTTCTAAGTGAGCGGGAAACTTCATCAACATTAGCCGAACACTCGAAGACGAGAACTTTAAAACTTAGCCGAACGACGCTTTCAGCTCTCCACATCTGTCTTGCCTGAAAATTCCAACAGGTATGTCTCTTACTAATTGCTCATACAATTTCAATGCATTTAAGTTTTAAGTTTATGTATCGGATTCTATTGTTTTGTGGCTCATAGGCGTCAGGGATCATAACACTCAGAACACTATGAGCTTTGCCTACTCACACTTCTATTTTTGTCAGAAAATTGACTGAGGCATCAGAGCCATCTTCCTAGGGTCACCCTCCTAGCCATTCTCTTATCTGTGGTCTGCTGGTTCTAACTGAGCAGGAAACTTTATCAATATTTCGCGAACACTCGAAGACTTACACTTTGAAAATTTTTTGAACAACTCTTTCAGCCCTCAACATCTGTCTCGGCTGAAAATCCCAATAAGTATGTCTTACCAATTGCTCATACAATTTCAATGCATCTAAATTTGAGTTTATATATTGGCTTCTATTATTTTGTGGCTCATAGTCGTCGAGGATCATAACACACAGAACACTCTGAGCTCTGCCTAGTCACCCTTTAATACTGACTTATGCATTGGAGCCTTCTTCCCGGGGTCACCCTTCATGCCAATTTCTTATCTGTGGTTTGCATATTCTAACTGAGTGGGAAACTTCATCAACATTAGCCGAACACTCAAAGATGAGCCCTTTGGAAATTAGCCGAACAACGCTGTCAGTCCACCACATCTGTTATGGCTGAAAACCCAATAGGTATGTTTCTTATTAATTGCCCATACAAATTTCAATGTATTTAAATTTTAAGTTTATGTATCGGCTTTTATTGTTTTGTGGCTCATAGTTGTCAGGGATTATAATACTCAGAACACTCTGAGCTTTGCCTACTTACCCTTCTATTTTTGTCAAAATACTGACTTATGCATCGGAGCCTTCTTCCCGGGGTCACCCTCCGGGCCAGTTTCTTATTTGTGATTTACAAGTTCTGATTGAGTGGAAAACTTCATCAACAATAGCTGAACACTTGAAGACTTGCACTTTGAAAATTAGCCGAACGACGCTTTTAGCCCTCCGCATCTATCTCGACTGAAAAACCCAATGGGTATGTCTTTTACCAATTGTTTATACAATTTTAACGTATTTAAATTTGAGTTTATATATTGGCTTTTATTGTATTGTGGCTCATAGTTATCAGGGATCATAACACTCACAACACTCTGAACTCAGCCTACTCACCTTTCTATTTTTGTCAGAATACTAACTTATGCATCGGAGCGTTCTTCTCGAGGTCACCGTCGGGGCCAATTTCGTATCTGTGGTTTGCAGGTTCTAACAGAGCGGGAAACTTCATCAACATTAGCTGAACACTAGAGATGAGAGCTTTTGAAATTAGCCAAATGATGCTGTCAGACCTCCACATCTGTTTTGGCTAAAAACTCAACAGGTATGTCTCTTACTAATTGCTCACACAATTTCAATGCATATAAATTTTAAGTTTATGTATTAGCTTTATTTGTTTTATGGCTCATAATTGTAAGGGATTATAACACTCAGAACACTCTGAGCTTTTCCCACTCATCCTTCTATTTTTGTCATAATACTGACTTAGGAGTCAGAGCCTTCTTCCCGGGGTCACCCTCCAGGCCAGTTTCTTATCTGTGGTTTACTGGTTCTAATTGAGCTGGAAACTTCATCAACATTAGCCGAACACTAGAAGACTTACACTTTAAAAATTATTCAAACGACGTTTTGAGCCCTCCACATTTGTCTCGACTAAAAATCCCAATATGTATGTCTCTTACTAATTGCTAATACAATTTCAACGTATTTAAATTTGAGTTTATATATCGACTTTTATTATTTTGTGGCTCATAGTCATCTAGAATCATTACACTCAGAACACTCTGAGCTCTACCTACTCACACTTCTATTTTTGTTAGAATACGAACTTATACATTGGAGCCTTCTTCCCAGAGTCACCTACCAGCCCAATTTCTTATCTGTGGTTTGTAGGTTCTAACTGAGCGGGAAACTTCATCATCATTAGCCAGACACTCAAAGATGAGCACTTTCCAAATTAACCGAACGATGTTGTCTGCCCTTCACATCTGTTATGGCTGAAAACCCAATAGGTATATCTCTTACAAATTGCTCATATAATTTCAACGCATTTAAATTTTAAGTTTATGTATAAACTTCTATTTTTTTGTGGCTCATTGTAGTCAGGGATCATAACACTCAGAACACTCTGAGCTTTGCCTAGTCACCTTTCCATTTTTGTCATAATATTGACTTACACATCGGAGCCTTCTTCCCAGGGTCACCCTTCAGGCCAGTTTCTTATCTGTGGTTTATAGGTTCTAACTGAGCGGAAAATTTCATCAACATTAGCTGAACACTCGAAGAGTTACACTTTGAAAATTAGCCAAACGATGCTTTCAGCCCTCCACATCTGTTTCGGCTGAAAATCCCAATTGGTTTGCCTCTTACCAATTTCTCATACAATTTCAACCAATTTAAATTTGAGTTTATATATCAGCATCTATTGTTTTGTGGCTCATAGTCATTAGGGATCATAAAACTCATAACACTTTAAGCTTTTCCTACTCACCTTTCTATTTTTGGTATAATACTGACTTAAGCATCGGAGCCGTCTTCCTGGGGTCACCCTCCGGGCCTATTTCTTATCTATGGTTTGTAGGTTCTAATTGAGTGGGACATTTCATCAAAATTATCCGAACATCAAAGACTTGCATTATGAAAATTAGCCAAATGACGCTTTCAGCCCGAAAATCCCAACAGGTATGTCTCTTACCAATTGCTCAAACAATTTTAATGCATTTAATTTGAGTTTATATATCGGCTTCTATTTTTTTTGTGGCTCATAATCATCAGTGATCATAACACTCTGAGCTCTGCCTATTAACCCTTCAATTTTTATCAGAATACTGACTTAGGTATCGGACCCTTCTTATTGGGGTCGCCCTCCTAGCCAGTTTCTTATATGTGGTTTGTAGGTTCTAACTGAGTGGGAAACTTTGTCAACATTAACTGAACACTCAAAGATGAGCACATTGAAAATTTTTTGAACGAAGCTTTTAGCTCTTCACACCTGTCTTGCCTAAAAATCCTAATAGATATGTCTCTTACCGATTGCTAATACAATTTCAACATATTTAAATTTAAGCTTACGTATCGGTTTTTTTTGTTTTATGGATCTTAGTCATCAAGAATTATATACCTACTTGCACTTGGTCAATATGAGATTAGTTTGGTAAAAATTCACAAATATTGAAGTTTCCTAGGAAATTTTACTGTTTAGAGTCGAAAGTAGCGAAATAATACCGAAACTCAATATATGGTTGAACTTTCCTCATAATTGTAATTTTCTTATTGATAACTTACAATCTATAGAAAAGGTTTGAATGAAACATAATGAAGCTTGTAACTACTGAGAGCCAGTACATCACCTAATACAAAAGGGCATCACAAAGAGAATGCTCATTAATTTTCCCACAATTTAAACACATAAAAAAACATATTTTGTTTTAATAGTGATTCATACATTCGTTACTTATCCCTCTTGGTCTTGCTACACATCCCTCATAACCTCCTCATCTCTGCTACACCCAAAGATGAGGATTTACGTGGGATCTTCATCTCTGGGTGTAGCAGAGATGACGATGTTACGTGCGATATGCGGTAAGATCAGGAGGGATAAATTAAGGAATGATTGAATAAGAACTAAGTGGGGGTCGGACCGAATCGAGACAAGCTTGTGAGAGCCAAGTTGAGGTGGTATAGTCATATTCCACGGAGACCTATATAAGCCTCAGTTTGGAAAAATGACTGAATGCAAATAGGGGGTTCCAAAAGAGGTATGGGCAGACCTAAAATTACTATTAACAAGTGGTAAGGACATATATACATATGGAAAGGAAAATTAGCCACCGGATGATGTGCAAATTGGTTGGTATCAGGTTGGACACAAATCTTACAACATTCTTATAAGTATTATTGCTAGACCTTCTTAAGTTACTGGGATTACTATTCATATAATTTGCAAGTATTTTACGTTACTGAAAGTACTTTTCATATAGGCTGCGTTTGGTTGCAAGGGAATGCAAATTTTTTATGTAAAGTGGAATTTTTTTCCTAGGGGAAATAAATTTAGATGTTTGATTGCAAGAGAAATATATCTTACATGTGAATGAAATTTCTCTTATGCAATGAAATTTCCCTTTTTATTTCCCGACCAAAATAGGAAGAAAAATAAAAACCCACTCTCACGATCTCTCTCACCCTGCCCTGCTCGTGACTCACTTTCCATAGCGGAGTAAGAGAAGCAAAACCTCTCCAGTTCTATTAGGTTTAGGAGGGAAGAAAGAGATCTGAGAGAGAGTGATAATTGGAGATGACTCCATGATAGCTTCTCAACGTTCTTCTTTCTCACTCCTACTATGAAGACTCGCTTCGGTTCTTTAGTCCTCAACAAGCACATAACACAGATTTAAATTTTTTTTTGAATTGGGAGGATTTTTAGGGCCAAAGTATCTCTTCATTCTCGTCAGATAAGGTGCTTTAAATATCAGGTTTGATTTCTTTCTCCATTTTGTTCCATTTCCATTTTGTTCGCTTCACCTAATTAGTCCTCAACGAGCTCAGAACTCCCCTCAAGTCCTTATGAAATGTGTCATAGAGATATTATATCTTGGAATACTGTATTTACTACCTTATCTCTGGATGAGAATGCAGGAGAAGTTGGAAGCTCGTTCTCTGGAACGCTGTCATCTGGTTTGAAACTGAACCATGTTACTTTCTCTATTGTGTTTAGGCTATGTGGGGCTGTATTATGTTTGTGATTGGACTTCAGTTCTATTTTGTTGCTTATCATCTTGGGTTCCGTAATGAAGCCCTCATTGTAAACTCCCTAATCAATATGTTCACTCATGGATGGAATTAGGCAGATAACCAATTGGACAACAGTGTTTACCATTGCCATTGCTGCACCAACTCATACAACTAGCATACATCTACTAGCTGTGCAGACCTGTAAATAGTGTTCTATTAATTGCCTGTAAGAAACCTATAACGACCCTATTAGTCTTGTACATATAACCCGGCCAGAAAAGTGGTGGAAGCTAGAACCTAGAAGCTATAGCAGAAGAGCAAAAGATTCTAATCTTGGGACTTTGGGACCATTAACTGAACACTTTGTTCCATAGATGCAGAAAAAATGAGGATTCCAATTCTGAGACATTGATTTATGAAATGAAAGGTTAGATAGGAGGACTTACAGGAAATGTAAAGGTGGAAATGGAATCCAGTACCCACCTTGGGAAGTCACAGGAAGTTGGTTTCCATGTGTATTTGAGATAGAGTTTATCTGGGCATCCATTCTTCTGCCAATCGAATTCTTTGATAATGAAGGGGGCAGCTTGAAGTGTCGTAGAAGTGTGATGATGAAGTTGTAGTCACCCAACTTCCTTGGCATATGTTGCAGCTGCTTGATGCTAGTGCCGCGTTTATGTTTCTAAAATCCTCATCTGATTCTGGTTTCGCAGTAGAAAGGTGAAGAGATGGAGATATACAAAATAGAAAATCCAAATAAGAGAAATAGTTCTGAAACCCAATTCTCATCTCCCTCAGTTGTGCACTAGAAGAGTTTTGATTTATTTCCCAATGCCTTTGGTGTATACAATCTTTGTTTTTATACCTCTAAAATAACTACTCTATTATAGATTAGCTAACCAAGTGAAATAACCAGTGATATTAGCACTTTTAATGAAATGATCAATGGGTATAACTCAAATTTCTGTACACAAGAAGCACTAAAATATTGTTGACCCATTTGTGAAATTGACCATGGAACAGTCGCCCAAGAACATCTCCCCCTTTGACACACTAGTGTTGTGTAATGCCCTTTCCATTTCTCCTCTTTGTACCCCTTTGTTGTATCATGTTTGGTCACGAAGGCTATTTTTTTGCAAAAGAACCATGCATTACCAACATGGATTATTATGAATGATCATATGCCAATAGTTTGAGTATTGAGGAATTTGATTCTAGGTCCATGTAATAACTGCTGCTAGCTTTAGGCCATAAATCACTTAAGAAATATGAAGACTGCTATATGTGTAAATGGCAAGTCTAGGACATGGTCAGATGATCTACTACAGATAAAATTGTTCTCCACCAACACCAAGGATCTGTAGATTAAGCCCCTATCTTTTGTCATTGGTGTAGGAGGTCTTATATTGCATGTTGTTTGTTGACAATTAAGTATTGATTGATGATTTGAGGGAATGAATGCCAAACTACAACTGCAGAGAGTTGCTGTTTAAAAAAAAAAAAAATTCAGAAAGGCTTTCAAGATCAGCAACAGCAAGATGGATTAAATGAAGCTTAACTTAATAAGAGTTGAAGAAAAGGAAATAGTTATAAAGTTGATGACTAAGAGATCCAAAAAATGACATTTCTGTTATCTTGTTCAAGATTTTCACCTGGGGAGGGAGAGAGAGAGAGAGAGAGAGAATAACATGTTGCTCATTGAATAAGAGGAATGAATGAAGTGAGAGATGCTTTGGGAATCGGGCAACCGTCGGGTTGACATAGTCCAATGAAATTGACAGTAAAAATTTAACAAGGAAAAGTTATTTATTCTTTTTATACACCTAATTCAGTAACTCTGTTTTTTTCCCTCATTGTTTATTTTTACTGGTCCTCTCTCCCCTTTGTTTTATGCTTTTCTCTTCTTTTTAACATGACTTCACAGAAGCTGGCATCTAATCAATCTCACATTAGATTCATACGCATTTTTCTTCCCATTGCTAGAATTAAGAGGATTCTTGCAGACCCACAGGAAAGGGAAGAAGAAAATTAAAAAAATGAAAGCCGGGAAATCAATATGAAGCTCATGTGGGTTATGGATCTTGTGTAGATTAATTACCAAAGAATAAAGGGATGTAACAGGTTACAATTTAGCAAGTTTGGTTGGATTACTAGTTTTTTAAATTTTACATTTATTTTACATCAATTTTACATCCAACCAAACAACTCTGGTAAATTAATTTCACTTCACTTCTGTTGCAACCAAATGACTCAAAAGGGAAAAAAAATTCCTTCACTTCCCTTCACTTCCCTTTCTCATTTCCCTTGCAACCAAATGCTACCATAATTTGTAGCACTTTTAAGTTATTGAGTGTACTTATCATATATGAGATCTGCCACCTCAGTTAGAATGGTGATCGCTCGATCAAAGGCTCACGAGTTCATATCAGCAAGGATAGCAACCAGCCAGCCAATGGGAAGAGACACAGACCACGATATAAAGAAGATTTAAACTTATTTTACGGTACAACACTCAGAACACTCAGAGCTTTGCCTACTCTCTCTTCCATTTTTATCAGAATCCTGACTTAGGCATCGGAGCCATATTCCTGGGGTCACCCTCCGGGCCAGTTTTTTATTTGTGGTTTCCAGGTTCTATTGAGCGGAAAATGTTGGCAACATTAGCCAAACACTCATAGACGAGAACTTTGAAAATTAGACAAATGACACTTCCAGGTATCTCCTTGTCCCTAGGGTCATTTTACAGCCCTCAAAATCACTAATTTCATGAGTTAAAATTCTGCCTTAACATAATTTCAAATTTCTTCCTAATTTGTATACTTAAACCTTATAATTCTGTAATCAGAAATTTCCCACCTCCCATACCAATTTAATTGGAGCTGGACCATTATAAAAAGTATGAATGAGCCACACTCCAGCTCCAATCCAGCTCAAGTGGGGAGCGTAAAAAATATCAGTGTCAAATTGGGAGCATTCTTAAATGATTTTATAAACAAAATTAGGTAAGAACTCATGGCATGCATAAAACCCAAAACTAATTAACTAAATTTACTAATCCCAACTTCAATTACTAATTTATACCATGCATGCTAAAATTCCTCCGAATTGGAGTTCTTAGAGATGGGTAAATGCTAAATTAAAACCCTAAACTCCTATTAAATTTAGGAATTCTTCCACTTAGTACAAAATAAGTATATAGGGACTAAATTTTAGTTCCAAATTTACTGAATTCTTAATCGAGTATGCTTCTTTCTACTTTAATAAACCTAATTCTTTTGCATACGGTCCCAGATTCCCGAATTTTGGGTGGCTGCATGCTTGAAACCCCAATCGGTTTTCATTCCTACTTAATAAAACTGCTGTACAACATATAAGGTGGTGGAATTTTATCTTATTGAGTATGTGTACAACACAAAGAAGGTTCTAGCAAACCAACCTAGCTGTGTGCAACATCAACTCTATGTACAGCCAAGTAGTAGCAATCTTCCAAGCTTGAATCAGCCTTAGTTTGTAACAATGTCGGTCCTAGCAACATCTAAACTTCTGGACAACAGCTTTGCTAAGCTCCATGTGCATGAATTACTATCCTTAGTCATGATTAGTAGTAGGATAACAGCTAATTCCAAAGATGGGCAGCAACCACCTTCCTGTACAATAATTTCCTTCCTTATAGCTTGAATCAATAGTAGCCTTATCCAGCAACAAGAGGCTTCATCATTTAGCCTTTGCTTACACCAACAACCTGCAGCAGCAGATGAAGGTACGGTAGTAGCAATAGGGGCAGTAGCTGCAGTCCAACAACCAGCAGCAGCAATAGCAATAGGGGCAGTAGCTGCAATCCATGTTCAACAGCCCCCCTTTCCTTCTTCTTCATCTTCTTACTGTTCCACCGTAGCATACGGTAGAATAATGGAACAACAGAGGCAGTTTTGGGATTTTAAGGTTCTACCCTAACGGTCATTAGGGCCCGTTTGGCAGAACTAGAAGCAATATGCACAGCTGCTGCAGTCCAACAACCCGCAGAAGCAGATAAAGGTGCGGCAGGAGCAATAGGGGCAGCAGTTGCAGTCCATGTGCAGCAGCTCCAGACCATGTGCAACAGCCCCCTCTCCTTCTCCTTCTCCTTCTCCTTCTCCTTCTTACTGTTGCACCATAGTATACAGCAGAATAATGGAATAACAGAGGCGATTTTGGGCTTTTAAGGTTCAGCCCTAAGGGTCCTTAAGGCTCATTTGGCTAAACCAGTCCAACTAGAAAATTAGTTCTAAAATTTAATTCTAAAAACTAATTTTAAAACATAAATTATATAAAATTTAATTCTCTTTAATAAACCCCACCAAATATTGACTTATTAAATTGGATTTGGTCAGCGTGATGACCTCTATATGTTGGTAAGTGCGATGTCCGTGGGTGTAGGCATGTGTGCCCCAACAAAAAATTCTAATTTTTCCTGCATTCTGTCAGCCGAACCGACTGGCCAATTGGCAGTAGAGTATCCCGCCAGTTTGCGCATTTTTACACCCCTAGCTGTCCTAACCGTTGGGTTCTTGAATCCACCCATTATAGGATTGGTTCCACTCATTTTTGGCTATTTTTATGCTCCTTCCTTAGCCCATGAATTAGAAAAATTCCCTCTCTCCCACTACTGTATATAGGGATCCATGGCAGAGTAGCCTACCTTCTTTTGCTAACTAGGCTATAACACTAGGGTCAGTTGCTTCTAGTTTAGGGTGTTACAACATCATTGGTAGACTTCAAGTGTATGATATGTACTTCGCTCGTTTAAGGGAGAGAATATTTGTTCTATTGTGCTAGAGCCCGATTCCTATATTATAATATTCTATCTATACTTACCGCTCTCTTACTTATTTCTTATATTGGTCCATTCAATAGGTAATTTGAAGAACATGTTTGTTCTAAACTGTCTCGGACTCAACTATTTCATTTTAAGATACAAGTTGATAGAAATCCTACAACATTCTTATAAGTATTAGAGCTAGACCTTCCTATGTTATTTAGATTACTTGTCATATAATTTGCACAACTTCTAAGTAATTGTGAGTACTTTTCATATAATTATATTTCTTTCAAGTTATTGAGTGTACTTGTCATATATGAGATCTGCCACCTCAGCTCAGATGGCAATTTCTCAATCAAAAGCTCACCAGTCCACATCGGCAAGGATGGCAAACAGCCAACCAATGACAAGAGCCACCGACCACTATATACAGAAGACTTAAACTGATTTTTACGGTAAGACACTCAGAACACTCAGAACTCTATCTACTCACCCTTCCATTTTGTCAGAATACTGACTTAGGCATCGGAGCCATCTTCCTTGGGTCAACCTCTGGGCCAGTTTCTTATCTGTGGTTTTCAGGTTCTAACAGAGCAGGAAACTTCATCAACATTAGCCGAACACTCAAAGATGAGCACTTTAGACTAAAATTAGCCGAATGATGCTTTCAGCCCTCCACATCTGTTTCGGCTTAAAATCCCAACAGGTATGTCTCTTACCAATTGCTCATACAATTTCAACACTTTTAAATTTTAGTTTATATATCGACTTCTATTGTTTTGTGGCTTATAATCATCAGGGATCATAACACTTAGAACACTCTTAGCTCTACCTTCTCACCCTTCTATTTTTGTCAGAATACTGACTTACGTATAGGAGCCTTCTTCCCGGGGTCACCCTTCAGGCTAGTTTTTTAACTATGGTTTGCAAGTTCTAACTGAGTGGAAAACTTCATCAACATTAGTCGAACACTCGAAGATGTGCACTTTAGAAATTAGTCGAACGACGCTGTCAGCCCTCCACATATGTTTCGGCTAAAAACCCAACAAGTATGTCTCTTACTAATTGCTCATATAATTTCAACTCATTTAAATTTTAAGTTTATGCATCGGCTTTTATTGTTTCGTGGTTCATAGGGTGTTACAACAATTGCTCATACAATTTCAACGCTTTTAAATTTTAGTTTATATATCGGCTTCTATTGTTTTGTGGCTCATATTTGTCAAGGATCATAACACTCAGAACACACTGAGCTCTGCCTACTCACACTTCTATTTTTGTCAGAATACTGACTTATGCATAGGAGCCTTCTTTTCGGGGTCACCCCCTGGCCAGTTTCTTATCTGTGGTTTACAAGTTCTAACTAAGCGAGAAAATTCATCAACAGTAGCCGAATACTCAAAGACTTGCACTTTGAATATTGGTCGAACGACTCTTTTAGCGCTCCACATCTGTCTCGGCTGAAATTCCCAATGGGTATGTCTATTACCAATTACTCATACAATTTCAATGCATTTAAATTTGAGTTTATATATCGGCTTCTATTGTTTCGTGGCTCATAGTCGTCAGGGATCATAATACTCAGAACACTCTGAGCTTTGCCTACTCACCATTCTAATTTTTTTAGAATACTGACTTATGCATCGGAGCTTTCTTCTCGGGGTCACCCTTTGGACCAGTTTCTTATCTATAGTTTGTAGTTTCTAACTGAGCGGGAAACTTCATCAACATTAGCTGAACACTCAAAGGTGAGCACTTTGGAAATTTTTTGAATCACGCTATTAGCCCCCACATCTGTTTTGGCTGAAAACCCAATAGGTATGTCTTTTACTAATTACTCATACAATTTTAACGCATTTAAATTTTAAGTTTATGTATCGGCTTCTATTATTTTGTGGCTCATAGTCATCAGGGATCATAACACTCATAACACTCTGACTTTACCTAGTCACCCTCCTATTTTTGTCAGAATACTGACTTAGGCCTCTGAGCCTTCTTTCCGGGGTCACCCTCCTGGCTAGTTTCTTATCTATGGTTTATAGGTTCTAGCTGAGCGGGGAACTTCAGCAACATTATCCGAAACTAGAAGACTTGCACTTTGAAAATTAACCGAATGACACTTTTAGCCCTCCGTATCTGTCTCGGTTGAAAGTCCCAACAAGTATGTCTCTTACCAATTGCTCATACAATTTCAACGCATGTAAATTTGAGTTTATATATTGGCTTCTATTGTTTTGTGGCTCGTAATCGTCAAGGATCATAACACTCAGAACACTCTTAGCTCTGCCTACTCACCCTTCTATTTTTGTCAGAATACTGACTTATGCATCGGAGCCTTGTTCCTGGGGTCACACTTCGGGCTAGTTTCTTATGATGCAGCTGAAGGATTTATGATTTTACTCTTGGCTATCCATGGGATTATTGGAAAGATATGCTAATGTTCAGTAATACGTCTCTTCTTGTTAGCATAAGATTTTGTAGAGTAAGACCAACAG
The DNA here is from genome assembly GCF_013358625.1 of Macadamia integrifolia. NCBI lineage: Eukaryota > Viridiplantae > Streptophyta > Magnoliopsida > Proteales > Proteaceae > Macadamia > Macadamia integrifolia. Next base: position 15,029,547 of record NC_056563.1, on the reverse strand, counting down.
AATCAATAGAAGAATTATTTTTTTTTCTCGTTGACCAAGCTTTAGAGTAAGACTAAATTACTCCTCAGAGTAGAAATTAGTAGAGCTAATTTTGAGCTCTACAGCTGTCATACATTGGCTTGGCTAGCTGGGCCATCCTTGGACCAGACTAGGGTCTCAATTGGGACTGTTTTAGGCTACTGGTTCTTTTCTTCTACCATATTTCAGTTCAACCAATCGATCTACGCCAGAAATCAGACTTATAGGAAAACAGAAAATCAGCTTCAAGTTGAAATTTTGAAATCGTAAGAAGGTTCAGATTAGAGGTCAACTGCTACATATGGAAGCAGATTTGGAATTTAATGATTAGATTTGATGTTTCAAAAAAATTCCTAGTTGGAGTAGGAATTCAAAAAACCAGAAAAGATAGGTTTTTATGCTACAAACAGAATCAGAACTAGAAATTGATATGAAGGGAGAAGAGAATTGCAGAAAATAACCTTGTCATCAATAGAGAAGAAGAAGAGAAGAGATATGGGATATCAATCCCATTTGCCATGCTCAGCAGCTCCAAAAGTATTAAAACAAAAAACTCATTATTTATTGAAAGCATCTCTAACTGATTTGGGGGGGGGGGTATTACATATAAAAAGCCCTAAAATTCTTAAACTAACTCATAAAGGGACTCTTAAACACTGACCCTCTTATACTAACTTAAAAGTCAATAGACTCAAAACAAAACTCTCATAAGCTATTAGGTATCCTAGTTTAACCCAAACACTTCAACTACCAATCCTGTGTAATGATGTAACCCCCACTTTATGGGCTTATAAATTGGGCCACCCATTACAATAAAACTTAGAAAATAAAATGCCCAACCTATAATATAACTAACCAGGGCTTAATTTCATCCCATTGGACTGCCAATTTCTCCTTTGCTCCTTGGGCCTTCTAAACTTATACATAGGCATCCATATGGGATTAATGTAGTTAGATTCCTTTGTCATATACTTGGGATCCAAAAATGGCAAAACTCTTATCCACGCACCTTAAGCAATCAAGAAAATTGTATGGACATGTTTATCTTTATAAATAGAGAAAATTACATTGCCACCCCCTGAACTTTGGTCCTTATTCAACGCCGCCCCCTGGACTTTTCGAAACTTCAAAGCCAGCCCCAAAAAATTCAAAAAATTTCAAATCGATCCCTGCCGTTAGCCGACCATGTTAAATGAATGAAAACCTGTTAGTTTTGTACAATATACCCAAAATACCCCCACCTATTGTGAGAGGACAATATTGCCCTCTCTTTTATTTGCTTCTTCTAAACCCATCTCCCATCTCCCATCTCCCATCTCATTCCTCACTCACTCGGTTGAACTAGAAGAAGAAGAAAATGGTACGGTAACCTGCAATTCGATCGTGCCCTCCGGCGTGCATTCTCAGGTGGAAAGCTGACCGGCGTGCCAATCTCTTCCCTCCGCCATGCAAACCTCTTCCCTCCTGCGTGCGAACCTCTCCCCCCTTCGGCGTCTGAATCATATCTCAGTTTTCTTCTACACTACTAAATCAGTACTTGCACTGACTGGATTCTTAGGTTCAACTTGGTAGATGCCAGGGGCTTCCAGGTGGATTCTTGGACTGTTTTCTCTCTTTAAATTTCTACTTAATTTATCTCAACAATAAACCAGTTTAGGAATCTAATACGTCCTGGTCTCAGGAGTCACTTTTGACTTTTATTCAGTACTGTTGGCTAGAATTAGGTCAGTTTCATTCCAGATTGAATTTTGAGAGTTATGTTAATGTCTTAGATGGAATAGGACTCTCCATTAGCCAGTCAATAGCTTAGTTTTTGTTTTCAGTTATAGACTTAAGTTTTGAATTTGTTTTTTGTCAGTCCATATTGGAGACTGAAACTGTCCAGAGTCAATTCTATAAATAGGTTTGAAGACATTCAACCCCCGCCCCCATGATTTTATGAATCATATTTCAGTTTTCTTCTACACATTGTTAAATCAGTACTTTCTCTGAGTGAATTTCTATACACTGCTAAATCAGTACTTCCTCTGAGTTCTCAGGTTCAACTTGGTAGATGCCAAGGAGCTTTCAGGTGGATTCCTGGCCTGTTCTCTCTTGAATTTTTCTACTTAATTTATCTCAACAATAGACCAGCTTTTTCTAGCTTCTAAACAACTGTGGCACCCCTGTTCTATCAAGTTTTGCTGCTAGTTTTCTGTCATACTTTCCAGAATACTGCTTAGTGTTATCTCACATTTGGTATTCAACTTTCTAAACAATTGTTTTTGGAATAACTGATTTTTTAATATTGAGTTTGAACTGTAGGAATACTAATACTGTATCTGCAGCCCTGTTTTCCTAGTATCACTACGATTAGCCTGCGCAGGCCATAATAGATCTCTGCCTGCTGAGATCTTCTGCAATCAGAGTCTATACAATAAAGAGTTATGAAAGAAGTATTACAAAGAAAAGAAAAAACTGCAATTCCAAATTGCTATTCCACTCTCTCAAATACAAAATAGTGAAATTGTGTAGAAGAAAACTGAAATATGATTCAGACGCCAGAGGGGGGAGAGGTTCTCACGCTGGAGGGAAGAGGGTTGCATGGCGGAGGGAAGAGATCGGCAAGCCGGTCAGCTTTCCACCTGAGAATCGCACGCCGGAGGGTTGTAGGTTACCGTGACAGTCTTCTTCTTCTTCTTGTTCGACCGAGTGAGTGAGGAGTGAGATGGGAGATGGGTTTAGAAGAAGTAAATAAAAGAGAGGGCAATATTGTCCTCTCACAATAGGTGGGGGTATTTTGGGTATATTGTACAAAACTAACAGGTTTTCATTCATTTAACACGGTCGGCTAACGGCAGGGATCGATTTGGAATTTTTTGAATTTTTAGGGGGTGGCTTTGACGTTTCGAAAAGTCCAAGGGGTGGCATTGAATAAGGACCAAAGTTCAAGGGGTGGCAATGCAATTTTCTATTATAAATAATTTCTGTTAATACCATATAAAAAAATTACTGTAGGAGATATGCCTCATAATGTATTTAATGAACTGCATGGACAGGTTATCATATTGGATTTTCAAGCAGAGTGTATCCATTTTGTATCTTTGTTTGCTAGCAACACGTCTTGCATGGGTACTGTATTTAATGATTAAAACTTCAAAACAATTATAGGACCAGTTCATGGACTTAAAGTTATTTTCTTGGTATTCATTAAAGTTTTTTATTTGCAGATTAGCTCAGAAAATTACTCTTGAATCACTGAAGATAGGGGGCAATCATTGTTGGGTATTTCCACCTTAACTTATGTTCTTGAACATGAAAAAATTATTAATCTAAACTGTGCTCATGTGTTTCCATTTCTAGTGACATTGATGAAATGATAGTTGACAGATTTGGTGCTGTTTTCATGCCTCACAGTCTGGGGCATTTGTTGGGCTTTGACACCCCTGATCCAGGCGGTTATGCTGTGGTTTGATAAATTTAGCCACTTACCTCTTTCTCTTTGGATATGAAAGTCTTTTTTGGTATTTACATTGGAATTTTTGTTTCCTTTATGGGATTTGGAATTTTACATGTCTAGCAGGGAATGGAGAGGCCCAAAGAACCAGGATTAAGATCGCTGCATACAGTTAGAGAACTCCAAGAGGGCATGGTTTGTGATATTTCTTTTAGTTTCAAAATCTCAGGTCTCCACTATTTAGTAGCTGGAGACTTTGTCACAAGGGCCCAGGGTGGCACCTCAACACCAAACTTGATTTTGGACACTGAAAATTCTCAGCTGTATTTATGTTTAATTGCCAACTGTGATAATGCATATTATATGATGGAAGCCATAGTGGTTTTCTTTGTGTTATAAATATTTGGGAACGACAGGTTAGGCTTATTGACAACATTCCAATATTTCTGGTGTGGTCGTAGTTTTTTCCTACCTTTTTCCTCCTGTTTTCTGGTGTTTGTAGTATGTTACGTCCAATGGTTGGAAGAATCTCACAACATTCCCTGGGAGATACGGGAGATTGAAGCGGTGATGGCAGGTGCATCATGGCCGCTAGATAATAAATGATCTGTTCTTGCTGATAATACTGGAGACGGAAAATCTCTAAGCAACCAGTAATATGCTCTTTCTTGAGGGGCAATATGCAGTGAAAGGAAGGTTTCTAACTGTCCTGTTATTGGCCCCATCTTCCCCTGATATATGTCAATGTGGTTTCTTTTCTATGTGGGTTGATATACCCAAAAACATCATACCATTGGTGGACTGACACGTGGCATGAGTGAATATACGAAACGTCCAAAGACGTCAGAAGATGGGAAAACACACTTGATTGTGGAGTCCCCATAATCCCCACCACTTGCTCAAGACGCATCCGTCCTCAACCTCAACCCTTCCTAGACGTGAAAATGAGGGTAACCCATTCAGGGAGGACTCCCACGCTCAAGCAAGAAGATTGGTCAAGGAAGAAGCACGACCCCACCTTTCCATTACGCAAGAAAGTGACTAACTGTCTATAAGGAACCCTATACTATAAATAGGAAGAGATCCCGAAGGTACGAACACTTCACTATCTCTCATACTATTCTGCTCTCTCCTCTCCCCTTATTCATTACTATTGCAAGGAAGACTGATTTGAGCATCAGAGAGCTCCCCCCGGAGTAAGCTCCAGAACTCTCTTAACTTGATCTTCTTCTGCAGGACGAAGATACCCACTAATCGGTTTTCTGGAGCAATAGATTGGCACCGTCTGTGGGAAGAGAGACGAGAAATAGGCTTGATATGGTAAAAAGACCTACCAGAAAAGGAAGACTACCACCCCCACACCTAACATAAATCTAAATCTTGCAGTTCCACCCCCAACCATGAGCCATGTCACTGCGGAACAAGCTCATGATGGGCCAAGGTGTAAAAGCTGACAATCCCAGAGTTACTAGGTGAGCCATCACAATGGCAATCAAAACAATGCATCACCTGACCTTCAAGCTCTCGTCGAGGGTCAAGTGCCCGTCACAAGGGCACAACTCATTGAGTTGCAACAATGATTTGAACAGTTGGAGGATACCATTCGTGGCGTGTCTAAGGCAGTCAGTCAAACGCATGACAAGGAGGCACCAAGCTGAAGTGTTCATGTGTCACAAGGCCACGAGGAAGTAAACAGCAACCCCGGCTTGGCCGGTTTTGGCCGTAACCCCCACAACCATGTAAGAAAGGAGTCAGATGGGGCTGGAGAAGTAAAAATCGCGGCTCCAATAGTTTAGTACCATTCGTGGCGTGTCTAAGGTAGTCATCAAAAGCATAACAAGGCGGCACCAAGCCGAAGTGTTCATGTGTCACAAGGCCACGAGGAAGTAAATAGCAGCCCCGGCTCGACTAGTTCTAGCCGTAACCCCCACAACCATGTAAGAAAGGAGTCAGATGGGGTTGGAGGAGTAAAGATTACATCTCCAATAGCTTAGTGAGAAGACCCCATGGCAAAGGGAATGGTAAGTCATTAAAACGAATGATTCTAAATCTCCAAGAGGAAAATAAAAAGGTCTCGCAGAATCGGGAAGGAGCTGTGGAGCCCGAGCTCACTAGTGATACGGCCTTAGCCGATGAAGTGATGCGAGACCCACTCCCTGTTGGATTCAGAATTCCAAAAGATGATACGGATGATGGCACCACAGATCTAGTGGATCATCTGGAAGGATTTAAGATTGCGATGCAATTCCATCAACTTTTCGAGCATATTATGTGCCGAGAGCTCCCTCTCACCTTCAGGAAGGCGGCCCAAACATGGTACAACCGAATTCCTCCAAAGTCTATTTATACTTTTCGGGAGCTGAGCCAGGTCTTTGTGAGGGGTTTCTCGAGTAGCAAAGCCCTTCCAAAGATGTCTATAGATCTGATGGCCGTAAAGCAAAGGAAGAATGAGTCTCTCTGAGCGTATATGAAACGTTTCAACCAAGAGAAGCTGGAAGTAAAGACTTGGACACAACATGGAGTTTCCAACCCTTTTGGGTGAGGCCAAGGATAGAAGCTTAGAGTTGTCCCTCGCTAAAAGAGCACCACAGAATTTGTCCGACTTGAATGCCCATTGCGACAAGTACATCTATGTGGCGGAGGTTATGGAGGAAAGTGAAGAGGAAGTAGGTGGAAAGGTCAACAACAAGAGGGGTGAAGATAAAGCTCCTCTAAAGGGAAAAGCAAGAAATGCCGGTCTGACAATGATTCTGATCAACCCAAGAGCCCACCAAAAACATTTGAGTGCTACACTCCTCTCTCCTGAAAAAGATCTCAGATTTTGATGCTGATACAAGATCAAGACTATGTAAAATGGCCAGGAAAACTCGCTGGCCATCCTGAAAGGAGAAACATGAACAAGTTCTGTTGCTTCCCCAATAATCATGGTCATGACACTGATGACTGCTGGCATCTCAAGGGAGAAATCGAGAGCCTCATACAGTGAGGGTACCTCACTCGGTTTGTAAGTAAGCAGAGCCACAATGAGCAGAGCAGCCAAGCGAATCGAGATGGCCAAAGGCCCGATCGACGAAATCTTTAAGAAGAAAGGGAACTTGAAAGAAGGGTAAGTTGGGACAATAGAAGACAAAATGGAGGAAGACAAGACAACTATGATTTGAACCCTGCCCCACAGGATCTGCTGCAGGAAGTTATTATAATCTATGGGAGACCTGCCATCAGTGAAATCTCGCCCTTAGCCCGAAAGGCCAAAGCCTATGCTATAGGAGTGTTAATGCCACCAAGTGGTTGAATAAGAAGAAGATAACCAGATAGGTCATAACCTTCTCGGACGAAGATCTAGCAGGATTCAAAGTTCCACACAATGATGCCCTAGTTATCACTGTGCAGATCACCAATTGCCTAATTCATCGCTTGCTGGTAGACAATAGGAGCTCGACTGATCTCATATTCCTCCATGCCTATAAGAAGATGGGACTGAAGGATGAACACCTAAGGAGAGGTGATTATCCCTTGTAGGGATTTTTGGGGAACTCGGTTAAATTCGATAGATAGATTAAGCTAGCACCAGCAGTAGGGATAGGAGACCAAGTGTCCACGGTCATGCTTGAATTCATGGTAGTCGACATCCCATCCGCATATAATGGTATCCTCGGAAGGTTTGGTTTGAATAGCCTCGGAGCGGTTGTCTCGACAACCCACCTTAAGATAAAGTTCCCAACAAAGAAGGGAATTGGAGAATCTCAAGGAGATCAAGAGGACGCCCGAAAGTGCTATGTCACTAACCTTTAGGGGAAGAGAAAATAAGGGGAAACCTTGCCTATCACAATTGAGGACTCCGAGATGATTCCAACCAAATGCGGGGTGAGCTAACAGGAGAACTTACTCTAGTAGACATTGTTGAAGGAGACAACAACAAACAAGTTCAAATTGGAGCTTTTCTGAAAGGCACCTAGTGCGACGAGATGATAAACTTCCTAAGAGTAAACCCAGATGTTTTTACATGGTCAACGCAAGACATGCCAGGGATAGCTTGAGAAGTCATCGAGAATAAGCACTTAGGAAATCTGTTCAATAGAGGAAGAGAATGTGCACAAGTCTGTCTTGCCACTTACTAGCAGAAAGGGTTAAGTACTACAATGTTAGAGTCAAGAAGAGGTTGTTCAGGGAAGGTGACCTAGTCCCTAGAAGGGCCAAGATCTCTGACCCGAAGAACCAAGGCAAGCTGTCCCCCAACTGGTAAGGGCCTTATCAAGTTACCAAGATAATACGACACGAGATTATATCATCTGGAAACTCCGGGGGCAGGAAGATAGAGCGGCGGGCTTGGAACTCAGAAAACTTGAAAAATACTACTTGTAGGACCTTTACTTAGCTTTCTAGTACTTAGCATTCTACCTCAGTTCACTTTACTTGGCTTTTGTTTCAAGTCTACCGAGTGGAATTTAATATACAACATTATACAAATATTCTATTAAGTAAAACGTCTACATTATGTCAAACTCTATTAAGAAATTATACCTGTTCTTGACCCCTGTTTTGGGTCAAGAGGGGTGGGCCCTGGTTGATGCGTATGTAATCCTGGTGAAGGCTCCTGACTTAGATGGAAATAATCTCGATCACTCGCTTTTCTTTTTTGGAGAATCTAGGCCTTCAATGATACTTCAAAGCTCTGGCACATTTCTTGAGAACCTCCAGGAAAAACTTCACGTGGAAGCAAAAGCCAGACCCACTAGGGAAGAGCTTTGGCCTCGGATCGAATGTCGGGTTAGGACCACCGGGTTAGGCTAAAATGTTAAGGGCTAATGTGGGGGTGTCAATCAGACAGGCTAGGCCAGTCTCGGTCGGGCCTTATCGGGCCTTACCGGGCCTAGCAGTGTGAAACCCTTGCACTGTGAATGCCCGTTTATTTAAAGGGCCTATGTGTGGGGGGCATGTATGGTTTGTAATTGGTTTGGTCAGTGTCGGGCTTTAATCGAGCTACCTTAAACGGCTACGAACCTAAGTCTAAACGGGCTCTAAACAAGCTCCTCCTAAAATCCTTTTTTAAGTGGATTAAATGTCCATAAATCTTCCATTTGAACATAGTAAAGATCACCCAAAAACTCTCCACAGTTAATCATATATGAGATCATGGTTGTTTCTTACAAGAAAAAAAAAAAGAGAGAGATTATGACAAGTACCAAAGTGATTGCTCTCCACAAGAATTGTCTGCCCTTCATTCACTCCCTATTAAAATATCTCAAAAGACCCTATTTTATTTTATTACAAAGTTGGATGTAATACCCTGTTCAACATCATTTATCATAGATTTTTTTATTACAAAGTATTTACTATTAGGGTAATTTACAACGTCACCCCCTAGAGAATGCCACTATTATAAGAACACCCATTTTGTTTCACCAAATTAGACTCAAACCCCCTACCATCAATCACTGTTAAAGAATATAACACATATGCTGATGTCACCAACTATATTTTATTTTAAATACCATTATTTTAAATACCAAAATATCCTTACTAAATATGAGTACCTAAAATGCCCATGTAAAGTTACTATACCTTTCTCCCAAATTGAGACCTAATTTACCTTTCTCCCAAATCTATCACCGAGCGGTCGTTAAGAGCATTGGAGATCACGGTGGCAGTGGCATCGGCGACAGATAGCAACGGACGACGATAGCGGTGACCAGCAAGCTCGTGGCAACCAGCAGTAGTTCCACTTGCTTGCTGGATTGTTGGTATTCTCTTTTTCACCGCTGTAGGACCATATTTCCATCTTCTTTCAAGCCTTCATTAGCTTCTTGATGAGGATTTGAGAATCAATGTTTCCAAGCACCACCGTCACTTTGGTTGCGCTAAGTCAATTTCCATCTTCAATACACCTGCTCATACAATAGATGATCAACCCTCCATTCATATAGCAGGTATCTACAAATGTACTTGTTAATTACTAATGAAGTCTTAATTAGGAGAGAAAATGTGTAAATAAATCTACAATACAATATCCACCCCTAAATAATTATGTATTTTTTTTCCCGATTCACTTAATCATTTCTTACCCTCAATGCTCTGCAACACCTTCTTCACTTTCCTCTTACAACCATCACAGCAGTTGATGGACACCTTCAATTCAACCCTCTGAAAGAACAAACCCAATGCAACTTCTGTCTCAGTACATTCAGTCCAACAAGATAGTAAAGCATTTCTTTGAAGAGAAAGAACACACAGAGAGGGATAACAATAACAAATAAAAGAGATATGGGCACCTTCAAGTCTACCTCCTTTGCCATTGACTCCTGTCCTCCTGGGTCTTGGGTTTCCTGCGAGGAGAATAAAGAGGTGTTGGTGAAGACGCCAAGCAGAAGCAAGAAACAGAACACAAAGTACATGAAAGAGAGAGAAAGGGGAAGCTGTTGGATGCTAGTACCTGACTGGGGTTCTTGCTCTCACCGTTTCAAATGCCTTGGGAAGTGGAATCGGCAGCGATTTCATAGTTCTCGGTGAAGGGTGGATGTGTGCACTGTGGACTGAGATGGAGAAGGGAAGAAGGGTTTTAGTCAAGGGTAAAATCATCATTTTAAAGCCTCATTTAACAGTGACCGACGGTAGGGGGTCTGAGTCTAATTTGGTGAAACAAAGGGGATGGTTTTATAATTGTGGCATTCTCCAGGGGGTGGCGTTGTAAATCACCCTTACTATTATTTTGTATTAGTAGTGGTAAAATAGGTATTTAGGCAGTTTTAAAGGGGACAAGTCGGTCGGGCTAATTGGCTTGGCTCAAGCGACATTCTTAAACGAGTCGGGCCTGTTGGGCGCCCGATGGGCTAGTAGCCTGCACCGTAAACGCCCGTTTAATAAACGTGTCATTTATTAAATGGGCTAGTTCAGGTTGGGCCTTAAGCAAGTCAGGCTTGGTCGGACCTACTAGTGCGGGCTCAGGATTGACATGCCTAGGCTAATGGTAGGGTGAAGGGACATACTAAAAATGATGAGGAAGACTACTAATTAGGGAAGGGATCATTCCTTCCACACTAGGCTCTCTCACAGAGGGAAGCAGACCAAAAGAGGGAGGGATCTCTCCATATTCCTTTCATCCACTAAAAATGGTAAAAATGATGACTATTTATAGGCATTCGGACCCAATTTGGTAGACTTGCCAAAAATAAAATCTTTTTTGGCCGGTCCGCACCCAAAAAAGGTAGTATTTTATGGACGCCAAATTAAATTGGGAAAATTCGGTCCAATCGACCTTGTTATGACTTCTGGGAGCGATTTTGGAAGATCTGATGGTTCGGTTTTCATGTGCAATATACCTTCAGAATCTTATTTATGAGCACTATCCAATGGCATAGATTTTGAGCTCCTTTTTTGCTTGTAAAAAATTGAGATCAGCTAGGAAGGGTTTTCTGCTCTATTGCAAACTATGGGTTTTTTGATAATCCTTATTCATTATGTTCTTGCATCATCAGAGAGTACTTATAATCAATTCTTTAATATATAACACGCTAATATTACATACCACAAGATCGAGTACGAAAAAAGGTCCCGAGATGGATTAGGGTTTCGGGCCAAATTAGGGTTTTGGATCAAATTAGGGTTTCAGTTTACTATCGGGTTTAGGGTTTGGGCTGGATTAAGTTGAAATAAGGTTTCGAGTCACTGCTAGGTTTAGATTTGGTTAGGGTTTTGGCTTACTGGCTAGTCCATGTCATCATGAAAGGCCTAAATTCTCCTCTGACGTAGAGCACGAACCTCGATCATTCCCTGTTTGTCATTATTGTTGGGTCGGATGATAAAATTGGGTGTCTATAGAATGCCTCTCTTTGGTCGAGGCTTGTGCTATGGCTGAAGGGCAAAGAAAAGAACTATCAAATTTTGTCACCCCAAACATGTACTGCCGTCATCTTGCTCAAGGATGGCGGATTTGCAAATGTGAAAACGTGAGCGAATAATTCATGGATAGTAATCTTTGAGCTGGTAAAACCTCGATTAATCAAGAAATTAATATGATCCTATCTAGTGCTTTTGACTAGAAAATTGGAAACATGCCTAAGCAACTGGGTGGGAATCCTTCGATGGGCCACCATTGTTTGGTTCCTGCCAAGGTGTTAGTACACAATAGTTTTGACCAAATTTTGATTAAGCAATGTTTAAACAGTCTTCAGGCTAGTCCATGGTTATTTTGGTCTCTTTTAGACCTAATACCTTGGGCCGAGCAGTAATGGGGCTAATCAAGAGTATTCTAGTATCTTTTCGACCTGATACCCCATGCCAAGTAGTCTTTGAGACATCCAGTGGTATTTTGGTCATATTAGACCTGATACAATGAGCCGATAAATTTTTGGGTCATCCAATACCCTGAGCAAAACATTCTTCAGGCCGTCAATGGTATTTTGGACGTATTAGACCTAATACCCTGAGCCCAACAATCTCCATGACATCCAATGATATTTAAACATTCTTCAGGCCGTCAATGGTATTTTGGACGTATTAGACCTAATACCCTGAGCCCAACAATCTCCATGACATCCAATGATATTTTGGTTGTATTAGACCTAATACCTCGAGCCCAATACTCTTTGGGCCATCCAATGGTATTTTGGTCTTATTAGACCAGAGCTTGAGACACAACTTAGTGATTAGTACAACCACAGGAAGTGTAGTGGGTACTCAGTGTATGAGCCTTGTCCAGTGTGTGTCTGTAATGCCCCCAAACCCACCCTAGGGGTAAGGGTCATAAACTAAGCTAGAGGATTAATCAATTTTAGAAAATGAACCAAAATTAAATGAAAACTCTCACAAATCTAATTAAACAATTATACATCATCACCCACAAACACAACGGAAGACTTATATAACCTTTAGACTTAAATCAATATCAGATTCAAATATCCAATGTCTATAGTGCTAGTGGCAGCACCACATCTAAGAATGAATACAATTTCGTTTATTAAATATTAACATCAATTCCATGTTTATTAAAATTGTTCCTAATAAAGTAAATAAAATTCAAATAAAGTTAGCATATTCAATATGGGAGGCATCTCCGTCAACGTGCATAGTGTAATCTTCATATAAGCAAAGCTTCTTGATTAACTACATCTGGAGGATTAATAAATGGTGTAAGCTAAGGAAAGGTTATTGAGTAAGAGGAAACAAAACTGCAATATCGATTAAACAATGCATTTTAAAATCCAATTATATCTTAAATATCAAACCACAAGCTATGAGCAATTAATAAATTTATATATTGAAAATAACATATGTTCAATTAATATGATCCTATCTAGTGCTTTTGACTAGAAAATTGGAAACTTACCTCAGCAACCTGGTGGGAATCCTTTGGTGGGCCACTATTGTTTGGTTTCTGCCAAGGTGTTAGTACACAACAGTTTGACCTAATTTGACTAAGCAATTTTTAAACAATCTTTAGGCTAGTCCAGGGTTATTTTGGTCTCTTTTAGACCTGATACCATAGGCCAAGTAGTCTTTGGGACATCCAATGGTATTCTGGTCATATTAGACCTGATACAATGAGCCGATCAATTTTTGGGCTATCCAGTGGTATTTTGGTCGTATTAGACCCAATACCCCGAGCAAAAACATTCTTCAGGGCATCAATGGTAATTTGGACATATTAGACCTAATACCCCGAGCCAAACAATCTCCATCACATCTAATGGTATTTTAGTCATATTAGACCTAATACCTCGAGCCCAATACTCTTTGGACCATCCAATGGTTTTCGACCATTAGTAAATAGGAGGCAATGATCCTTCGTGCACAGTGAAGGAAAACTTTCTCCAATTTATCAAAGTAGTTGAAATTTTCCCAAGTTTGATCGGGCCCAAACTATGCTACTAGATGGGCTGAATGTAGGCCTACGTATAGGGCTGGCTCAGTCTACCTTCAATAAGCGCCAGTTGCGCTGCTCTCAACTAGGCCCAACATAGATATTTGCCGTCCTAATAATAGGGTATGCTAAAAATAGATGTTATTTTCCTTATTCACCACCATTCACTCCGTTATGTAAAGCAGGTGGTAGATGTTGTAATGGCCAAAAATACCATTTCTCTGCCTTTTTATGTATCGTAGAACATTGATTCATGAACAATTGGTGAACCACTTGCTGTTGGTCGAATAGCCATTGGACCACTTTCTTTCCTTTGGGAGGAGTTCGAGTTGCATTATGAATGCATTAGTTATCCAAAGGCTTAGGATCTTCCACAAGTGTTAGTTTTGAAGGTAGCTGGGTTCCAGCATGCTATTACCTTAAAACTAGGGGTGCAAGTTTGGCCTTGACAGTGCGAACCTACCCTTGGCCCGTCCTGATCCCGAACAAGTACCGACCCAAAAATTTTGGCCCTGAGGGTCGACCCGATCCTGAAATTTCTGACCCTAAGTCAGGGTTAGTGCGGGTAAGGGTTGATGCCTTTGGCCAGCCCAACCCAGCCCTCGTTGAACCCCACCCTTTTTTTTTTTAACCCTGAGTTTAAGCCTTGGTTTTGGCCCTACCTGGCCCTGGTTTTTGCCCCATGATGTTGACTTTGGATTTTTTGTTTTCTTAGGATGTTGTCCTATTTGTTTAAAGTAAGAGTTTTGAGATCTTTTGATTGTTTACCTTATTAGGATGATCTCTTTGTTTTATCATGACAAATAATTGGAATTATTTGCATTATTTGCTTTCTTAGGATGATCTCCTCTTTGTTTACCATAATAATTGGAGTTATTTATATTGTTTGAATGTTTGCTTTAGGATGTTCTCCTCATGACAAATAATTCGTAACTTTATGTTTTTTTATCTCCTCTTTATTATGAATGTTTTTTATTTTTTAGTTATTTCATATTTTTTAGGGTTAGGGTCAGGGTCAATCATGGTCAAGGTCAAGGCTAATCAGGGTCATCCCGGCCTGATCTTAAAAAATCAGAGCCAATCAAGGCGGGTAAGGGTTGGGCTGAACCCTGAAGGGTTGGGCCTGGGTTGAAGTTTTGCGGCCCTGAGTCAGGGTCAGAGAGGGTTTGGGCCCAGTTAAAGGGGCTCAAGGTTGGGCTAGGTTTTTAAGAAGCCCAACTCAACCCGGCCCTGTTGCACCCCTACTTAAAATCATTCCATCACACCATTAAGAACCACAACATAGTAATTTAATTAGAGGGTCGGGTTCGGTAAAAATGTTGTCCATGTCATCATCTATATTCATGGTATGCCTGCATCGTCTTGTCTCATAGAGATTTTGAACAAATTTTTGAAAGTTTAGGAAAAGAACTCAATATTTGTTGCATAGGACCTGGTGAAAAATTAAGGGGAAGAGTCTGTAGATGTTGAGCATATATTTGATATAAGCCACAAAATATTGACAAATACCTTATTAAGAGGGTTTTGAATCTCTAATGATAATATTGTCTACCAAACAACAATCGCCTAGTCAGTTGTGAGATTGTGGTCAAAGCACACACTCACCAGGAGGTCTCAGGTTTGAGTCTCCCGGCTATTACCTTCTCCCTCCCTCTTTCAAATAGTGTACCCATCAAATCATCAGTCCACATAGTTGAGAACTGACAAGCACGATGGCAATGATTTCTAGTTCAAGTACCATGGAGGAAAATTTTCCAATTTTAAAAGACTTATTAGAATTTGAACTAGTTGGACATTCCAAAAATTAAGTTTTGGTAGACAAACTATTCCCTATTTTCAAAGATAAGTCAACATGTTTTATTACATCCTAAAGAAAAGAAGAATGATTTAATTTATTATGAGAAAAATGCCTCTACCTAGGAGTGTAGGGTTGCGGCCAGATACAGAGGGGATGAATAAAATGACCATCCCACCCCATATGAAAGGTAAAAATTCCTGCCCTACTGATGCTTTTAAGTGCATTTCTATTGGCCCCGCACTAATGCATTTATTTATTTTGTTTTAAAAAATAAATTAAGATTATAATGTACTACAGTATTTATACACGTAGCGTTTCTATTTTATGAATGAAAAGACACCAAGGTAGTATAGTACCTTACCATACTTACTCAAGTTGGGCTTTACTGTTAAAGGCATAGGCACACTGTACATATACATCCAACTTCAGTAGAGGAAGTGTGATGAGTATGATGAAATCTGCCGGCCATGAGGCCATGATACCAGTCTAACATCTGTCTCCACATCTCCCAATTCCCAACGTAATATGTTGTAAAGATCTTTTGAAGACCGCATAGAGCTATAGCTTGATTTGTTAAATCCTTTTAAGTGTACACGGTGAATCTGGTAGAGCATCGATCTCAATTGGGATTCACGTAGAAAGAAACATATGGAAATCCTCCATGCATGCGTTCATCGAAAGCCAAAAACTGTAAATGACTTCAAGTTCCAATGATCCAGATAGAACTCTCGAACCTCGAACCTCGAACCTCGAGGGATTATTTCATTCTACTTTTGATTTCAACTACCCCTCTTCCTAGTTATGAGGAACACATGGGTAGAGAGATTGTTGACTAGCCTTAGCCTATGACCTCCTTTCTTATATACACACAAGAGTCTTTTATCTATCAATTTCAATTTTTGAGATTAAAATTTTACATGATATTAAAGTGGGTTTTATTTGAATTTTACAAATATGATGCATTTAATAATTTTACATCAGAAATGGTGGGTAATTCAATGTCAAGACTTGAGAATAAGTTTTACCTAAGTCAAGATTCTAGTAGAGTAAGAGTGAAAATCGATGATTTTTTATGGCTTCTACATGGAGAGAGAGAGTTTATTAAACTTCTAGACTAGGGGTGTCAAAACCTAAATCAAATCGGTAAGAACCAGTCAGTCGAACCAACAATAGCCTGAACAAAATCGAATCAAGGCTTTATTTTGGTCGATTTCGGTTTTCGATTTTCGATTTTTGGTATTGCAACCCTAAAACTAAATCAAACCGCACCAAAAACTGTATAAACATGAAACCAAATCGATGCTGTCTCAAAATTAGGATCGAAACCAAAATCAAACCAGTAAGAAAATGAAAACATTCCAAAGTTATTTAAAAAAAAATAATAATTTGCATAGTTTTGTATATATTCATATGGAAAGTCGAAATCAAATTGGACAAAAAACCAACACCAATTTGGTTATAAATCGATACAAGAAATTAAAGACAAATCGAAACCAAACTGCATCGAAATCAAAATCAAATGAAAACCAAAATTTCTTTGTAAATTCAGTTTTGGTTTCACCATTCTCACACTAAAACTGATTCAATTCAAATCAACACCAAGCCTAAGCAACCATTCACAAATGACGAATGTCGAAATTTTCCTGACATGGCAAATTGACAATGGATCATTCAAAACTAACATTGCTGGTGAATTTAACTTAAAAAGGACGAACAAAGCTTGACCAATTTTAGATTTCAGACAGCACCAAATGGGATTTGTTTTTATGGGCATTGGGGGTGTGCTTTAAGAGGTGACGTGACAGTGAAAGTCACAAAGCCCCAGTGTCAGCTGAAACCCCAGCAGCCAACCGAAACAATCCATGTGAATGTGAGGCCACTGGGACGGCAACGTGGCTTCACAAAACACCACTCTCAATTATCATCTCACCATCGTCGTTTTGATTTTTTATATTATTAATTTGGCATACCCCTACCGACTACCTCCACTTCCTTCTTGTCTGTTTCTGCTCTGTGTGGGTCTCCCCCAGACCAAGCAACCTCTACGATATTGTTGTTAATTTCTTTGGATGTCCCAGAGATTTCTTTGGTGATATGTCAAATCTCTCTCTAAATTTATGTGGTTTGTATCATATTATCTAATAAACCCAAAAGCCAGCATGAGTTGATGTCGAAGTACCCAAGTCTCTTCCTTTCTCAATCTCATATTGTCTAGTAATCTGATCATGTGTTTCTTTTGAGATGACTAGAGCAAATCTTGACAGTGAGTTCTTGAAAAGCTGATCTGACCTGACTTGGGTTAATTACAGCAAAGTTTTAAGTATCCTTTCCTATCCAACCATATGAATCAAAATACATCTCATCTTTGAGGTATCAATAAGATATTCAGATCATTCAAAAAAAAAATATATATATATATATATATATATGGTGATGTTTTGATTTTTTTTTAAAAAGAAAAATTGTTTTTGCAAGGGAGCATGGTACTTGCGTCGGACATATGGAAGGAGAAATGATGAGCCCACACGGCCACACCCCATGAGATGGAAAATAACGATTCTGTGAATGTCTACTTGTATGTTCCTAATGTGGTAAAAATTGACTAGTTGATCCTCCTTGCAGTTCTTGAAGCTTCAGTTGATTTGCATAGAAGAAAAGACAGGGAAGAGTCGGACTGACCCAACGGGGGACTCTCCGATGCCTAAGTCAGATCTTTCCACAGTAGATACTCAAGAGAGTTTTCAGTCAAAAGAAGTGATCCCATCCCCCACAATAGAGGCTTACCTTGGTATTTATAGGCCGCTGATGGAGTAGAGAAAGGGGGAAGTCCGTGGAGAGTCTTACTGGGCGTGAAGTCCTTGAGAGGAACGACCCTCTGATGCTAGGAATATTTTAGATCCTAGGGTATACTAGGAGAATATTCCCCTCTTATCTCGGAAGTGCAAAGCGTGGGAGGGGTGGATGCCTCTGATGACGTGTAGTCGATAGAATCACGTCCTTGTGATCAGGGATTACGTTCCTTGAATGTATGAGTGGATGAGAGCACGTTTTTGGGAGCCTTGCCTAATGAAGGCTGAGGTGGTAGCTCGGGCTGATGAGAGGCCGAGATGACAGCTCGGCCTGATGAGGGACCGAGGTGGCAGCTCGGCCTGATGAGGGGCCGAGGTGGCAGCTCGGGCTAATGAAGGCCGAGGTGGCAACTCGAGCTAATGAGAAGCCGAGGTGGCAGCTTGGGCTAATAGGGGCCGAGGAAGCAACTTGGGCTAATGAGGTGCCGAGGTGGAAGCTCGGCCTGATGAGGGGCCAGAGTGGCAGTGCAGTATTAGCTCGAACTCTTCTTGGCCATGCCGTGGTCAGGGAGATATACCCTCATCAATTCCCATTGGTATTTGAGCATGTGCAAAAACCACACTCTTTTACAAGAAACACTTCCCTCTAAAAAAAATATATATAATTAATACATGGAAGAAACCTCATCATTTATTTATAATCAATTAGATGCACTTATCTCATCGTATTTTGTTCTCATTTTTACACATAATATATTTTTTTTGTGGAATTTTGCATATTACTTATTGGAGGCAGTTTTCCTTTACCGACATTCAAGGGAGAATTCCTTGACCGAGGGATTCAGAGGGTATCAAGGAAAAATTGAGGTATAATTGACTTCATATTATAAGGGCAGAGTATTTTGTAACCCTAAATGAGTGTACTTTCCCGCACACAGTGGAGCAGAACTATCTCTTTACTTATTTAAGTGTTTATATTTCAAAACTATATTTGTATATATTCTAAGAATTTTCGCACGATTTTTTGACAATTTATCTATATGTATCCTCATAAACTTGCACATGTGGTCATTAATTTGTTAGGTGATATAGAAAGTAAATGTGGGAGAGATAAAGAGAACAAAAGTTCATGAACACTACCCACACTTCATATTAGAAAAAAATGCAACATCATCGTATCATGTGAATATATGTTGCATATACCCTTTGAATTTTCATATGATTTAAAAAAAAAAAAAAATATATATATATATATATATATACTTAAACGTATCTTGCATCTCTTTAATGCAATACAACACATTTCCTGAATCACCTTTCTATTACCAATATACTTCTAACCTTGCACACGCGAGTAGTGTATAATCACTTCCATAGCTTTACTTGTATGCCACTTTTTTTTTTTTTAGGGAGGGCGGGTGAGTAAAACTAGGGGACATGTACGTCGGCTCTACACTTATCATCATCCTATACATCTCTATTAGGTGAATGGTAAGCGACACATCATATATAGAGTCAAAGGGATAGTTGTTTGTTTGTACATTTCTTTTCATTTGCTCAATCTCCTACTCATTCCAAGCACCACTCAGTGCCAAAAAGCACCAATCTTTGGATACAATGGACCTAGCTATCACCATCAACTTCATTGTCTATCATTTTCGCCATCGCATTCATCATTGAAAATTAAAAAGAGAAGACCCAATTGTGGAGAGACCAGGTGCTGTTGGGTTTATTTATGGTCTTCCTGAGTAATTTTTTAGAACCTGTTCTTGGATTCATAAAAAAGAGATTGTGACAGTAATTTCTTTCTTAATTAAATATTTATAAGAGATGATCTTTGCAGGGAAAAAAATGATTTTTTTTATTGATAGCTCTTAAGGTGTTAAATAATCGGTAATTTTACTTTCATACCCTTTAAGTATAACATAGGTAATTTTGATAATGATATAATGATATGTTACTTTCAACTTATTTTTGAAAAGCTTATATATTCCTATTTAAAGTACTTTTGAGAATATATAAGACAAGAGGCAATTACAATGTGTCAAGTTCTAAATATAGTTCTTAGGTTGTGAGTCACATTTGGTTAAATTGATGGGGGCTACAATCGTGTAGAATTTGTTTTCCTTTACACAAAAGGAGGCAGTCATTTTGCCATACTTTATATAGGGTCCATAAATGATAGTACATAATCTTTTGTAGGATAAAATACTGTCAAATTTTATAATTACATTTGGTTTGGTTTTTTTTTTTTTTTGGATAAGAAGAAAGTTCATCCTAAAGAAAATCATGTACAGCCTAAGGCCTCTTGAACGATTGACACTACAAGAAAAAGGGGTATTTGCGACACTTTTTTAGAGACGGACATATTTTCTGTCTCCTAAATTAATCATTCGAGACATAAATAAATTCGTCGCTAAATTTTGATTATTTGAGACAAAGAATATACCGTCGCAATATTTGAGACGGGTTATTTCCGTTGCCATTGTACTGTCCCTATATATTTAACAATTGGGACAGAAAACTTACCGTCTCAATTTTTGAGACAGATATTTCCGTCCCGTCAGCGATTGAATTTATATCTATTACGACGGACAGTTTTTCCATCTCTAAATGGACAATTAGGGACAAAAATAATTTTGTCCCTAGTTATGAAGCAATTGAGACAGATTATAACCGTCCCATATTTAGGGACGGATTATTTTCTGTCTCAAGTATTACGAATTGGGACATTTTATACTCCATCGCTACTGCTCACGTATTTTCCTATCAGTTTTATATCTATTATGACAGATAGTTTTCCGTCTCTAAATTGGCATACTGTTAAGTTTGTCTCGAATTCTTGACCCGTTTTGAAGATTGACCCGATCTGACATATTTTGGTGGCGACCCGAATGGGAAATTTTCTGAGATCTGTGATGGAAGCAGAGGGCTTGGGCCGATAGGCCCAAGCCCGGAGCCCATCACTGATCTCGTATGGGGGTGCGGGGGCTACGCCCCCGCGGTATGGTTCGACCGGATCGACCGCGACCCGATGGGTCGAACCGCTATTTGGCGTATATATATATAATGTACTGTTGCTTGTTGAGAGTCATTGTATTCTAGGGTTTTCACGAAGCTAGGGTTTCAGGGCGAGTTCTTCCTCGCCGCTGCTAGGGTGTAATCCTTCATCTGCATAGTGAATCATCTTCTTCTTCGCCCGAGGACGTAGCACACCACCCTGGTGTGTGAACCTCGTTAAATCTCTGTGTCGTACGGATCTATTGTCTCTCTTTATTCGTGTTTCTTGGTGTTTGATCTAACACATACCTATGTAGCAATTGAGACAGATTTTGAGACAGATTTTAACCGTCCCATATTTAGGGACGGATTTTATTCTGTCTCAAGTATTATGAATTGGGACGGTTTATTCTCCATCGCTACTGCTCACATATTTCACCTTCCCGCGCAACACTTAGCCAACCGCGCTTTTCCATATTTCGACAACTCTGGAATTATGAAGGGGAAAATCACTACGCCGCTGCTCGCATTCCTCTTTTCCAAAATCATAGCCTATGCTCGCATACCTGCTCGTCATATTTCAACCGAGATTTTCCAAAATCGAAGACCTAACAGGGTCATTATATTTCACGCCTTCACTCACTGGTTTCCCACGCAGTGAGCAACCATTGTAAATCTCCAAGAAATCCGATCATCTTCCTTCCCAAAACTGAAACCCAAAATCAGGTACGCTATTTTCCTCTCCCACTTCTCTTTATTATGATTTTTCTTGTATTTCGATCTATTCATTACCATTAAATCTCATATTACAACCGAGTTTTTCAAAATCTAAGAGTAAAGCGTTTCCGCCTTTATGTATCCCTGTTTCCCACGAAGTGAGAGCAGCCGCTGTAAATCTCCCTCAAAATCGATCATCTTCCTTTCCGAAAGGTGAAACCCGAACTCAGGTATGCTATTTCCCTCTCTCACTTCTCTTTATTATGATTTTTCTTGTATTTTGATCTATTCATTACCATTAAATCTCATATTACAACCGAGTTTTTCAAAATCTAAGAGTAAAGCCTTTCCGCCTTCACTCCCTGTTTCCCACGAAGTGAGAGCACCGCTGTAAATCTCCCTCAAAATCGATCATCTTCCTTTCCAAAAGGTGAAACCCGAACTCAGGTATGCTATTTCCCTCTCTCACTTCTCTTCATTATGATTTTTCTTGTATTTAGATCTTTTCCTTATCATTAAATCCAGTCATATTTCAACCGAGCTTTTTCAAAATCGAAGATCTAACAGTGCCTGGTTTCCCATGAAGTGAGAGCAACCATTGTCAAGAACCCCTGAAGAAACTCGATCATCTTTCTTCCCAAAAGCTGAAACCCTAAGTCAGGTATGCTATTTTCCTATCTCACTTTTCTTTATTACGATTTTTCTTGTATTTTGATCTATCCTTACCATTAAATCAGCATAAGAGAGAAATCCATGGAAATGGTGGAGTTCCTGTCTTTTACCATGATCATTGTAGTGTTTCTTAATATGTTTGGATGAGTATTCTTGCTCTTTTTTTTTTTTTCTTTAATTTTTCTTTACACCTATGAGCAGCGTGGTATATGAGATGAATCCACAGAAGTGGCCGTTTAATGCTTTCCCAAATTTCAGAATGAATTCAATACCCATATCCAAAACTAATTCATATAATACAACGGTGAGTAACATATTAGAGCTTGAATTAGAAATTAAATTGATCCATTATTTGTGCTGCAGTTCCAGAGATTGAATGGTTTAAAAATATGTGATTATGATGGCTGATCATGGAACAGTTTGCATCATGTAATAGCATAAAAAACTTAGAATTTACAGATCAAAGACTGGGACAGCGTTAGGAGTGTATGAATTAGGAATTAAGTAGAGGAGTCTACTATTTTCCCTGACTGTAGCACATGGCTTATTTTCCCCTGTTTTTAGGGATATTTAGGCCAGATTTGATGATGATTGAATTTTCAGTTTTTTAATCATAGATGATAATTGAGGCTTCCACCCCTTACTCTGTAAAATAGATTCCCACTATCTCATATCATGTGCTTTTTTTCCCCTATTTGAAATAGGTGCAAATGAGAATCCATGTGGCTAACTCTATTTAGTTGGATAGGTTGAGTTGGAGGAGGTGTTGCTTGTTAGCCATGTGTAAATATGGGTAAATAGATTCTCTATTGAACAACTGAATTTTCTTTCAATGGTGAAGGAAGAAACCCATCTCATGGTCATCAGTATCATTAAATGATCAAGGGAAATTAACTAGCTTAAGTTAGAGGTATAGCATGTTCATGTGAGACTGTTTGCATGAACAGTGGTTTGGGGCCAATATGAATAACTATCTGGCTGAGATTATTTACCTTCAATTTTTTCAAGTTTAAGAGTTAAGGCGGCACAAACAAGGTGCCAAGGTGTCACCTATGCGACTAAGGCGCTAATCCAGACAAAGCCGCTTGCTATGCGATGCTTTGACAACTAAGGTTTTGAAGATGGAAAGCAACAAGTAGATATCCTCCCATAAAAGGTCTATGTTGAGGACATCAAAGTAGACATGACTGAAGTGGTGATAGATGAGGTAGAAGAAACTTTATAATCATGCTCGTGTAACTACTCCAAAATCTTACCGTATATGATAGTCAACTTTTCCATTGGATTCTTTATTTTCTTATTCAATTTCGAAGTTGTTAGATCTAGGAATTTTTTAGTTAAGCAATCATTGTTGATAATGACTCTAAAATTGTATCCATTTCATTTTTGTTCTAGTTTAATTTTCTTTCCCTTCCCTTCTTTTCCACCAGAGAGCCATTTTGTTGGTAGGAACAAATAGTATACTTGGAAAATTTGTGTGTATAGGTTCTTCCTTTACGTTTCTTCACTATTTCATTAGGTAACTAAAGGAGATAATGTGAGTGGGTTGGCATACCTCTGGTAGCCCAGTTTCCTTTTTCTCCTATTCTCTCAATTTTCTCTCTTCTGATTCTGTTACTACTACTTAGGATTTGCGATTCAACTGATGGCGAACGACTTATTCAAGATGTAGTGACCTCTTGGATTGAATAACTCTTAGGACTGCAAGAATTTTATGTTGATATTAGCAATCATGTGTTGGGTTTTAGTTTCTGTCTGGGTCTAGTTTACTTAGCTGTCCTCTGTCTAAAGAACGGAATTTGTAACATGCATTGCTGTCTGCTGAGGATGTCAAGGGGTTGCATTCAGTAAGATGTAAGTAATGCTGAACTTTGTTTTTCAATTTGCTACAACTATAAAGGTTTTGAAAAATAATGTGATGGTGGGTTTCGGTAGCTTAATTGATGGTTTATATTTATTAATTTACAGTCTACTTATGAAATTGGTTTATATTATCAACACTCAATAATGTAGGCACTAAAAGAATTATTGTTAATGAGAAATCCTTCATGTTGTGACACTCAAGTGTTGTTTGTTTTGCATTCCCGTACTCAGATTCCAGAATGTGTCTGTGAAGCCGGTCCATTCTTGAAAGACATTTTTATGCATTTTGAGTTCTCGTTTTGGCTGTCTCATGTTCTCGTGTGTGTGGGCCGTGATTTGTGAATGAGATATGAAGCTCTGAAGACCTTCTGGCTTTCATCTACTTCAACTCGAATGGCTGATTTTCATAGATACTCCTCTCAAAATTATGATTCTGTATGCACCTTCTCTCTCAGAATCTTAAACGCAGGAGCCAACCTTTGAATCTCATAGGTACCACAGCCAAAAATCCTCCACTCTTCCCTGGCCCTATGCTCAACCTTCCGCATAGAGGTATTCTTTGGTTCCCGATAACTTAATCCATGTTCTTGACTGAAACTGATATGGAAAACGGTGTGCAATCCTCAGGGATCTCTTGATGTGGGCTCACATCTCTGACTACCTCACTTTCAAGAGATCAAAAAATTTCAAGTCCACAGTATGACTTCTAATTTTTTGCTCTTCATTCTTCAGATTCACTAATATGTATCATACCTGCTCTGTTTTGGGTGTTGAGTTTGATAGGAGAATGAAGTGTTGGATCTCTCTTTCATTCTACTAGTGCTACTAGTTCTGGGATCACTTAAGCTGCAAAATCTAACCAAGCATTTGTCCAACTGCACTCCTGGCATAAATACTTCTCCTTTTCACATTTAGATTTGATTCCTATTCAAAGTAGATAAGTCATTATGTTATGACAGCTCACAGCAGTTAAGATTTAAATTCGTCATTCTTTTGGTGTTACCCATCATGAATCAGCAACTTACTTCCACTTGGCATATGGAGTATGAGTTGATACAAAATTGAGGAAACTAAAGGGAAATCATGTTCCCTTGGGTGGTGACTATGGATTCTGGTCCTCGACAAGTTTTTCACTCCTAATTATCTACAAAGCAGGGGTTATCAATAGGCTAACAGATGAGTCATATTCAGTGAGGATGAGGATGCAGTACTACATTAATTCATCTCCTGTAAATTACCAATAGACACTGGTCTATTTGGGGAGTATCTAGTGATGCCGTTCAAAGTGGAGCTTTTTCTTGCAATAATAAAGGCCCCTTTAATGAGAGGGAGAGTGATGTAAAACCTGGGTCAGGAAACCCAATATGGGACTGTGGTAGGCCCACCCAATCGTTTCTGCAGCTTTATATTGGGAGGTCTCCAACTCACCAGACTTAAACCTATTTTCTTCAACTGCTCAAGAATTAAGACTGAAAAAGACAAGACCAAGTGACCCTGGAAGGAGCTGTACTCTTCAAAATGCATGCCCCATCACCAATTTCTGATTCTTTGTCAGACAAAAAAAACTGCCATAATGTTTAACTCAGAAATCACCTTCTGCACCATTTTTCCATAAACTCAGCTGGAACAGTAAGGTCAAAATCCAACAAGTTTCTTCTAAATTCAGTAGTATAAATGATAGACCAGAGTTCAAATGATAGATCCACCACCCTAACATCAAAGACAAGAATCGCCAAGACCTCTTTAGAGGATAAGTGAGTGAATATAGGTGGGTATAAATCTCTCATAGCTTTCCCCCAAAATCCCTTTATCTTCCCAAAAGTAGCTTCTTGCAACATTATCCAGCTGAATAGCAGTCAATGCCACAAAATCTTGATGAAATTTCATAAGGTTCTTCCAAACTAACACCCCAAGAGAACCAACTCACCTAAAGGTATTTAACCCTCCATCTGACATTAGGTACAAGTCTAGTTACTTGCAACATTATCCAGCTGAAAGCCTTAAGTCTTATTACTTGTTAAGAAGTTCACATTAGGTACAAGTCTAGTTCCTTTTATTATTATTATTAAAAAAAAGGAAAAACTTTGCACAGAGTTGTAACCCTCCTCCCAATCAGTTGAATGGAATTGAATTATTTTAAAGCGTTTGTATGTGAATGTGAGGAACTATCTCTCTTGCAGCAACATAGGCTGTGTATGGCAGTGTTTTTATTCCAAATTAGTATTTTTGTGTTTTCGTTCATTTGGAATGCTTCTGTACCAAAAAAAATGTCGTATGGTAAAACTGGAAAAAATATATTTCTGCTACTAAAACAGAGTAGAAACACGTATGGAATGCATATTAACAGAATTATATCTTCTGTTCTGTGGTGGTATTGGTGGCTGTAGCAAGAGTGTAAAATACAGAATTTTTAGTAAAAAAATTCTTTTTGTTAAACTCTGTCTTGAATGTGAAGTTTGATTCTTTTTTTATTAAGCAGAAATCTCTTTTACCCTTTCTATTTTGGTTGAGATCAAGATATTTCGTTAATTTTAACAAATAGATTTCTGCTCTAAACCCCTAACCATTCCTTTCTTTGTTCCCTCACGTGCATTGATTTGTCTTTTGGCGCAGTCAAATCATTGGCAAAAACAAACGCAAAAGAAAAACCATTTGAATTTGTTAATTGAACAATTGTTTTGGAAGAAGGGAGACAACCACTGCATCAAGGAACTCTGCAAGGAAGTTTAGAAGTATGTTTGATAGAGTAAATTGGAACGAATACTTTAGATGGAAATTAATGCTAGTTTAGATTAAAAGACCGTTTCTTCTTCTAATATGTACAGTATCAATTCATCGGTTCTTCTTTTCTCTCCCTCCCTTTTTTTTTAACTCCTTAAACAAGGGGTTTCCTTTTTTACTCTATTTGGTTGCAAGTAAAGGGCAGATAAAGGAATTGAGATTGACACCCATATGTTTTTAGTAAAACCTGAATAAGATTGTGAAATGAGAATTAAAATACCATATGTTTTGGGAAAGAATTTTTCATTCCAACCAGTGATTAGAGTTCACTCATTATAATTTTTGTAAGCAAAAGAACCTTAGTGCCTTAGTGGTCCGGGTATAAAATATCAGACCCGCTATCCAATGAAAGGGATAGCGAAAAAGTATCTACAACAGGGAAGGGCAGCATAGTCCACACGAGTTTGGAAGTTTCCTGCTCCAGGTTGGCAAGGTCTTTTATTTTTTTGTTTTCAAAAGTAAATTCTTAGTTCCTTTTATTACTTTTATTAAAAAAACATGAGAAAGAATCTGGCCACCTTGATTGAACCGGGTGTAAAAGACTCTATTCCTCCTTTGTCGAATCAATGGACATATGGACTAGTTTGCGAAACCTTGGTGCTTAAACTGGATGACCGATGTGTAGTATTGCTGTCACTAGGCCATTGTGTGATTCTTACCCTTTTATGTATTTTTGGAAAACAGTTGCCCACCTCGCATAAATTGGTGTCTATACTTGGGTTAATGCAATTCTATTTCATTTCATTGGTTCCATATTGATTGTGTATTTCTAAGTTTGGTTGGTAAGTTCCTAATTAATTATCTTCGAAATGAGACTGTGGTACCCATAATATCTCGTTCATTTATTTTTTAATTTTCATGCAGGAAAAAATGGATGCAGAACTAGAAAAGAAATCAGCAGAAGAACAGATGGACAATGATGTGCATGAGGATATCTTCACTAAAGTAATGGGCCCTGAAGGTCATGGATGGGTGCGTTTAATGGGAAGAGGGGTAAGCCCAAAGGATTGGCGCCAGTCATCACAAGACATTGCTGAAATTCGTCGGGAGAATGTCGAGTTACGGAGTGAGGTGAAATGTCTGAGAGAGCAGAACACAAAGCATGAAGAGCTAATATCTACAATGCAATCTCAGCTCAATATGCTAATGCAAATTGTGGTAGGGAAGCAACAAGACGGTGCTCAGAACATAGAGGTATCGTTTTATACTCTAGCTATTTAATTATCGTATATTAGTAGTTTTACAGTTTTTAAAACGATGTTTATGGAGAAAATTTCATACGGAAAGACATTCTTTATGCTTCACATCGTGAAGGTCATTTATCTCATTCATTTTGAACTCTTGTGATCATGTCAGCCTTATGCTCGAGGTGAAATGAATTTATGTTGATTATAATGTTTATAATTACTTACCATTGAATAGTTGCGAATCATTGATTAATATACTAACGTTAGTATCTAAACTATGCAGGCTGAAGTTGCTGTTGAAGGTTGACGCGCGTGTCTTAACTCTTGGGCCAAATATCTTTTTGTTTTGAAATTTTTTGATGATAGAAAAGCTAAAATTGTGTATATAGATGAATGGTTCAACTTAAGGAGAGTGCATGTCATGTTGGAGTTGTATGTTGCTATGAGTCTTCATCTTAGAGGTGTCAAAGTTCCCTATTGAATAATTTCTCTGAAATATTAGTTTTTGAGACGGGTTATGTAAATATTAAGTCTTTGTATGGATTTCTTTCATGTTAATACTTTTGGATGATATAATTATTAACTGTTGTTTGGTTAGATCTAGTAATGTGTAAGAACAGGGTCATTATATTATGCATGCCAGCAACATGAAATTTTTTTTTTTCTACATGATTTTTAGAGACGGATTTTTTCCGTCTCTAAAAGCATAAAGCTTTTCTTAATTGCAACGGAAATTATATGTCTTTATAAGGTGGACATTATTCAAGACAGAAAAAATTTGTCCCAAATGATAAAGTATTTAAAAAAAGCTTTTATTAATTGAGACGGAAGTAATCTGTCTCTATAAGGGGGAAATTATTAAAGACAGTAAAAATCTGTCTCATATGATAAACACCTTTCTTATTTGGGACGGCCGTTATCTGTCTCTATAAGGGGGAAATTATTAAAGACAGTAAAAATCTGTCTCATATGATAAACAAATTTCCTATTTGAGACGGTAGTTATCTGTCTCCAATGACATAGTTTTTTAATAGTTTACGACGGTAAATAAGGGTGGCAAATAATCCTTTAGTTATAGAGACAGAAATATATTGTCGCTAAGTTACCTGGGCAACATAATATTTGTGACGGGTTTTTCCATCGCTTTAGTTTCTATTTGCGACGGTTAGTTTCCGCCTCAAAATTTGTCGCAATTAACCACTTAGAGACGGAAAAAAAATTCCGTCTCTTAAATTATGGGACGGCTGTTGTAACGACAGTTTTGGGACGGAAATTTATATTGTCCCTAATATGTATTAGCGACACTATTTTAGTATTTGGGACAGATAATTTCCGTCCCAAAAACCCTTTTTTCTTGTACTGAGAAGATCATGGATCCAAGGAATGGATTTATTGTCTTAGACAAAATCGACGGGAACTTTCTTGCTAGGCTATCAACAATACCGTTAATAGTCCTAGAAATACAAAAAAATGTAATCGGCTAAAAAGTGGCTGCTACACAATTAAATGTCTAGAATAATTTGGAGAATGATGAGGTTAGTTGTGGTTTTCTCTGGATTGGTAATAGAGGAAATAACCTCAAAATTATCTGATTCAACAATGATATGGTACAAACCTAAGGATTTAGCATGAAGAAGACCGATGTGGATAGCTAAACTTTCACCCAACACTGTCAAGTTGAATGAAACATGCTTGGAGACGGCTACTATTTGAGCTCAAAATTATCCTGAAATATAATCCAATACCCCATTCGAACTTCCTTGTGGGAGAGCCGCATCGCAAGTCAGCTTTACAAAGCATACGAAATGAGGCTTCCAAGTAACTACATGGGGGTGGAAGAGGAAGTAGTAGTGTCCCCCTTCGGGATATGCTCTCTTTTACTTCACTGAATTCTAGGAAAGATTGTTTAGGATGTTGTATAATCTCCATAGGAGACCATACCTTCTTGTTAAAACAAGGTCGTTTTTGGCTTTCCATAGGCTCCAACATATAAATGATGCAAGAGAAAGGGATTCATGAGCAATGGTTTTGTTTGATGCAAAAATAGCATCCCATTCTTGAATCCACATAGACATCTTTGGATCTGGAATTTAGGAACAAAATATGATAGATAGCATCCAATCCAAAAAATTTGCACCCAAAAAGGATGTGATTCTTCGAAACCATTTAGGCAGGGCACCACATCTTTGGCATGTCATTCAAAGGAATGTGATTATGGGAGAAGGCTTCATTGGAAGCTAGACCTTGAGCAATAACACACCAAAGAAAGCTCTTGATCTTTGGTAAAGTCTGAATAGATTATATACGCTTCCATACTCGGATCTCCAAATTCCAGACGACATTTTTCTTTGGATCGGCATAGAGGAGGCCAAGAGATCAAGGGAATATTTTATTTATTCTTTAAAATTCTCTGGAAAAAAAAGGTCGTTGCCTTCGGAATTTGATCATGCTGAGAAGTAGGCAATTTGTGTAATTTGACATGGAAAAATTTTCGAATCAAGAATTTCTCATTTCTTGTACGGGAGAGTAACTGTTACTTCCACCCCTGTAAATTTGTGAAAGTGAGATCCCTAATAACATTGAGAAGATTAGCCTTTGAGACACCAAATTCTGTCGGGAATCCAACATATTTATAGGGCCCATCGCCATACAGAATTTTAAGCACTCAGAAAACCAACGCTTAAATCTTGCTTTTGAGTATTGGGATTTATGTAAGAGTGGACTTACTGTTATAGATAGATTATCCTGTAGCACAACAATATAGATCCAAGTAGTCCTTAAGAGACATAATCTCTCGCAAATCAACCTTACAGAATATAAGGCAATCATCTGCAAAAAATAAGATCGGTAATGATCTATTTCTGATTTTAATCTCATATATGGCAAGGGACTTGTTGCTGCCAAAAAACCCCGCTAGTCGAACCTACACAAACACAGACGACGGAGGCCCGGAGCTTTGTCCGGGGTTAGTCCTCGGACGCTCAAGTCAGGGTTGGCCGCACAGTTCAATAAGGGAGTAATGGTGAGGGTATCAGAGCTTACCTTCTTCCTTCTTCTCGGCCCCCCTTATATAGCTCATAGGGTTTAGGGTTTTCCCTTTCCTTCCCAGCGTCCTTCTCGGGTCCACCTTCTTCCCTCTTAGAGTCCCACTCGAATACGTCCATCCTTCTGGGGGGAATATTCCCTTCATGCAGACGACGTGATCCCACGTGATTTTGTGAGCGTGCCTCAGTGATTGAGTGTGCTTGAGTGTGAGTGATTTCTTTGAACCTTCGTCCGGCGGAGGACACGTGTCTCAGAGGCGACACGTGTCATTGCCCCCACCGAGAGGTCAATTTGGCTATATCAGGAGCCCCCTTACTCCCACTAGGAGCTTCTTCCTGTGGGAGTAACCAACATCTTCTTCTTCTTTTTTGGTTGACTTGTTCCTTCGGCCTTGGCATTACTAGCGACCGAGGCTTGGGGTCGACCAAGAGAGAGACCTTCGGTCAATTCGGATCGGCCTTACCGAGCCCCCTGCCGAGGCGGGGACCCTTGGTCAGGTCCATTCGGCTTTGGCCGAACTCCTATCCGAAGGAGGGACCCTCGGTCAGGTCCGTTTGGCTTTGGCCGAACTCCCAACCGACAGGGGGACCCTCGGTCAGGTCCGTTCGGCTTTGGCCGAACTCCCAACCGAAAGGGGGACCCTCGGTCAGGTCCGTTCGGCTTTGGCCGAACTCCCAACCGAAAGGGGGACCCTCGGTCAGGTCCGTTCGGCTTTGGCCGAACTCCCATCCGAAGGGGGGACCCTCGGTCAGGTCCGTTCGGCTTTGGCCGAACTCCCAACCGAAGGTGGGACCCTCGGTCAGGTCCGTTCGGCTTTGGCCGAACTCCCATCCGAAGGGGGGAGCCTCGGTCAGGTCCATTCGGCTTTGGCCGAAGTCCCCACCGAAGGTGGGACCCTCGGTCAGGTCCGTTCGGCTTTGGCCGAACTCCCAACCGAAGGTGGGAGCCTCGGTCAGGTCCGTTCGGCTTTGGCCGAAGTCCCCACCGAAGGAGGGACCCTCGGTCAAGTCCGTTCGGCTTTGGCCGAACTCCCAACCGAAGGTGGGACCCTCGGTCAGGTCCGTTCGGCTTTGGCCGAACTCCCAACCGAAGGGGGGACCCTCGGTCAGGTCTGACTTTGGCCGAACTC
The DNA here is from genome assembly GCF_013358625.1 of Macadamia integrifolia. Taxonomy (NCBI): domain Eukaryota; kingdom Viridiplantae; phylum Streptophyta; class Magnoliopsida; order Proteales; family Proteaceae; genus Macadamia; species Macadamia integrifolia. Next base: position 14,997,256 of record NC_056563.1, on the reverse strand, counting down.
CCATCCGAAGGACGGACCCTCGGTCAGGTCCGTTCGGCTTTGGCTGAACTCCCCACTGAAGGAGGGACCCTCGGTCAGGTCTGTTCAGCTTTGGCCGAACTCCCAACCAAAGGGAGGCCTTCTGTTAGGTCCGTTCGGGCGTAAACCTTGAGGCTTCGTATCCTGACGTGGCGGTACCATTAATGCTCGGGAAGTCGTACCGCCTTTCCCCCATCTATATAGTGTGGGGGGCCATTTGTGGGGCATTTTTCTTGTCCCTTCGGAGAGCTCACCTTCGGCCTCGGTATCCCTTTGAACCTTCGCCTTCATCTTCCCTTAGTTTAGCAACACCCACAAGTAAGTGATGTCTTCCTCGTCGGGCTACAGCCCATCGTCCCGCGAGAGGTCAAGGCCGAAACGTAGGCATAGGAGTCCTGGGGAAGTCTGAGGGATGTCCTCGGATTCCACCGACTCTCCCTCCTCCCGCGGCCTCACCGTCGGGGTCCAGGGGTGGCTCCAACGGCGAGGGGTTCAGGGAGAGGGTGCTCGATTCCCGAGCCTAGACCCAGGAGCCCCTAGAAGTGGAGGCTCTCAACATCGTCTCTACGATGGACGAACCAGAACTGGAGGAGCTGAGGGCCTCCTTCGGTGTTTCGAACGCTTTCGAGCTCCGTCTGCCCAGACCCTCCGACTGAGCCAGCTATCGGAACTCCGAGGAGCTGTGCTTGTACAAGGAGGCCTTCAAGGCCGGTCTTCGGCTGCCCCTCCACCCCTTCTTTACCAAAGTGTTTCGGCACTATGGGGTATGCCCGACCCAGCTAACGCCGAACGGGTGGCGACAAGCGTTAAGCTTCATCATCTTCTTCGTACGGCACAAGAGGCCCCTCTCCCTTTCCCTCTTCATCAATTGTTTCCTTCTTCAGGCCTGCAAGGGGCTTACGGGTTGGTATTATTTTTGCCCCCGAAAGGACCTTCGGCTACTGAAGGGTTACCCGACTTCCATCCACGGATGGAAGGAAAAGTTTTTCTTTGTGAAGTCGACCGAGGGGGTGCCCTTCGGCACGGTCTGGGATATCCCAAACCTTAGGGATGTGAACTCCGCCCCTGCCCTATTCGGGGCAGACGCGGAGTCGTTGGCAATGGTGAGGCGACAAGAAGGCTGTTCTCCAGTCGAGGCCGACTACCTCAAGTCCAACGCCATACTCTTCAAGTTCGGGCTTAGCCCGGGTGAGTTAGGCTAGCCCCCGTCTGCTTCCTTCGAGTGTCGGTTCTTTGTGCTAATTCCCTTGCTTCTTCTTGCAGTGCAAGTCACCAGGGCCAAAGCTAAGGCCGCCACCGCCGCGAGGCAGGCACAGATCAAGGAGGCCAAGGCACGTGATGCCCAACAACAACCGAGGCCAAAGCGGAAGGAGAAGAAGGGACCATCCTCCGAGACCCCGAAGAAGAGGCCCAGAGCCGAAGGGCCGAGTGTTGAGGTTGTCCATGTAATACCCCGCTTCTAAAACCCGGTCTGATTTCGTGGTTGAACCGGTTTAACCATGCAGGAACCGAGCCAGAGGAAATTAGAGTGGGTTCCTTATGGGCTATGATGGCACGGGTGACCTTAAACACCGGCTGGCCCGACAAGTCCGAGCCAGTGCCAGAAGAGTCGGGAGTGCCCAAGCCGTGTACATGCACCTACCATAAGGCTATGTACGGATAAAACAGGTATTATATCCGTATTTTAAGGTATATACGTATGCTACATCGTATGCCTGGGGTGGGGTTCGCGCCGAGGCCCGAATCCGATCTAAATCCCAAGTTTTGGCCCTCAGGTGGGTAGGACAGGTGGGTACACCCACCCACCTGAGTGACCCATCCATGTGCACTGTTCACTTATTAGGAATTATATATAAAGCTTTATGATTTTCTCTTCTTTCCATTTATTACCCCCGTACGTTGGTGAGAAGAGTAAAGAGGAGAGAGAAAAGAAAGGGAAGAAGAAAGGAAGAGAAGGAAGAGGAAGAAAAGAGGGATTCTAGCGGCGTCGAAGCTCGATCTTCCCATTCCAGTGCCGGGAGAGTGATCTTCAACTCGAGATCTACAGTTGGAGGTAAGAAAATTGGGTTTTGTGAACATTCACCATACCCAAGCTTTAAAACCCTTGATTCGAGTTTGGTTTTTGAGATCTTGTAAATCTCCTTTGAAATGATGAATCTAAGGTTTAATAGATGATTTATGGGTTGATCTTGAAGGATTTGAAGAGATATTGACACGGTGGAAGGAACATTGTGGGTTTGAAGTGATTGGAGGGTTTGAAGTCGTTCTTGAGCAAAGAAGGTAAGATGGTTTTCCCTCACTTGAATCTAACCTAGATCTAGGTTAGAACCATCCTATAGGACCTTGAAGGTGTGAAGAATGGGTGGGGAAAAGCCCCATTTGAATCCCCAAAGGAGGGAGAAAGTTGGGAAGAAACAGGGTGTTTCCCGCCAAGACCGGTGGGTACAACCGGTGGGCCCCTACCCGCCTGTGGGTACCCACCTGAGAAGGCAGGGGCCTTCGGGCCCAAGACCGGTGGGTAGCACCGGTGGGCCCAACCGGCGGGCCCCTACCCGTCGGTCCTAGCAGGGGCCCCTGGCCCAACCGACGGGTACAACCGGCGGGCCCCTACCCATCGGTCCCAACCGGTGGGTATACCGGTGGGCCAGACTGCCCACCTGTCTACCCACCCATGTGGCCCCAAAGGTGATCCTTATGTCTGATCGAACCCAAATCGGACGTGTGACCTTCTTTTGACATTCTAAACACGATTTTGACATCGGATTTCATTAATTTTGATCCTAAAATGGTGAAGTACTAACCTCGCTCAATTATGTTAGGTTCACCAAATCCTACCCGATTCGCACCGGATCTCACCCGTACCGAACGGGAATCTTTGTACGCTACAAGTAAGTGGAGAGAGGACGTTTGGCCTTGTTTCCAGCCATTGTTTGGCATTCATTTAATTATATCTAATCTAGTCATGCCATCATGAATATGCTATGTAGATTAGTTATTCCACACATTGATGTGCATATGTGCTATGTTTACTTTTCAAATGCCAATTGAATGAGATGTTTATATGTTGAATGTGGACATCATGGTGCATAATGCATTGATAGACTAGATGCCGTAGTCGGCTTGGAAACGAATGCATTGGTGGCCCGTGGAATGGGACATGGTGGCACTATGCAATCGTACTATTGTCATATAGGAGCATGCGGTATTAGGATTTTCACCATCCCGTGCTACGACCCTTCCCAATAGGGGTTAAGGTGTTGGGTTACTATTTGGGGGAAAGCAGGGGTCGCGATTGTCGGACACTGTGGCGGTTAGGCATTACACCCGACGAGTCATGTAGGACAGTCGGCAACCCCGGTGGTACATTCAAGAGGGCCAATCGTACTGCTTTTAAATTGCTGGAGTCAGCACCTTTATTTTCAGTCATTTACATTTCTGTTGAGAGCCGGTGGATGGCATTGTCTTTACTTTTCTGAGTACTCACAGTGGGCCTTCTCCGACAGCCCTATGGGCGTATCGCGGGAGGGAGTTCGCGGCTCGTACCCGGAGTATACGCGCACTGTGGTTGTAGTAGCACTAAAACCAAGGACTTAGTAATGTTGCTTAGGTGGATGTAATTTAAAATGTATAGCATGGCATGTAGTGCATATGACGTGTTGTGATGTGTGGACTGTTGTGTGTGGTCCATCTTTCTACTTACTGAGCTAGTGAGCTCATCCCACGTGTACACCCCTTTTTAGATGATTTTGCAGGTCATACATCTGAGGAGTATGGGGTGGGTCCCACAGTCGAGTTTCCTGAAGAGGACTGGTGGACCCCTGAGGAGTTAGAGCACGGCACTGACTGCTCGTGCGAGAGCTGTGCTGCGGGACAGCACTTCTGAGGCCGTGCTGAGCTCCACTTCTGAGGCCGAGCTGAGCTCTTCTATGTGATGCCGAGCTGGGCACAACCCTTGATGCCGAGCTGAGCTCCAGCCTTGATACCGAGCTGAGCTGTGTACTCTGATGGTTTTGATGATTTCCTGTATATACTTGATATTTGAATTTTATTCTTTTTGTGTATATATCATGCCTTCGGGCCCAAATGTATATAATTATTGTATCACCATTCGGGTATCAAGTATATGGGATTTATTCATAGGTAAAACTTAGTCTTCCGCTGATCTGATGAACTTATATTAGTGTGCGTATGCTGTGGTGGAATACAGTAGCTGATGATCGTGGCAGGTTTGGGTTAACCGTTGTTAACTCGGTCACCGCTCCGGTTCAGTGTGAACGGGGTGTGACAGTCTAGGCCCTCGCAGCTCTGGGCCGAGACGGGCCTGCTCAAGACCCCTCCCCTGCCGCTATCTCCCGAGGCCCGAGGGTTGCGACGACGAGGGCTGAGGTGGGGTTCGTCCCCCAATGGTCAGTGAAGGAAGACGACACATTGGCCGTCGGACGGGTCGCCCGAGAGTTGGTGATGAAGGGGAGTCTTCCCCGAGATGCCACCGAGGCCCAGAAGCAAGGGACGGCGGCGATGATCACGTCCACATGCATCTTCATGGCGGGGGTAAGCTTCGGTCCCCCTACCTTCTTCTTCTACTGTTCTTTTTTTTGCATTTTGACCTTCGGTATTTCGTGCAGGCTCAGAATCAGATGGGTCAGCTGGCGGCTCGAGCCGAGGCTATGTGCCGAGACCTTGAGGTCGCCGAGAGGGAGAAGGTCTCCCTAGACAACGAGAGCACCCTCCTCCTCGAGAAGGTGGAGCACTTGGAGAAAGAGCTAGTCTTCGAGCGTCGACAGTGCGATCGGAAGCTCTCGGAGCTGAAGTCGCAGGTGAAGGCCCGAATTCAGGAAGCCGTGGCTCGAGGGGTCGAGGAGTATCGGTCCTCCGAGGACTTCAGGGAGGAGATAAAACGCGCCATCGCCCAGGGGTACACAATGGGCGCCACCGAGGTCCGAGATTGGGTCCTCGAGCGCTACCCCGGGGTCTCCTTTGAGGATAGCGGCCTCATCTTCGAGGACGACGATGTGGAGGTGGCCCCATTGGCCACCGAGGTTACCGATGCCGATGGCAGAGGCTGCAGCGAGGAAGGCGAGGTCCAGCTGCATCGAGAAGTCCTCCTGACTCCCGGCCATGGAGGTTCGGATCAGGAGACCCTCCCAGCCGAAGACGAGGCCGTGAACCCGACGGACGCCCCTTGAGGTCACCTCGGGCCTCAGCTCAGACCGCCCCCCCCCTTTTGTTATGTAACCAGCCTTCGAGCTTCTTGTAGCTTCGAGCATTATGCCTTATGTAATTAGCCTTCGGGCTTTATGAATGCATGTCTTTTTTCATCTCTTCTGTCCCTTTAATGTTGTCTTTAATTCATAGATAGGTGCAAAGAGCCGAAACCCTAGTTGAGCTTCTTAGGCGCATGGCCCCGAGACTTGGCAGAGGGTCGACCTTTCGAAAGTCAGACGAAGGGCCGACCCTGCAATCACCAAGCAATTTATACCAAGCCCTCGGCTCCAGCCGAAGGGTCTGTCAGATGCATGGATCTAGGTCTTGGCCGAAGGCCGACCCTGCAATCACCAAGCAATTTATACCAAGCGTGCACCCTCGGCTCCAGCCGAAGGGTCTGTTAGATGCATGGATCTAGGTCTTGGCCGAAGGCCGACTCTTCGATAGTCAGACGGAGGCAGACCCTGTAATCACCAAGCAATTTTTACCAAGTGTGCACCCTCGGCTCCAGCCGAAGGGTCTGTTAGATGCATGGATCTAGGTCTTGGCCGAAGGCCGACCCTTCAATAGTCAGACGGAGGCCGACCCTGTAATCACCAAGCAATTTTTACCAAGTGTGCACCCTCGGCTCCAGCTGAAGGGTCTGTTAGATGCATGGATCTAGGTTTTGGCCGAAGGCCGACCCTTCGATAGTCAGACGGAGGCTGACCCTGCAATCACCAAGCAATTTTTACCAAGTGTGCCCCCTCGGCTCCAGCCGAAGGGTCTGTTCCTTTGGTAAGTTCCTTCGACCCCGAGTCAGGTCTCAGGTCGACGGTGACCTTCGGTCAGGTCCGTTCGGCTTTGGCCGAACTCCCAACAGAAGGGGGGACTCGGCCAGGTCAGCCCAGCCTTGCTTGTACCTCGACCGAGGTGTGGACCTTCAGTCATTCGTTCAGCAGGGTTAAAGGTTATCAGCCTGGAGAATGTCTCAATTGCCGTAAACCAGCTCTCGTATTATCCATGAATGAAACCTTCCGGATTTTAAGATGAATTACAACTTAAAGGTGCACAAGAGCGATAATTGCAAAGAACTACAAACGAAAAAACTACAAACGACAAAAGTGCGTGCCTGCCACTTCACTACTGGTGGAATTTTCTTAAATTCTGAGAGTTCCACGATCGGGGTACCCTTCCTCCCCCCATAGTCTCTAGGTGATAGGACCCTGGTCGTATTACCCTCGAGACTCTATAGGGACCTTCCCAGTTTGGATCTAGCTTCCCTTGATGTCTTGGGTCCGACACTTCCGCCCTTCTCAGGACAAGGTCGCCCTGCCTGAATTCGTTCTTTCGAACTTTGGTATTGTAGTGCCTCGCGACCCTCTGCTGGTAGGCGACGATCCTTTCTTGGGAAGCCTCTCCGGTTTCTGCCAAGAGGTCTAGATTCATCCGGAGCCCTCCGTCATTTTTGTCTTCGTTGTAGTACCGAATCCGATGGGTAATGGCCCCTATCTCTACTGGGAGTACAGCTTCAGTGCCGTATGTTAACATGAAGGGTGTTTCTCCGGTAGCTAACCTCTCAGTAGTGCGGTAATCCCAGAGAATGTGGTGCAACTCGTCTGCCCATAGTCCTTTAGCATCATCTAGCCTCTTTTTTATCCCTTGGAGTAGCGTACGGTTGGTTACTTCTGTTTGCCCGTTGGTCGGTGGATACCCAACGGAGGTTTCCTGTGGTTGATGCCGAGGGCCTCACAGAACGCGTCGAAGGTTGGATTGGCAAACTGAGTTCCATTGTCCGTTACCACAACCTGGGGGATTCCAAATCTGTATACTACCGCCCTTTGGAAGAAGTCCCTTATGTTCTTTTCGGTTATCGTCGCTAGGGCATCGGCTTCCGCCCACTTCGTGAAGTAGTCGACTGCCACCACGGCAAACTTCCTTTGTCTCGTGGCTAGGGGGAACGGGCCTAGGATGTCCATCCCCCACATGGCGAACGGTACTGGGCTAGATAAGGACGAGAGCTCGGTAGAATGTAGCCTGGGCACGGGGGCGAACATCTGGCACTTGACACATTTCCTGACCAGTGATTCTACGTCCTTCCTCATTGTCGGCCAGTATAGGCCCTGCCTTAGTACTTTATGCGCCAGGGCCCGGGCTCCAAGGTGTTGGCCACATATCCCTTCATGCACTTCCCGGAGCGCGTACTCGCCGTCGGAAGAATCTAGGCACTTGAGGTATGGCGAGGTGAACCCTATCTTGTATAGCGTGTCATCCTTCAGGAAGAAGCGCGCTGACCTCATTCTTACTTTTCTTGCTTCGTCCCTATTCTCTGGGAGCTTTCCCTCCTTGAAGTATTCTGTTATGGCGTCCATCCAGCTTTGGTCGTTTTCACCTACGGGTAATACCTCGCGGGGTTTTTCGATGCTTGGCTATGGTAGTACTTCGAAATACACCGCTCGTCCAAGTTCTACGAAGTCGGAGGTGGCCAGGTGTGATAGTGCGTCTGCGCTAGCATTCTCTTCTCGTGACACTTGCTTTACCTCAAATTCCTTGAAAGCCGCTGACCTGTCTCGCACCGTGTTCAAGTATTCGGCCATCCTTTTCCCTTTGGCCTCGTATTCACCATTCACTTGCCGCACCACGAGTTGGGAGTCGCTATGCACTACTAGTTCCTTCACCATCAAAGCCTGAGCCAGATTAATTCTGGCTATTATCTCTTCGTATTCCGCTTCGTTGTTGTAGGCGTCGAAGTCGAACCATAGGGCGTATTCTACTTTGAAACCCTCGAGGCTTACCAACACGATTCCTACGCCGCTTCCATCGCTGTTGGAAGCCCCATCCACGTATAGTGTCCAAGCCTCATCTCCTCGTTCCTCGGCAGATTCCTGTGGGTCATCGGGGATCGTCGTCTCCGCTATGAAGTTTGCGAGGGCCTGTGCTTTAATTGCGGTTCTCGGCTTGTACTGGATGTTGAACTCTCCCAACTCTATGCCAATTTACCAGGCAACCAGACATATCTGGTCACTGCAGTATCTTCTTCAGGGGCTGGTCGGTGAGTACGCATACCGTATGTGACTGAAAATATGGTCTCAGCTTTCTTGCCGCCGTCACGAGGGCATACGCCACTTTCTCTACCTTTCAGTATCTTGTATCGGCATCTAGAAGGGTTCGGCTGACATAGTATATTGGCCGTTGTTGCCTTCCTTCCTCTTTCGTCAGTATGGCGCTTATAGCAACTGCCGATACAGCAAGGTACAACCGCAAGGCATCCCCGATGTTCGGCTTTGTCAGCAGCGGGGGTGCGGCCAAGTATTCCTTCAATTGTTTGAAAGACTTTTCACATTCCTCCGTCCACTCGAACTTTTTGGTCCCTTTCAGCGCTTTGAAGAATGGGAGGCATCTATCTACAGATCGAGACATGAATCTTCCGAGGGCGGCGACCCGACCCGTCAGCTCCTGGACTTGCTTCACGTTCTGGGGTGACCTCATGTCCCGAATGGCTTGTATTTTGACTGGGTTGGCTTCAATTCCTCTCTCCGAGACGATGAAGCCGAGGAACTTTCCCGAGGCTACTCCGAATGCACATTTTGCCGGGTTCAGCTTCATGTCGTACCGTCGCAGCACCTGGAACGCCTCTTCCAAGTCTTGGATGTGTCTTTCCGCCTTCAGGCTTTTCACGAGCATGTCGTCCACATATACTCCATGGTTTTGCCGATCATCCCTTTGAAAATTTTATTCACCAACCTTTGATAGGTGGCCCCTGCGTTCTTTAGTCCGAAAGGCATGACCTCATAGCAGTACAGCCCCCCCTCGGTTATGAAGGATGTTTTCGGGACATCGACCTCGGACATTTTGATTTGGTTGTACCCCGAGTATGCATCCATGAAACTCAGCGCCTCGTATCCCGCCCTGGCATCGATGAGGAGGTCTATCTTCGGCAGGGGGTATGCGTCCTTCGGGTAGGCCTTATTCAGGTCGGTGAAGTCGATGCAGATCCTCCACTTCCCGTTTGCCTTCGGGACCATTACCACGTTAGATATCCACTCCGGGTACTGGATCTCACGGATGAACTGGGCCTTCAGTAACTTTTCCACTTCCTCGTGTATCTTCTTCTGTCTTTCGGGGGCAAACGTCCTCTTCTTCTGCTGCACCGGCTTCTTCATTGGACTAACATTCAGATGATGTTTTATCACCTCTCGATCTATCCCGGGCATGTCCGATGCTGACCAGGAGAATACGTCAGCGTTGTTTCGTAGGAATGAGACGAGTCTTTCTCGCTGCAACCTTGTCATGGTAGACCCGATCTAGAATTGCCGGGTGTCATCCCCTTCTTCAGCTTCAACTTGCACCAAATCTTCGACCGACTCCCCCCGTTGATAGCTGGCATCATCACGTAGATCCTCTATCGGGAGCGCCTCGCTCGCCTTTTCTTTTCCCCATAGAGTAGTGGCGTAACACCTCCGTCTCCTGATTGCCCCGACACTCCCCGACACCATTCTTGGTAGGGAACTTCATTTTGAGATGGGGAGTGGAGACGACAGCCTTTAACAGGTTCAGCCCGACCCTTCCTAGTATGACATTGTACGCCGATGTAATGCTCACCACCAGGAAGTTGATCATGATCGTCACCTGGCGATCTCCGGTGCCAGCTCTTACCGGTAACTCAATCGACCCTTCCACCCTCACCGGGACGCCGGAGAATCCCTGCAGCGGGTGTTCGACCTTCTTTAATTTTCCGTCATCTAGGCCCATCTTCCGGAAAGCTTCAAGGAACAGGATATCAGCTGAACTGCCGTTATCCAATAAGATCCTCTTCCCTTTGCAATCCGCTATGGTCATGGTGATAACCAAGGCATCGTCATGCGGGGTCTGTACCCCTTCCAAATCATCATCTGAGAAGGAGATAACCGTCCCCGTCTTCGCCTTCTTATTCGGCCATTCTGCCACATATACGCTTCTAGCGTAGGCCTTCGCCTTCCTGGCAGAGACCGAAATCTCTCCTGCGGCTGGGCCTCCACAGATGGTCGCTATAACTCTGGTCGGGCTCTTATTCTCCTCTTGGGGTCGGCGCTCATCTTCCTCGGGTGTCTGGTTCCTTCGCTGTTCTTGATTGCCTCTGCGGGCGAGCCCCCTTCTCTCATAACGACCTCCGCCATCTCTCCGACGGTTATCTCTCCGGCCAGTGCCTTCTGGAGCCAGCTCTTTCTCCCGGTCTACAAATCTGCCTAAGTATCCCCTTCTGATCATTCCTTCTATCTCCCCCTTGAGATGCCAACAGTCCTCGGTATCATGGCCATGGTCTCTGTGGAAGTGGCAATATCTGTCCACATTGCGTCTCTCGGGGTGTCGCCCCATCTTTCCTAGCCACTTCATGGCTCTGGCATCTGGGGAATCTTTTATTTGCATTAATACTTCTGTTCGCCTTCGGTTCAGGGGTGCATACTTCTCAAACCTCCTTGGTGGGCTGGGGGCCCGACTGCGCTCGGACTTTCGTCTTTTTCCTTCTTCGACGGGTTTATCATCAACCCTTGAGGGCCTCTTCCTCGCCGCCTTCCTTTCGGCTTCTTCATCGGCCTGGAGAGTTTCTTCCATCTGGATGTACTTATCACATCGTGCCCTCAGCTCGGTCAGGTTCCTAGGTGTATGCTTCGCCAGGGACCTCTTCAACTCCTTGTCCTTGACGCCTCCTAACAGGGTCGTGAACTCCTCCTTCGGGTCTAGGCCTCTGATTGTAATCTTTTCTTGTTGGAATCGCTTCATGTAGTTCCGCAACGATTCCCCTTCTTGCTGTTTGACTTTGGTTAGGTTCAACGTAGTCTTCTGGAGGGGCTGGCTACTAGAGAACCCCTTCACGAAGAAGTAACTCAGGTCGCTGAAGCTGTGGATCGACTTCGTCGGTAGTCGGTTATACCATAGCCTCGTCGCTCCTCTGAACGTCAATGGAAGGGCATGACACATGATATTTTCCGAGACCCGATGGAATTACATGGCGACCTTAAAGCGTTCCAGGTGATCGACGGGGTCCCCTGACCCGTCATAAGTGTCATACTTGGGCAGACGAAAGCCGACCGGGAGCGGGTCCCTCATGACCTCATCAGCTAAGGCCGTGTCATTGGTGAGGTCGGGCTCGCTGTTTCCCGTCTGGTTTTCTGCCACCTTTCTGATCTCGTCCTTCAGGTCTAGGATCATCCTCTTTAATCCCGAGTCCTCAGACCTCTATCTGTCTCCTTGGTGCGGATCCCCATGTGGGTCTCTAGCGGCGTGTCGCGTCCTACTTCGGGGGCGGGACTCTCCCTTGCTCGGCTTCGAGGGTCACAATCGGCCCTTGTCGATCCCATACTGCTTCGGTCTTCATCTCGAGCTCTCTCAAACTGGACATGGGGACCTGGGGGTGCTCCGCCGGTCCTATGGGAGACAGCTTTGGAGACCTCCCTCATAGTCTCGGTCATCCGGTTATATTTGTCCTGGAGGTCTTCGAACTGCTGCATTGTCACGTACTCCTGGGCCGCGGAGGCTGATGGTCACTGCCTTCACGTACCAAATATCCAATCGAACACTGGTATCTGACGAACACTTCTCGGTCGTCATGGCCCCTTTCTCGTCCTATCTCCGCCGAGGGAGGAAGCTCCCTTGAAGGTTCTTCCCCCATGTCTATGTTGGACGTCGCTCTTGTCCTCTTTCGGTTGTAGGTTCTCCCCACCATTACCGTCGTTCCCACGGACGGCGCCAATCTGTTGCTGCCAAAAAACCCCGCTAGTCAAACCTACACAAACACAGACGACAGAGGCCCGGAGCTTTGTCCTGGGTTAGTCCTCCGACGCTCAAGTCAGGGTCGGCCGCACAGTGCAATAAGGGAGTAATGGTGAGGGTATCAGAGCTTACCTTCTTCCTTCTTCTCGGCCCCCCTTATATAGCTCATAGGGTTTAGGGTTTTCCCTTTCCTTCCCAGCGTCCTTCTCGGGTCCACCTTCTTCCCTCTTAGAGTCCCACTTGAATACGTCCATCCTTCTGGGGGGGAATATTCCCTTCATGCAGACGACGTGATCCCGCGTGATTTTGTGAGCGTGCCTCAGTGATTGAGCGTGCTTGAGCGTGAGTGATTTCTTGGAACCTTCGTCCGGCGAAGGACATGTGTTTCAGAGGCGACACGTGTCATTGCCCCCACCGAGAGGTCAATTTGGCTATATCAGGACTCCTTCTGGGAATGATTAATGACTGATGATAAAGCTTGAGAGCATATAATAAAAATTATTAGTGAAGTGGATGACCTTGGCAAATACAATATGGAGAGACTGACCCCATTTCTGAACCATTTACTGGAAGAATATTGTATTTGACTGAAGTGATATACGTCATACCTTTTTCTTTTCTGATCTGTCAGATCGTTGTTGGCTCAGTGTAACCATGCCCAGTTACACATAACATAACATTTCATAAAAATATATATTTTTTATCATAATTTTTTCATTCAAGAAGCTTGACCCTCCCTCCAATTTTGTTTTGTTTGTTTTCATTTTGGGAATTCTTATTAAATTTGAATGTGTCACACAACCCCAAGGAATTCGGAGGAGGGGTCATTTCATTTTTTGATCCAGGAGATATCAAATAGGTTCAAAAGATGAGAGAATTAAGTATACCAACCAGAAGACTAATCCACTCCATAATGGTAATCAACTTTAAAATTGTTTTGGTATGATTTCTATTTTAATTTCATGTGGTCAGATATTGAAATTATAGTGTCTGAAGTGGTATGAGTTTTTCTTCTTATTTATGAGAAATTGAAATTAGGCCAGATTTGGTATGATTCCTATTTCAATTTTGGATTAATTTCATGAAATAGTCAACGCATAGAGTTTTAGTCGAGAAATTGAAATTGTTTTAGTTGTATCAATCTAAAATATTTCAATAATAAGAGCTAGTAGTTCAATTTTTTAGAATAGATTCTCCACATTCCTTTGAGAGATGGTGGTGGTGGTGGCAGCGATGGTGGTGGTTTTGCCCATCAAATTAACCTTTTGCTCATTTAAAAGCATGAGTGAAATTAATAGAATGGAATTTTGAAAAAGAAATCAAACCAAACAATTTACAAAATAGAAATCACCATATGAAATTGGAAGAAATCAGACCAAATCAAGCCTTAATGAAATAGTTGAGGAGCTGTTTCAATATTGTGAAATCAATTTCAAATTTATTCTACGATCCATTTTAATGAGAATGTGTTAATAACATGGCTTAGTCATTTGACATGATTAAAAATAAATGAAAATAAAATCACTCTATTTCACTGCCACCAGCAACACCCTTCCCATCACCGACCCCACTGCCACCACCGCCTCTTTCCTAGTATGTGCCGCCGCCACCACCATCACCAGCATTATTTTCCAAAGAAATATAGAGAATCTATTCTCAAAAATTGAACTATCAAGTGGATTTCTTGTTATTGAAATATTTCAGATTAATACAACCAAAATAATTTCAATGTCTTGACTAAACATCTATTTGTTGTCTATTTAATGAAATCAATCTGAAATCAAAATCACACCAAATTTGCGCTGTTTGTGCCAATTCACAATTTTGAGCATAATTGCTTCAAAGCATAAAATATCACCATTTAAGGAATCGGAATCAAAATAAGATCAAGTGAATCACCCAATTCGAATCAGAATCTGTCACCTGATCCTAATTCCTATCTATCACCACCTTTTCTTTTTTCCGCTTAGAGTTCAATTTTTAATAAGAAGTAAAAAAAGATAAAAACAAGAAAAAGAATATATACACAATAGATTACAACGGACAACCGAAACAAAGAAATAGATAGAAAAGACAGGGACAACTCCCACCTTTGGCATAGCCATCAACACCTTGTGATTAGAATAAGGAGATCTGATCTTGCAAGATCTGAATTGCCTGATCTGATAGATACAGTTATAATTGAAAGAGGAAGTATAACATCTGAGCGTGTATGGGAGCCAATGAAAGAGTGCACAAAAGCATTTGGTATGAGGTCATTATGCATTTCATGGGGTGGGGCAGTTTCCCACGCCTTCATGTGTCTGAATGCAACCCCCACTCTCCCACCCAACATCAGATCCTTTGACCACAGCCTGCAAAGTATCTCAAACAAATCTTGGAAACAACAGAAATATGCAAATGCTGGAGCTGATCTAGAGAATCTCTTGGGTGCCAAAGTGCTTGTTCGAGGCAATAACAGACTACCAATTTTCTAGAGCTGATAATGATTTTTTATTTTTTATTTTTTGGTAGAAAACTGATAATGATTTCAAATGTTTAGAGAAATAGGTGGCGACAATGGTGAAAGTAAGGGTGTCAATCAGTCTGGTTTAATTTTGGTTCGGGTTGTATTTTGACAAAGTGCAAATCAAAATCCAATCAGAATCGTTTTGCATTTGATTTAGTTTTATCAGTTTCTATTTGGCTTTCGTTATATAGTTTACATGCAGTTTATGGTGCCTATTTTTGGAATTTACAATTCTGGCTTGTAATCTAATTAATTTCGGTTCATATTCGGTTTACATACGGTTTGTAGTAATGTTTCACATTTGACTTCACACGCTATGGATGGCATGAAATGGGGCATAGTTACCTACAGGGGAGAGGATCTAGACCTCATATTTGAACTCTTTAATTTGATTCCTTTTACACCCCAATGTTAGAGCAAGGACCGAATTCCTTACTAGTTTGGTAACTGCACTGTAGCTACGCTAAATCCATTTCTCACTTTTTGATACATTTTACTATTGTACGGGCTCAAACCTAAGACTTGTGCCATACATGTGCCATACACATGATACACTGTGATGTCGCATATTTTCTTTTGCTTGGACACTGGGATGTCGCAAGCCACTGAGGTGAGGAGCTATTTGACATTGGCTAATTGGTTTGGGTATACATCATAGGAAAAAAATCCTCTCTAATGCGTCAGTGGACTCAACACGTATCCAATTACTGAGGGAGCATGCCCAGGTGCTGTTAGTCATCCGATCCGCATTGAACATGCTGACGCTGGAGAGGATCCTGGTCCATACGTAGAATAGACTCAAATAGATTCAAATCCTCTCCAACTGAAACACTCTCCATCCAAAGGGTTGCTGGAGAGACACCAGTGAGTGTTCTCTCTCTATCTCTCTCCTCGTTGAATCACTCAATAAAGCTAATAATGGCCTCTAGGCAGACCAATTCATTGATGGGTCCTTTCTAACTAACTAAATAGGTGTAAATGTGATATGGTCCTTTTCCCATTTTTAAAGATGATTGTTTTTTTTATTTAATAGCTTGATTCAGTAGAATTTTGCCCATCAAATCATATGTTTACTAAAAAGCAAGAGTGAATGTAATTTTGATTTTGAAATTAGAAGTGTTTTTAATTTTAGTGAAATTTGATTTCTATTTCACCGAAATAAGGTGCAAAAATCAAACCAATCAAACAATTTTCAAAAAAAAATCACCCCATGAAATTGAAATAGAAATCATGATAAAGCAGTCCTTTATTTATAGGGTACATTAACTCAAATGAAAAACAACAAGAAAGGGGAGGGAAAAGGGTAAGGGTCTTGATTAGTACGATTTTGGGAATTCAATACAATTTCAGTGTGATGTAGGAGACGTAAAGGAGAAACTAAAACCATACCATAATAAGAATTCAAATGCAGTTTCGATAACAAAGCCATACCGATTCAATTCGGTTTGGATATGATTTTTATTCAATTCCATAAATGGTTCCTTACTCGGTTTGGTACAGTTTTATATCATTTTGTAAACCATATCTCATATATACAAATTTAATATATACTGATGTAAATAATATATAACTGTTATGCATGTGTATACTAGGTTTGGTTCCACAATAGGTAATTCAATAAAACACGATTTATATTGAACAGTCTTTACTAAAACCGTACCATACCAGTAAAATTCAATTTTTTTTTTTAAACCAAAATTGAACCAATTCTTATTCAATTTGATATAGTTTTAAATAATTAGTTTTGATTTTTATATTTGGTTTTGGTTCAAATTGAAACCCTTAGAAAAAGGCCCTCAGATCGATCGAATTGCCAATTTGAATGAGAATCGGTCAAGACATAAGATCAATTCTGATTACATGATCGTTCCTTTTATTTTCATAAGAAAAAGAAAAACTTCATTAAGTACGTAGAGAGAAAATGAATTACATCATTATACGATCTGAAGTTATAAAACTGAGATTGTTTGTCTATAACCTATGTGCTTTTCATGATAATTCATGATGCTTCCCGCAACTCTCTTTTAAATCGTGATTTTGGGGGGGGGGGTAAATTTTGAATCATCATTGATTCATGTTTGATCTTCATATTTTTTTTTAATCAATAAATAATAAAAAGTAATTAAATTTTTACATTTTTGACTAAAATTTACTACTCTGTTGGATAAAAAATTCCAAAAAAAAAAAAAAAAAATGAAAATCATAGCTTTTTCTACCTAGTTCCAATAATTGGATCTCTGATCCATTCCATTCGGATGCAATTCAGAGCAGGATCAATGGGAGACAAAGCCAGGTTCGATTCCAGGTTCTTGAACCTGTGCCTGAAATCTCTACAGTTCTGAACAACCGAAGGGCTAGATCTGGTCCAATGAGGGACCCACCCTATTTTTCTTACCATGGAAGACCTTGTGAAATTGACTTTTGAGCTGCTGTCTTCTATTTTCATCTTTTTTCAGAAGACAAAGGGGACAGTAGGGTAGTGGCAAAACTAAAGTGGTGGTCCAGATTGATAAATTAGGACAAACCTAGATCAACAAATTGAACTCATAGGAAGCTTGTATAGTCAAGCTCAAACCTGACATGCATTCAACAATTCAAAGAAACCTGGCAAGCCATTAAATGAGACCTGGTCCCATCTGGAATTACACACTGATCTTCCCCTCGAGATAATTACATGGAAATTTCCAAACCCACTTTGTAAAATTGAAAAAAATTGTGTTTGAATACTTGGGGGTAAAGTCTGTGTTAAAATAATAATAATAATAATAATAATAATAATAATAATAATAAATAAATAAATAAAGAAAATAACATTAGGAATTGGAAACTCCCAATTACACAATGTAGATAAAGATTTATGCGATTCAATATCTATGTTCATGATGAGAAGAGATCTATCTTACTATTAGTGGAGAATAGAGTTAGGTTGCATTTGGTAACGTTTCTATTCTAAAAAAGGCGTTTCGTGTCCAAGATGGAAATGTCAATTTCTGTGTCAAAATATCATTTTTTTTTTCTTTTGAATGAAACTGAAACGACGGAACTGCCTTTTGTCATTCCGTCAATTCTTGTTTCTACAATTTTTTTTTTCTAAAAAAACGAAACACACCATAAATGCACTAAACGCTTTATTCCGTTTTTCTTTTCTATAGAACGAAAAACTCCAGAAATATTTTTCTAGAACGTTACCAAACATAGCCTTACAATTGTTCGACCTCACACCTCTTTTAAATTGATTACAAAGAAAACCTCTCGTTATAATTTACAAATATATAGTGAAACCCTATACATATACTTTGATAAAATACCTATATAGCATGAAAAAAATTTCTTGTGGACTGCTGCCCTCAACCCCTGCATGAACTCGTTAGTTCATAACAATCTTAATAACAAAGTTAAATGCACAAGATAAGCTAACTCCTCCAAACCCCAACACCTTCAGCTTCTTAATGGCTAATTCAGAATAATGCTGCTTATGCAAATGACAAAATACAAGACATTGAAGCAAACATCCTCTATATCATTTGATGATATATAGTAGAGGAGTCAATAATTAGGACCCCCAAAAAAAATTTGCAGGGGATGTAAGCATATAAGGTCAGTAGTAGTTACCTGTTACACCAAGAAAAGGAAAAAAAGGAAGAAAAAAAATAGATGTTACTTACCTGATACACCCAAGAAAAAGGGAAAGGGAAAAATCAGTAGTAGTTAGTTACCTGTCATTGATCCACACTGCACAGTGGCAATTCGTATTTCTGGAGTTCAATCTTCCAGCAATTAATGTAAAGTCCGTAATTCTTCTCACCAAACAAGGAATGTTTGTTGGGATCATAAAACTAACAATTAAAGCAGCAGCAGCAGTAGTAGTAGTAGTAGAAAGAATAGAGAGAAATCCTGTAGAGTGGATAAATTGCATAAAAAGAGAGAAAGAGACGCAAAAGGGAAACAGATGATCAAAAGCTCCATTCTTTATGTAGGAGAAAGTATCAGAAACCTAAAGTAAAAGCAATGCAGTCAAATGAAACCAAAAATTGTGTCGAACCCATTACTCCGCAGCCTGTAAGACTCTTTGAAAATCTAGAACTAACAATCTAAGATAATTCCAAGCAACCCATGTGTTCCATGACTTCTTCTTCTTCATCATCTCCTTTTCTTGCTCTGTTCTTCTGCTGAGTTCTTTGTTCATCATCATCTCTTTCTGGAATTCTCCTTTGAAAGAAACCCACAGTTGGGTTTTCTGGCTTTTATCATGTGGGAAACAGAGAACGAGTCAGTTGGGGGAAGACAGTATGGAGATGGAGTCCTCAGTTCAAGTCAGCATGGAGTAAAGACTAATGGGTTCGAGCGAAGGGATCAATCATGGTAATTTACCTGAAAAAAAAAAAAATTCCATTTTTATTTAGTTTTTACTTGTGAAATCAATACTAAGATTTGAGGTTGTAAGCTCCTAAATCAAGATGGTGTTGTTCTGAAAATAGGTATGTTGCTACTGATATTCCAAGTGACATTCTAGTACAAATTGGAGATGTTAGTTTCCACTTACACAAGGTAATTGATTCTCTACTCTCAAGACAGTTTTCCAAGCTTCTGAAATTGAGATCATAGATTAACTGATAGGTTTGTTTATAATTTGAAATTGGAGATGAACTGATGGTGATTTTTATAATTTAAAATTGGTAAAATATATGGTCCCCCTTCCTTTTTGGGTTTATAATTTTTTCTCCCTTCCTTTTTGTGCACTGGAAGTATCCCCTGCTTTCGAGGAGTGGAAGGATGAACAGAATCATATAGTTTATAATTTTTTCTCCCTTCCTTTTTGTGCACTGGAAGTATCCCCTGCTTTCGAGGAGTGGAAGGATGAACAGAATCATATACGATTCGCGGGATGCAGACCTGAACAAGATAGTAATGGATGATCTTCCAGGTGGAGCTGATGCATTTGAGCTTGCTGCAAAATTCTGCTATGGAATTGCAGTTGATCTCACAGCTGCAAATATCTCAGGCCTTAGATGTGCTGCAGAGTATCTTGAGATGACAGAGGACTTTGAAGAAGGAAACCTCATATTCAAAACTGAAGCCTTTCTGAGTTATGTGGTCTTGTCTTCATGGAGAGACTCCATTCTAGTGTTGAAGAGTTGTGAGCCACTCTCTCCATGGGCAGAAAACCTTCAGATTGTACGTAGGTGCAGCGAATCTATTGCTTGGAAGGCTTGTGCCAACCCAAGAGGTATCAGGTGGGCTTATACAGGAAGACCCACGAAGGTCTCTAGTCCAAGCTGGAATGAGATGAAAGAATCAAGCCCCAATAGGAATCAGCAGGTTCCTCCAGATTGGTGGTTTGAAGATGTTTCAATTCTTAGGATTGACCACTTTGTCAGAGTTGTTACAGCAATCAAGGTGAAGGGAATGAGATTTGAGTTAATTGGAGCAGCAATTATGCATTATGGATCCAAATGGCTGCCAGGATTGATAAAAGAAGGTATGGCAGAGGAAGCAAGTAACAGCAGAGATGGTAATGATACCTGGAGAGGTGGGCTTCACATGATTGTTGTAGGAAATAAAGATGATCCACCTGCAGGTGTTCCTATCAGAGAACAAAGGATGATCATTGAGAGCCTCATTAGCATAATCCCTCCACAGAAGGATAGTGTGACATGTAGTTTCCTTCTTCGGCTTTTAAGAATGGCAAACATGTTGAAGGTTGCACCTGCTCTGGTCACTGAATTGGAGAAACGTGTGGGAATGCAGTTTGAACAGGCTACTTTGCCTGACCTGCTTATTCCTTCATATAACAAGAGTGAGACCTTATATGATGTCGATCTTGTTCATAGGCTTTTGGAACATTTTTTGGTTCAGGAACAAACAGAACCTTTGAGTCCAAGCAGGCAGTCTTTCTCTGAGAATCAAACATATGAAGGGAATCCAAGAAGTAATCCACCCAATGCAAAGATGAGAGTGGCAAGGCTTGTGGATAGTTACCTTACGGAAGTTGCCAGAGATAGAAACCTTTCCTTGACAAAGTTCCAGGTCCTAGCAGAGGCCTTACCTGAATCAGCAAGAACTTGTGATGATGGACTTTATCGTGCAGTTGATTCGTATCTAAAGGTAATTCAAGGTTTTGCTTTCTCTGCACAGTTTTTGTTTTTTTTTTTTTTTTTCTCTTGGCTGTACCTTGAGGTAATTCAAGTCTTGAGTTCCTTATCTGCTGTTAAATTGGTTTAGCCTTTCTGCTCCTATGTAAGGTGATTAATATTTAATGATGAAATTAACATATGATAAACATGAATCCATCGATATCAGATATCAGTGACATAACGAACAAATTAACCATATGGAAAACCAATGCAATGATTTGTATACAGCAGAAGAATTACAAAACAAACAAGCTGACATGATAGAAAACCAATGCCATAATTTGGATAGAACAGAATTCAACAAATTTTAGTACTCTTATCAGTACTATTTCATTGAATAGGGCTCTTGGTAGCAGATACTAATTCATGTGAAGAACTGGTAGTCATATGACCATACAAATATTTAAATACACACAATATATAGGCAGATAAGTCCATTTATCTCTCTCTCTCTCTCTGATTGGATTTTATTTCTCTTTATAAACTCACAGGCTCATCCAACACTCTCTGAACATGAGAGAAAGAGGCTCTGCCGAGTGATGGACTGTCAGAAGCTGTCAATGGATGCTTGCATGCATGCTGCACAAAATGAAAGGCTTCCACTGAGAGTAGTGGTACAGGTCCTATTCTCTGAACAGATAAAGATAAGCAATGCCATAGCAAACAACTCCCTGAAGGAAACTGGAGAATCTCATTACCAGCCAATGATACCGTCTCGCAAGGCCTTGCTTGAAGGGACTCCACAATCCTTCCAAGAGGGATGGGCAACAGCAAAAAAGGACATTAACACACTTAAGTTCGAACTTGATAGCATCAAGACAAAGTACATTGAGCTCCAGAATGAAATGGAAAACTTGCAGAGACAGTTTGATAAGACGCCAAAGCAGAAGCATTCATCAGCATGGAGCACTGGGTGGAAGAAGCTGAGCAAACTCACTAAAATGACAGCTTTAGAGACTCAGGATATTGGGTCACAGATCCCAACATCAACAGAACAGACAAGAAAGGCTACCAGAAGGTGGAGGAATTCTATTTCCTGAACAATGAGGTAGACAGGGTTAATGTTACAGAGAGAGTGATACCACAGAGTTCAATTCTTTGTGTTTCTTAGTTCTTTTTCTTTCATAGTTCAATTCTTTGCGTTTCTTGGTTCTTCTTTTTCTTCCTCTTCTTGGAAAATTCTCTTTGAATAACCATTACTTAAACTGTGTCTGTCAAAGTGGAGATGGCAAAGGAAAAGGGAAGTCTGAAAATGGCATGGATTGAAGTGGTGAGAAGGCAAATGAGCATCAACAAGTTTTCTGTTGCTATGGCTTTAAGTGGGATGGCAGAACATAATTCATATAGCTGACCCCAAGAGTTGAGAGATGCTTCTTTGAGTTTAAATGATTACCATTTCTTCAATTACTGGTTTGAGTTGGGAGAAGTTTGTGAGCTGCATCTGTGTTTGTGTCACCTTTGAGTTTTCTCTACAGCTTCTTATAAATCTTCGAAGCCTAAAGTTCCATGTAATTTTCAATACTCTGTTCCTCATCCAGTAAATCAAACAAATGTGGGATTAGCGAGGAGAAAAGAACATTTGATGAATAATTCATGTTGTCAAGCAATCTTAAGTGATGACTGAAAATCTATGCATAGTATCTATACTAGTATATAGTCAGTTGTTGGAACTTCTCTTTTCACAAATAACATATCTGTTGAGCTCACCACACACCCTTGTATGAGAACTATAAACATTAACAGTAATTGGATGCGACATCTTTAACTTCAAGAAACCATGAGTAATGTGGAATGTGCAAGATAAAAAAGAAGGCTGGTGCCTTCGCCAAAATATACCAAAATAACATTTCATGATAAAATAATAATAATAATAATTTAACAGATAAGTGTAAAGGATTGTACCTTTGCCGTACCACTTGCTTCCATAAATTGTTATCTGACCTCATGAGCTACCACAGAAAAGTAGTACTTTATGATAAGTGTGTGTTATTTCTCTTTTTCCCTCTTGGAAAAACATTTTGGACTGAAGATTCCACATAGATAGCTAATGCTAATTTGGATTATGAATCTGAACAAAAAAATTCATTAACAACTACCAGACTTGTAGTGTTTTCACAGATACCCATATAGATTCTCTGTAATAGTTCCCTGTGCTTATGTTGCTTTGTTGTGCTCCTTGATGTTATAATAGTAGCCACAGTGAGCATGGACATAAGAACTCACTTTCCAATAAGTACATGCTCTTGGATAGTTGAATGTGAATAGCTTTGACTCATCGGAAGATCATGAACCACTTTGCTGTATATCTTCAAGGATTTTTTTTCCAATATGTGTGATTTGGTCACTTTCAGTTAGACTGAAACATTCACAATAAAGGAGTTTGGCATGAAGAGTCAAAGAGGGAAGACTTGGTGGTCTACTTCAGAAATCTGTATATCCTTCTATATATCCTTATGCAATATTTTTGTACCCTATTTCGAATATATAGATAGAAACTTCTATCAATTTATATTTTGGTTAGTTTCAGTAAATTGAAAACCTCTTTCATTTCTGAATTAAAAAGTAATTAATTTTCTTATCTTTGTTTGTTGAAAATATATCTTCTATTTTAAAATCAACTTCAAAAGTTTGTTGTTCTATGTTTTAGGTCTAAACTGAAATTTAAATACTGATGCAACTCTTATTCTCCTTATATCATAATTCCCATTTGTAGGTTCCTTCATCAATAGTTCTTTGACACTCTCATTCCAAATCCATGAGCTTTTGAATTGCTTCATCAATCTGCACATATTCTATGTCCATCAGCTTTCTGCACCTTCTTAAGAGTCAAATCACTCTTCTTAAAAACTTATGAAAGCAGAAGACCAAATATGAAGGGAGAAAAACAAACAACTACCCCAACTGACAGATTAAGTTGAGTCTCCTTGAAATTCAGCTTTGGAAATGGACCTGTTGGAAATAATCCAAAATTTAGATTAAGAAATTATCTGAATCATAGACAAACCCGACATCAGACATGAACACCATATATGGCATCACGAACTTGAAAATACATGAAAAAACTTAAGGGAATGGTGGGGCCAAGTCATGCCATCGGACACTTTCCCTAAGACCATAGACCCCTATGGTGCAAATTGGGAATTTTGAGAATGGCCTCCAATCTAAACCATTCATATAACATCCCCTAATAGTCGTGTACTCGTCTGCTGTACCCCTTTTAGAGTTGGGCTCAATTGAAAAATAACAAAAGCATGAATAGAGAAAAACCAAGAGAAAACAGAAGCTGGGATTGCCTTAAAACTTGTTAACAATTGTTAGATAAATGGGTTGAACATCTTCTCTATTTATAGGAGAAGAAGAGAAACACAAAAGTTGTCTCCAAAATACATGCCCAAGAACCGTATCTTTAGGCATGTCTCCAGTAGGCACACCTATTAATCACTTAGGTGATTATTTGTCAGAGACATAACACTCTAATAAGATTTTTTTAAAATAAAAAATAATATTCCATCTTTAGAACATTAACACTTTTTAGTGGCAAAAATAATTTTTACTTTAATTTTACTATACAACATTTCTTAATTTACACTTTATTGCCAATTAATAGAAACACAAAAAGTACTGTTAACACAAATAATAATTTAGAACAGAAACGTTGTCATATAACCCCTAAATTTAATCACTCATTTTATTTCGACATCATAGTCATAGCTGACTTGCAGAAGCCAATGTGGAACTTTTGGTGCCATTGGTAGTCTGAGCAGATTTGAGGATCCAAATCTGTTAGTTGAGTTTTGTCAATAGGTGACCCCGGCAATGGGCTTTCAGCTGTATGGTTACAGGTTTAGTTTTTAATCTTCTGCTCTTTTCCATAACCAAGGTCCAGACTAAAGTTTTTGGCCACTCATATGTTAACATGATTTAAGCTTTGAACCAGGCCTGGTTGATGGGGATGGAAGTCAAAACATTCAGCTAGAGGCACCCATTTTTTTAAGTAGGGGGAGACGGAAAAACAAATTTTAAATAAAGAAGATGGATTTGATAGTAAGAGAAGAAATTAATCTCTCCTATCCACAATCCTTGGAAGGCCATCCAACAGTAAATTAATGAGGTACATTTATAAATAACTTGTATCTATCAATCCAAACTCGTACAACTCAATGCGCTCACGCAATACCGTGACTGACTTCCAAGCCACTCTTATATGTTTTTTAAGTACGTACAAGACATGGCTTATAATTGTGAACATCTATTCCAAAATCCTGAGCTTCAGAGTGGTGAAGCTATTTCCAATGTCGTAGGCCAATTGCCATACACTACCCGATCGATATAGAACTAAACTCGTCTCTCATTCTTGACTATGGAGCATGTAATAAGGAAAGCAAGTAGAGGAATGGGGATTACCTCGTTGTAGCTTTTCACGCAGAGGAATGAATCTGGTTGCGCTACGCGTCGATCCGCACGAACAGCGACGAACAGAGGATTGTGGCGATCTCACTAGGCAATATTCCACCTTCTAAATCCAAGGATTTAATAGAGATCCTTGGAGATACACACTCTCAATTGGGAGAGACAGAAGAAATTAGGGAGAGAGAGAGTTCTTGAGATTAGGTCAAAAACCTTAATTTGTTTTGTGGCCAAAACACTCTTATTTATAGAGAATTGGTTAGCTAAGGTCCTTAATCCTAGTGGGTATATGATTACCCCAAGTGGGCGACCCACGAAGGAACCGGGTCAGGATCCAGTCCGACCCAAATTAATTAACATCTCCCACTCATCCACGCAGGGCGGAAATACTCAATTGTCCATTCTAGAAGTCTCTTTACCATAGGTGTCTCATTATACAAGAAATGGAGCATGGGACCTAACGAGATAGTACGAATATAGGATTGTTATATCAAGCTTTCATCTATCCAACATAGCACATCACTCACAAATAATCTGGGGTACCCTAAACAATCAAATTACACTAGATTCAGCACTCTCGATGCGCACAATAAGTAGTGTTGACCCTTAAACTTGCAATATGCTCATGACTATGTTAAAACACAAATACAACAAGTTGCCTAGGCAATGAGTCACAAAACAATGGTGCAATTTCGAATAGTTTTCCCTAAGCCCACATGTCAATCCGACTATTCCTAGCCGCTTTCCCAATTATGTCCCACTGGACCGCATCATCCATGATCCTAAGGAGCACGTCAAAGTAGCGTCATTGGGCATCCTCTTCATGACATGGTCTTAGGTACAGGGTATCCATAGGATCAACTCAGTTTGATCCAAGTGGCTTACACGATGACGAAGAAAGGATCCATTCAGTCACTCTCACAAACGATTGTGAAGTACATACAATATGAAATGTATGTTATGGTGCAACTCCCGCTAAGGTGAGCGAGTCACTTATAAAATAAAAAGAACACCATACGAGTTTGGGTTCAGTCGCACTTTCAAGCACCTAACTTGAGTCAATCAGCCCAGTCGCCCCCATGGCGGCTGCCTAAATTCTCACACTCAGCTGTAAATAAGCTACACTGAGATGTGGGATCTCTGTGTTCGATCATAGAAAAAATATCTCATCTTAGTTCTAATTAAGGCGCCACTTAGCTAAAAAGTTGTTTGTTCATCTCGCTCGCTATCTTTAAGCGTCGAGGTGAATTTGGCTCATCTTGCTCGTTGTTTCCAAGCGTTAAGGTGAATCACCTATGTGATTGGGTCAATTCAAGCCTGGTGATATATTTACAAAATAAAATGTGTACATACATAAATCACCCTAAAGAATTATATATCTCATATATAAATTAAATAGTGATAATAATAATGTCTAAATAAAATTTCAAAACTCAAAATATAAATCATCCACATCTAAGTCTTAGATTCCTAACATGAGTAAGGAAAACGTCCCGAGCAATAGGCTTAGTCAATAGATAGCCTTTATGCTACTCGTGGAGATATACTTCAAGACAACTTCCCCTTGTGTAACCATTTCTCGAATGTAGTGATATTTAATGTCAATGTGTTTGGCTTTCCCATGGAACTTGGGGTCCTAAGCGAATGCCAAAGTTGTCGTACTATCACAGTGTATAAGCACCGCATATCCTGAATGAGCGATAAAGCCAAGGCACTATAGGAGCCTCCTCAGCCAAACGACTTCCTAAATGGCTGCTGAGCATGCGATGTAATCAGACTCCATCGTGTATAGGAGATACTAGTCTGCTTCTTACTACTCCAAGATACAGCCCCACCACCTAGGACAAATGTATATCCCGAAGTAGATCTGCACTCATCTCTATCACTAGCCCAGTCAGCATCACTGTATCCTCTCAATTTTAAATCTGAACTAATGTAGGAGAGGGTGAGATCAGTGGTCCCACGAAAGTATCGAAAGATTCTTTTCATTGCCGACCAATGGCGTGGTCCTGGATTACTCTGGTAACAACTAACCATGCAAATTGCAAAACATATATCTGGAAGCGTGCACATCTTCACGTACATCAGACTGCCTATCGTTGCAGCATAGGGTACTTTAGACATTTGATTCTTCTCGTCATCAGTCTTAGGGCACTGGTCAAGGCTCAAAACACTAGCCTTGTCCATGGGAGTGTCAATGGGTTTAGACTTGTCCATATGGAATTGTTCAAGGATCTTCTTTACGTAAGTCTCTTGAGACAAACGAAGAAGATTCCTAAAGCGATTCTTAATGATCTTAATGCCTAACACAAAGTTGGCTTCACCCATGTTCTTCATCTCAAAAGTAGAGGACAACTACTTTTTAGTGGCGACAATTGTGACAATCATCTCCATATCATTCCCATGCAACAGAATGTTGTCAACATATAAGGATAGAATAAGGATACTTTCCTTAGACCATTTCACATACACACAATGGTCCTCTTCAATCATTTCAAAATCAATAGAGGTAATGTCATGATGAAATCTAAAGTACCACTGCCTAGACGATTGTTTAAGGTCATATATAGAATGCTTGAGAAGGCAAACTTTACGCTCTTGTCCTTTGGCATTAAAACCCATTGGTTGATCCATAAAGATCTCTTCGTGTAGTTCTCCATTGAAAAATATAGTTTTAACTTTCATCTAAAAGAGTTCCAAATTTAATTTTACGACAATGACTAGAATGAGGCGAATTGAGGTAATTCTCACCTCTAGGGAGAAAGTCTCATTATAGTCTACACCCTCCTATTGGGAATAGCCCTTCGCCACAAGGCGTGCCTTATACTTGTCAATTGAACCATCCGCCTTGCATTTGACCAAACCAATTTGTTTATAATGGTCTTATGCCCAGGGGGTAGGTCAACCAACTCCCACACCAGATTCTGACTCATGGAACTCAGTTCATCCTCCATAGCAGCTTGCCACCACTTATCCATAACAGGTGAGGAGAGCATCTCTCGCAAAGAAGCGATTTTATCCTCATTCTTTGAAACATAAATGAGAGCTTCCCTTTTAATATCAAAATGAGGAGGGGAATATACCCACGAGTGCTCCTACGTATGAGGGAATCCTAATGATCATCTAATGATACACTCCCACTAGTTGGTACACTCCCACTAGGCTGATGATCAGTCTCACTTTCTCTGGCGATTACAGGATGAGTTAATTCCTCACCCTCGCCAAGAGTAGGTGAGACGCTTTCCTCATCCTCTGTCTCAAAGAGGTTGAGATCCCTTCTAGTGTCACTAATGCTAGGAAAGTTTGTCTCAATAAAGTTGACATCTCGTAACTCTATCTTGGTCATTCCTCCGTCAAGGTGTTCACCATACATAACTTAACCCTTCGAGCTGTCGGAATATCTGATAAAGATGTGTTTTCTAGCTCTAGGGCTGAGTTTCCCAAACTTATGGGAGGTGTTGTGAACATAATCTGTTGATTCCTATAGTTGTATATGCCCTAAATTTGGCTTTGCACCCTTCCATAACTCATAGGGAATTGAAGAAATTGACTGTGAAGACAATTGGTTAGTTAAGGATGTAGGCAGCAGTAAAAAAAAATCCCCCCCAGAAAGATATTGGGAGATCGTCAACCTAACCATATGCAAGAGTGTCATATTCCTCTTCTCTGCTACACCATTTTGCTTCAGAGTATGAGAAATAGTCAACTGCCTACGAACCCCCTTCTCCTCACACAGTTCTTTAAACTGATGAGATAGATACTTGTGTCCCTGGTCAGTGCGAAAAGTTTTTAAGCTCTTACTTTACTAATTCTCAAGCTCTGCCACAAAGTGTTTGAAGCAATCTAATGAATCTAAGAAAATAAGAGGTGCCATGGCGTGCCTTTACATTCATAGGTCCGCAAAAATCTGAGTGCACAAGTTCTAGAGGCTGAGTAGCTCAAACTGCCTTTCCAAACGGCTTTTGATGAGCCTTACTTGCTAGACAGGGCCCATACATAGGGAGGTTAACTTTAGTGAGCGAGCCTAACAGACTTCCTCTAGCTAACCTTGCCGTCTTGTCTTACCCTATGTGTCCCAATCTAGCATACCATGTAATAGATTTGGAATTATCACATGTATTAACTACATAAGAAATAGATGAAGTAGAATCAAGTAAATCTAATTTAAAAAATCCATCAATTAAGGATCCACATCCAACAATAGTACCACTCAAATAAAAATCTAAAGTGCAACATTCAATATGGAAAGAATATCCTAAAGGTAATAATACAGAAACTGAAAGTAGATTATTCTGAATATATGGTGCATAAAGCACATCGTGAAGAAGCAAGGTGTGTTTAGTACATATCTTGAGCTGATAAGTACCAACTCCTCAAACTGCCTCACTAATGTCGTTCCTCATGAACACGTTCTGGGATCCATTCGGAATTCTACGATAATCTACAAAACCCCCTCAATCACGCTATGTGTTTTGTTGCTCATGTATCCACAATCCAATCAGACTGTGTATGGATAACCAAAACATAAGTACAAACAAATGTACAGGGAGAGTGGGATAGAAATGATACCTTCTTTGGCTTAGTGCAATCACGAGTAAAGTACCCCATCTTCTGGCAGTTGTACTATTTGACTTTGGATAAATCTTTCTTTCTACCATGCTTGCCTCTTTTGCGCTTGGCATGTTTGCCTTCTTTTGGCACCTAATTTGAGCCATACCCTGATTTCTTAGTTTGCCCTGTCTTTTACATTTAAACTTGTGCTTGCCTCCTTGGGGGACTAGGGTAGTTACACGATTTGCCTCTTGGCACTCTGCCTCAAGATCCACATGTTGTGTAACATCAACAAAATTCCTATTGATATCATTGTGTGTGAGAACGAGCTTTTTGGGGCTTCAAGAATCTAGTAGTGTCCTAATGACAGTTTGAACTTGCTTCTCATCAGTAAGGGTGGTCTCAGCATCTTTTAGCTTTCAAATCATGTCCTTCACCATCTTAAGGTATTCAGGCATAATGTGCTTAGGGTCCTACTTAGTAGATGTACCTCCGAAGTCAATTTTCAGTTAGTCTCACATGGACTTAGTTGTGGTGTGTTTCTCATAATCACCAATGAGTTCATCGTGCATAGCACTTAACATAATAAAGCGTGTATTGCGATCTTTATTTACCCATTGATTATAGGCTTCCATATCACGATGATGCTAAGTGGTAGTACCCTCAACGGGTGTCCATAGCAATGGTCAAATACTCAAGGTAATTTTGCTCATCGAGTAAATATTGAATTTTTCGATGCCACATGTCATTGTTGGGTTCAGTCAATTTGTCACCCTTGGAAAGGTCCACAACAACATAATTAATGGCCATATCACTACACACAAGAATGTGCAAGGTAAATATTAGGTACACATTAAGAATTTGTTGCAAAAATCTTGATTAAAATAAATGGTTCCTTACTACACACGATGAGACAAAAGATTTCACTAGGCTCATAATCAAATCTCACATGTGTGGGTCAATGACAAAATTTTAATCGATTTTGAACAAATATAAGGAGAATTAGGTATCTCCAATCCATAAAATTATGTCATACAAATGGGTCCAATTGGTACTTAAAGTGGCACGTCGAGGTAGTATAAATGTATGATATGCAGTGCGAGACACTTTTCCTTTACAAGGCTTCTCAAAAAATTAATTACATTATCCCAAAAATAATTACATCCTTTAAAAGTCCTACTACATTAATCTCCTGAGTAGGGAGTGCTACACTTTATATCATGCACGAAGACTACCTCTAACATACATATAGAAATATGCCCACTTAAATTAAGTACCAATTATAATCTCCAACCCAAAATAAAAATAAACATCCATAGGTTAGGGGGTGAAGATTGACCACGCATCCCAACAATTGGAGTGAGTCACAGGTCAATACCGCCTCGAGAGGGTTTGATTTATTATTATTTTTTTTTGTTAACCAAGGTGTCCAAGCTAGCTTACGCACACCTTGACTAATCCTCAGGGAGACTAGTATAACAACCCACTGCCCCATGATCTCTACTTAAATCACAGATGCATAAATAGGGAATCGAACCTGAGACCGTGCGCCTAATCCACACAATCCCCAGTTCGCCCTAACCATCTGGGCAACCTATAGGTGGGTATAGAATAAATAAGAAAACACACTCACACAATGCATACGACAGGGTTCGATCCCACGACGTCCTCCACTGGGTGCTGGCTCCACAAGCCGAAGCTACCACCACTAAGTTATCCTAGTATTCGTGGGTTTGATTTAATACACATACATACATGCTAAACACATTAAAGCAGTGAATCATATACAAAATAAAATCAATCACATAGCGAAGCATCATAAAATATATCACATAAAGTACCCTCCAAATATGACCTTAGTCATTAAAGGGCAAGAACATAATTTTAGGTAGGGTGGCACAAACCCAAACCCTAAAATACATCAAAATATTTTTCTTTGTTACCCTAAAATACATCAAAATAAACCCTTAATCACAACCAATATTTTTCAATACTTGTCGATCTAAATATCTTAAAGCAAGAAACATAAAACATGGTTTATATGATGATCATTATCACAAAAGAAAAAAAAATGTCACCATAAGCATCCATGACATAATATATGCTATAATGATAAAAAACCATCATATAAAGCCCACCAAATATGTTCTAAGTCATTAAGGGAAACAAAAAATATTATTTTGGGATAGGGTTACATATACAAAAAAGAAAAAAATGAAGTGTTCAATGCCAATCCACTCCCCAATCAATGTGATCCAATCAAATCCGATCCGTTCGGATTGAATTCTTGAACAACAGTATGGATTTGTCTTCTTTGCTTTGACATAAGCAAACAAAAAATAATAATGAAAAAAAAAAAACCATTGCTTTTATTTTTTTTATAATAAACAAAAGAAGAATCACTTAATAATTACAATACCAAGTAATATTCATGAACAATACTCAAACTCTTATCCTTTTCTTTTATTTAGAACAATAGTTCAGATGGCCAAGAGCTCGCTTAGCATACGAGAGGGACGTTGATCGATACCCCACATCTTAATTCCATTGATCTATTTTAATTCGGATATTCCTATTTTCATAAGTGTTGCCGCCACAGGTTCACTACCAAAGTCGATATGTCGTCACCGTCGTTGTTGCTATTATTGCCAGGTACACCAAGTAAACTACAGTCATGTCATGCACGAAACGCAATCGATTAGGTCTCAAATACGATTTACAACGATAAGCGATTATGCACAATGAGCCATGAACACAACCAAATAACCTAGATCTGATGCCAATGTAATAAGGAGAGCAAGTAAAGGAACGGGGATTACCTCAATGTAGCTTTTCACGCAGCGGAATGGATCTGACTGTGCTACGCTTTGATCCACATGAATAACGATAAACAAAGGATTGTGGTGATCTCACTAGGCAATATTCCACCCTCCAAATCCAAGGATTGCAATGGAGAAGTTTGGAGACACACACTCTCAATTGTGAGAGACATAAAAGAATAGAGAGAGAGTGAGCTCTTGAGATTAGGTCAGAAACCTTAATTTGCTTTGTGGCCAAAGGTCCAAAACCCTCTTATTTACAGAGAATTGGTCAGCTAGAGTTCCTAATCCTAGTGGGTCTATGATTTTCTCAAGTGAGTGACCCACGAAGGAACCTAATCAGGCTCAATCCGACCCAAATTAATTAACAGAGTGCATTCACTACATCAAATTGACCAACAACCGATCATTCTCAAATCTCTGCTTAGCATGCGTTCGGAGAGAGCTGGAATAACAATAGAGACAGATAGCATTTAGACTATTCAATCCAAAGGGCCAAACCTACTCGATCTCGACCACTTGCAACGTACAACTGCACTTCCCTTCTCTTTTCTCTAGGATTTAGATTTGGGAATTTTTGTACTTAGTTATCCTGAATAGAAAATCCACCAAATGGTACTACTGTACTAATACTACACCTAAAATCATACAACACAACCATTGGGCTTTGCTGAGCTTGCAATGTCCATAATTGAAAATGTTGCTTCATGTACTCCATCAAGCAGTTTCCTCCTCTTAGTTGGGCCACCTGACCTAGCAACTTCTTCTTCCTTTTCCTTCTCGTGGCTTATGATTTCACTAGGGGAATGATCGGTGCTAGCTACCTCATCATCTTCTTCACCACCATCAGTATCTTCGTATTCATCATCGGAGTGCAGTAAAGCATTGAGTGTATCCTTCCTCTTTACATTGAGTTCTTATGTGTCTTCACGCATTTCACTTCTACCATCACTCTCATGATTCTCATCCAATCCATCTGAAACAACATACCTAGGATGATAGATTGGATCCTCATTGCCTGTCAGTTCTTCTTATATTCCTTTAGCATCATTGAAAATGTTCGTACCTTCATAGGATATGTTCGAACCATCATTGGATTAGACACGTTCATACCTTTATAGGATATATTTGTACCATCATAGGATATGTTCATACCATCATAGAATATGTTCGTATCATCATAGGGTATGTTCGTACTTTCATTGGTTATGTTCATATCTTCATTTGATATTTCCGTACCTTCTTTGGATATGTTCGTACCGTTATAGGATAAGTTTGTATCTTTAGTGGAATTGCTCGTAACATCGAAAGATATGTTCGAACTATTATAAATTACGGTCGCACCTTCAATGCATGTGTTCATCCCATCATCGGATTTGTTCCTACATTCAAAAGATATGTTCGTACCAAAATAAGATAAGATAGTACCTTCAATGCATATGTTTGACCATTATTGGATTTCTCCTGTCCTTTATTGAATAGTTTGTACCTTCATTGGATATGCTCGTACCAATATAAGATAAGATCGTAGCTTCAATGCATATGTTTGAACCATCATAGGATATGTTCGTACCTTCATAAGGTAGACAACCAATCTTGCCACCCACCCCAACAAAGAAGACAAACAGGGAATGATCAAGGTTCATACTTTATATTGGAGGAGAATCTTGGCCATTTGTGGTGACCCGAGCCCAGCAGTTATCCGAAACCCTATTCCAACCCGAAACCGTAATCCTACCCGGGACCTTTTCATAGAAAAATCTACCCGATCTTGTGGAACATGATATTATCGTACTATATACGTAAGAATCGATTCTAAGTACTCTCTAATGATATAAGAATGACATGAATAAGAATTACCAGAACACCCCCAGTTTGCAATAGGCCAAAAAATCATTTCTTGCAAATCTTGAATTTTTATGAGCAACAAATGAGCTCGAAGGTCATCCCATTGAATAGTGCTTGGAAAGACGATTCCAATATATCTCACTCAAAAATTGGACCACTAATCTCCCAGAATCACTGCCAGAAGTCATAATAGGGCAGACCAGACCTATTTTGCCTCAGATCCTTCCCGGACCCACCAGATTTTTGGTAGGCCCGATAGTTTCCCAAATTTTTTTACTTGATTTAACCTCAGACCCGTTGAATGCTGCATTTTTTGGGTGATGGGTCTGCCAAACCTTTTTTCGTAGGTCCATCAAAATTCGTGCTAATAGGTAAAAAAGCCTATAAATAGCACCCCATTTTTCACTTTTAAAGTGTGAAAGGAATATCGGAGTGACCCCCCACCTATGTTATGATTGCATGTCCATTCCCTTGTGAGAGAGCCAAGTGTGGAGAAAATGTTTCATTCCCCAATCATTAGCCTCTCTTGCCATTTTTTGTATATTTCTTCACCCAATTAATAGCCCACCATTTCCATTTTTTGCCTATTCATTCATTCCAACCATGGCTGGCCTAAGAGAAAGGTCCTAGCCTCACGTCCAACCCAAGGCCAAAACTCTACCCTATTGGGTTCGGATTTTACTTTTGCACATCAAATTATGTAAAAACTTTTGAAGATTCTCGAGAAGTGTGCCAAATTTTTTAGGTGTCATCGAAGGCCTAGATTCTCAAAAGAAGAGGAGCAAGGGGTTGAGATCATTCCCACCTGAGTCGGGAGCCTTCATCAAAATCATGTGCATATCAACAAGGGCCACCCCTCTTGACCCAAAACGAGGTCAAGTTCAGGTATAATTTCTCAACAAAGTAGGGATATAGACTTTTTACTTGAGAAAATATTTATGTAATCTTGTACATTAATTACTTAGTAATGCATATGGTATAGGATATGTTAGGAATATTCATATTTAAGTACCTAATAGGCGGTTCAACCGGGTGAAGTGGGTGTCTAACACCTTCTCAACTTCATAAACTAACTCTTACCCTAATCGCTGGGTCAGAGTGAGTCTATCTCGGGTCCGTTCCTATGGAACGGGCCCACACCTTGGGTCCTAGGCATCCTAGGTGGCGACTCCGATTTTCATGATTCCTAATCCTTGAATTTTCCATTTTTTATTGAACCAACAATGAAATTAACCCCAAACCGCTTCAAAAAAAAAAAAGGGAAGGGATGAAACCCCAAATAAATGGTCCATTACCCTTACAGTATGTCCGTACCATCATATGATATGTTTGTATCTTCATTGGATATGTTCATATCTTTTGATATTTTTGTACCTTCATTGGATATGTTCGTAATATTATATTATAGGATAAGTTTGTACCTTTAGTAGATATGTTCGTAACATCAAAAGATATGTTTGTACCATCATAAATATGTTTGTACCTTCTTTGATATGTCCGTACCTTTATAGGATATTCTGTACGTTTATTGGATATGATCATACCAATGTAGGATAAGAATGTAGCATAATTGGAATTGTTCGTACCAGGATATGTTTTTACTATCATTGGATTTCTTCGTTCATTCGTAAGATATGTACATATCAT
Source organism: Macadamia integrifolia (assembly GCF_013358625.1). Lineage (NCBI taxonomy): Eukaryota > Viridiplantae > Streptophyta > Magnoliopsida > Proteales > Proteaceae > Macadamia > Macadamia integrifolia. Next base: position 14,961,389 of record NC_056563.1, on the reverse strand, counting down.
CATAAGATATGTTCGAACCTTCGTAGGATATGTTCGTATCATATACATTCATACCTTTGTAGGATATATTCGTACCATCATAGGTTATGCTCATACTTTCGTAGGATATGTTTGTATCATCAAAGGATATGTCTATACATTCATTAGATATGTTCATACCATTATTGGATTTTTTTTTTTTTTTATTTGATACATTCATAACATTACAAGATAAGTTTGTACCTTTAGTGGATATATTCGTAACATCAAAGGATATGTTTGTACCATCATAATATATTTTCGTACCTTCTTTGGATATGTTTGTACCTTCATAAGATATGTTTGTACCTTCATACGATATGTTCGTACCTTCATTGGATATGATTGTACCATAATTGGATTTGTTTGTATCTATATAAGATAAGTTCGTACCTTTGTTGGATATTTTTGTACCTTAATTCGATATGTTCGTATCATTACAAGATAAGTTTGTTCATTTAGTAGATATGATCCAAACATCAAAGGATATGTTTGTACATTCATAGGATATGTTCGTACCAATATAATATAAGATTGTACCTTCAATGCATATGATCATCCCATCATAAAATATGTTCGTAACTTCATAAGATATGTTTGTAGTTTCATCGGATATTTTTGTACCCTCACTAAATATGTTTGTACCATTATAAATTTACACCTTTTGTGATTCATAGCATCAAAGGATGTGTTTGGCTCAGATTCTTCTCATACACCACAACTGCATCTCACCTTTCAATCTTGAGAATATTATTTCTATGCTATCTACTTCTCATAGTTGAGTGAAAAAATTTATTATTTCCATCACCAAATTGAAACCATTTCACCTTTTATTTTTCCTTAAGAAACTTTCCTCCAACTTCAAAGCATCCACACCCCTTTTTTTACATTTTTTTCCAAGGGAATCAAAGAGGAATCATTCGGGTTGATTGAGATCTTGGCTTATATATTTTACAAATTCCCTTTAGCCTCCATGATAGCTTTAAAGACATTATTGGATTTGCTCGTAACATCGAAAGATATGTTCGAACTATTATAAATTATGTTCGTACCTTCAATGCATGTGTTCATCCCATCATCAGATTTGTTCCTGCATTCAAAAGATATGTTCGTACCAAAATAAGATAAGATAGTACCTTCAATGCATATGTTTGTACCATTATTGGATTTCTCCTATCCTTTATTGAATAGTTTGTACCTTCATTGGATATGCTCGTACCAATAGAGGATAAGATCGTAGCTTCAATGCATATGTTCGAACCATCATAGGATATGTTTGTACCTTTATAAGATATGTGTAGACAACCAATCTTGCCACCCACCCGAACAAAGATGACAAACAGGGAATGATCGAGGTTCATACTTTACATTGGAGGAGAATCTTGGCCATTTGTGGTGACACGGGCCCAACAGTTATCCGAAACCCAATTCCAACCCGAAACCGTAATCCTACCCGGGACCTTTTCATAGAAAAATCTACCTGATCTTGTGGAACATGATATTATCGTACTATATACGTAAAAATCGATTCTAAGTATTCTCTGATGATACAGGAATGACATGAATAAGAATTACCAGAACACCCCCAGTTTGCAATAGGCCAAAAAATCATTTCTTGCAAATCTTGAATTTTTATGAGCAACAAATGAGCTCGAAGATCATCCCATTGAATAGTGCTTGGAAAGACGATTCCAATATATCTCACTCAAAAATCAGACCACTAATCTCCCGGAATCGCTCCCAGAAGTCATAATAGGGCAGACCAGACCTATTTTGCCTCAGATCCTTCTCGGACCCACCAGATTTTTGGTAGGCCCGACAGTTTCCCGAATTTTTTTTACCTGATTTAACCTCAGACCCGTTAAATGCTGCATTTTTTGGGTGATGGGTCTGCCAAACCTTTTTTCGTAGGTCCATCAAAATCCGTGCTAATGGGTAAAAAATCCTATAAATAGCACCCCATTTTTCACTTTTAGAGTGTGAAAGGAATATCGGAGTGACCCCCCACCTATGTTATAATTGCATGTCCATTCCCTTGTGAGAGAGCCAAGTGTGGAGAAAATGTTTCATTCCCCAATCATTAGCCTCCCTTGCCATTTTTTGTATATTTCTTCACCCAATTAATAGCCCACCCTTTCCATTTTTTGCCTATTCATTCATTCCAACCATGGCTGGCCTAAGAGAAAGGTCCTAGCCTCACGTCCAACCCAAGGCCAAAACTCTACCCTATTGGGTTCGGATTTTACTTTTACACATCAAATTATGTAAAAAATTTTGAAGATTCTCAAGAAGTGTGCCAAATTTTTTAAGTGTCATCGAAGGCCTAGATTCTCAAAAGAAGAGGAGCAAGGGGCTGAGATCATTCCCACCTGAGTCGGGAGCCTTCATTAAAATCATGCGCATATCAACAAGGGCCACCCCTCTTGACCCAAAACAGAGGTCAAGTTCAGGTATAATTTCTCAACAAAGTAGGGATATAGACTTTTTACTTGAGAAAATATTTATGTAATCTTGTACATTAATTACTTAGTAATGCATATGGTATAGGATATGTTAGGAATATTCATATTTAAGTACCTAATAGGTGGTTCAACCGGGTGAAGTGGGTGTCTAACACCTTCTCAACTTCATAAACTAACTCTTACCCTAATCGCTGGGTCAGAGTGAGTCTATCTCGGGTCCGTTCCTATGGAACGGGCCCACACCCCGGGTCCTAGGCATCCTAGGTGGCGACTCTGATTTTCATGATTCCTAATCCTTGAATTTTCCATTTTTTATTGAACCAACAATGAAATGAACCCCAAACCGCTTCAAAAAAAAAAAAGGGGGGAAGGGATGAAACCCCAAATAAATGGTCCATTACCCTTACAGTATGTCCGTACCATCATATGATATGTTTGTATCTTCATTGGATATGTTCATATCTTTTGATATTTTTGTACCTTCATTGGATATGTTCGTAATATTATATTATAGGATAAGTTTGTACCTTTAGTAGATTTGTTCGTAACATCAAAAGATATGTTTGTACCATCATAAATTATGTTTGTACCTTCATTGATATGTCCGTACCTTTGTAGGATATTTTGTACGTTTATTAGATATGATCATACCAACGTAGGATAAGAACGTAGCATAATTGGAATTGTTCGTACCAAGATATATTTTTACTATCATTGGATTTCTTCATACCTTCGTAAGATATGTACATATCATCATAAGATATGTTCGAACCTTCGTAGGATATGTTCATATCATATACATTCATACCTTCATAGGATATATTCGTACCATCATAGGTTATGCTCGTACTTTCGTAGGATATGTTTGTATCATCAAAGGATATGTATGTACATTCATTAGATATGTTCATACCATTATTGGATTTTTTTTTAATTTTATTTGATACATTCATAACATTATAAGATAAGTTTGTACCTTTAGTGGATATATTCGTAACATCGAAGGATATGTTCGTACCATCATAATATATTTTCATACCTTCTTTGGATATGTTTGTACCTTCATTGGATTTGATTGTACCATAATTGGATTTGTTTGTATCTACATAAGATAAGTTCGTACCTTTATTAGATATTTTTGTACCTTAATTAATATGTTCGTACCATTACGAGATAAGTTTGTTCATTTAGTGGATATGATCCAAACATCGAAGGATATGTTCGTACCAATATATTATAAAATTGTACCTTCAATGCATATGTTCATGCCATCATAAAATATGTTTGTAACTTCATAAGATATGTTTGTAGTTTCATCGGACATTTTTGTACCCTCACTAAATATGTTTGTACCATTATAAATTCACACATTTTGTGGATATATTCATAGCATCAAAGGATGTGTTCGGCTCAGATTCTTCTCATACACCACAACTACATCTCACCTTTCAATCTCAAGAATATTATTATCATAGCTGAGTGAAAAAATTTATTATTTCTATCACCAAATTGCAACCATTTCACCCTTTATTTTTCCTTGAGAAACTTTCCTCCAGCTTCAAAGCATCCACACCCCATTTTTTATATTTTTTTCCGAGGGAATCAAAGAGGAATCATTCGGGTTAATTGAGATCTTGGCTTATATATTTTACAAATTCCCTCTAGCCTCCATGAAAGCTTTAAAGACATTACCAAACTTATCCTTATTTTAATCTTTCAACTGAAGTTAACATTCTTAAGTTTGGCTGCAAGTCTGAGCAGAGGATTAAGATTACTCTTAATTGGACTATTCCATCCTTTCTGCACATTATTTTCATAATCAAGATGAGATATCCAAGTATCAAAAAATCTGAAAGGCTTAGGACCGTAATTCCTTTCTTCAAGCATAGAGAGATGAATAGGACTATAATCTGAAATTCCAGGGCATAAAAACTTAGCTTCAGAAAATTTGAATTTATAAACCCGAGCATTATTACATAAAATTCTACCCGATTTATAAGAGACTCTCCCCTGACCACCTTTTCCGTTACTCCATGTAAAAAACTCTCCCATACATTTTGAGTCCATCAAATCCGAACTGATTAAACTCATCAATAGGAACTTATCGGATAGCCTCCCCTCCCCTTTTTTCATATTGATTTTGGACAACATTAAAATCACCCAATACGACCCATGGTTTTTGGATTCCATGAGAAAGCACTGAAATGTCAAAGCCCTGTAATTTCATTCCACAATCATATCTGGCATAAACTGCTGTACATAAAAACTCCCTACTCGATCCTTTAATTTTAATTTTTAAATGTATCATTTGAGTAGAAGTTTTAATTTCCTCAACCAACAAATGAGTATTATCCCAACCCATCCATATCCTTGTAGGAATTTTATCATTACAATTATGGTGGAAAGACCAACCATTTTCAAGATTGGATAAGATTGAGGGGTTATTATCCTTCTTATCCTTCGATTCCAAAATGATCGACCAATGGATGGCCTATTACACTACCAATAGAATAATGAAAAGGCAAATTCAGTAAAGTAATCCAAACTGGCAGGGAATTATAATCAATCTTCTGCAAAGAGGAAGATAAAGGTTTTTTCTAAACATACCATGGACCTCCCTCTAGGAATCTCATGATGTCTCCCTCAAGACTGAACCAAAACACAAAGATCCCACTGTCCAGCAGGTTGCATTCCACATTGCCCACAATTCTCCAAAGCTTCAACAATGTCTCCTTAGTGAACAGGAACGAAGGCCTCTTGTCAATAATCTCTTGATTTCCTTAGCCACCATAACTGAAGGATAGTTAAAATGGCCAAACATACTTCAGATATAAACCTTCCTTACGAATTCCAAAAGATTGCTTCTTGAAGAGGTGACCAGCCCATAAAAGTCTATCAAATCCTCCAAACCCAGACCCACCAAGTCAAACAACATCCCAATCCTTCCTTCCATCTTCAATAGACTTTAAACCTTCATCATTAGAATTCGGAGCTCCCTTTGCAGCAGTTGCATCTGTATCACAATCACCATCCACTGAGCACCTTCTTTTGTCTCCCACCTCCCCCCTCTAGCTTCCCATCCCTCAATCCCCCTTCCACCATTAATGGCAAAGCTCGAGCCTTCTCCATTCTCCACCGAAATACCAAAGAAGAATATGATGGTCCAATAGCTGAAGTTGTTGGCCGAGCAGCCATGGAAGAAAACAACAAGAACCAGCACCTCTACTCAAAATTGTCAGAGCTTCTCTCCCTACTCCATAGATACATCATTTTCATTTACTTTCACAGTGTCTTGACGTTATCGCTCATTCAGGAGATGAGCTAATAGTATACTGTGATAGTAAGACCCCAAGTTCCATAGAAAAGCCAAGTACATAAACATCAGATATCACTACATTTGATCCATGGTTGCACAAGGGGAAGTTGTCTTAAAACTTATCTCCACGAGTAGCATGGTAGTTGATCCACTGACCAAGCCCATTGCTTGAGACGTTTTCCTTACTCATGTTAGGAATCTAGGACTTTGACATGGATGGTTTTTTATTTTGAGTTTTCACATTTTTTTAGACATTATTGTTATCACTCCTTGATTTATATATAAGAAATATTCTTCTTTTGGATCATTTGCATGTGTACACATTTTATCTTGTAAATATGTCAATAGGCTTAAATCTATCCAATCACAAGGGTGATTCACCTTGGTGCTTGAAAACAGAGAGCAAGATGAGCTAAATTCACCTTGGAGCCTAGAGATAGCGAGCAAGATGAATGATAGCTTTTAAGCTAACCGGAGCCTTAGTTAAAGCTAAGATGAGACCAATCTATAGTCAAACACAAATATCCCACATCTCAGTCTAGCCTACTTATAGCCGAGTGTGAGACTTCAGGCGGGCTCCGTGGTGGCAACCAGGCTGAATGACTTAGGTTAAACGCTTAAAATGCAACTAAATCCAGACTCGTATGGTGCTCTTTTTATCTTATAAGTGACACACCCACTTTAAAGAGAGAAGCACCATAGCATATACTTCATATTGTATGTGCTTTGTTACAATCGTTTGTGAGAGTAGCTGAATGGATCCCTACTTCGTCACTGTGTGAGCCACTTGGATCAAAGTAAGGTGATCCTACAGATACCCTCTACCTGAGACCATACCATGAAGAGGACACCCGATGATGCTACTTTGACATGCTCCTTAAGATCATAGATAATACGGTTTAGTGGGACACGATTGAGAAAGCAATTGGAAATAGTCAGATTGACATGCGGACTCAAGAAAAACTATTAAAAATTACACCATTGTTTTGTGGCTCATTGCCTAGGCAATTTGTCATTTTGTGTTTTGACGTAGTCATGAGCACATTACATGTTTTGAGATTAGCACTGCTTATCATGAGGGATCGAGAGTGCTAAATTTGGTTAGATGAAAGCTTGATATAGCTCTTCTACCTTCGGACTATCTCATTAAGTCGCATGCTCCATTTTTTGTATGATGAGACACATGTGGTAGAGAGACTAGAATGGACAATTGAGTAATTCCACCCTATGTCAGCAAGTGAGAGATGTTAATTGAAATCTGGTTATGGATCTGGTTCGTGTAAAGCACCCATATGGGGCAGACCGATCCACTAGGATTAGACACTCTAGTTGGCCAGATCTCTATAAATATCGAGGTCGAGCCACATTAAGCATAAGCTTTTGACAAGAGCTCTCTCTCTCTCTCTCTCTCTCTCTCTCTCTCTCTCTCTCTCCCCCTATTCTTTTTTGTCTCTTTTGTCTCTCCCAAATTGAGAGTGTGTGTCTTTAGGATATCCATTGCTATCCTTGGATTAAGAGGTAAAACTTTGCCTAGCGAAATTGCCACAATCCTTAGCTTGTCACGATTTGTGTAGGACGACACATGTAACAACCAAATCCATTCTGCTGCATGAATAGCTACATCGAAGTAACCCTAGATACCCGTTTGCTTTCTATTTTACAAAAGGAAAAAAGAAGAACATTGGATGAATTATTCTTGTTGTCAAGCAGTAAGTAATGACCGAAATCTATGCATGGCATCTAAATTTGGATATAGTCAGTTTTTGAACTTCTCTTTTCACAAATAACATATATGTTAAACCCACCACAATAAAAAAAAGGTTTTTCACCACATATCTTACAAAATATACCGAAATAACATTTCATGATACAATAAATGGAATCATTGATGTTATAATAGTAGCCAGAATGAGCATGGACATAAGTATCCACTTGCCAATAAAAACATGTTCTTGCATAGTTGAATGTGAATAGCTTGGTCTCAATGGAAGATCATGAACCACTTTGCTGTATATCTTCAATGATTTTTCCAGCATTTGATGAAAAATCATTGCTTCTGATATGCCATACCATATATTTGTGGCAAACCCAATTTAGAAGATCAAATATTAATGGAAAAAAAAAAAAAAAAAAAAACAAACAAATATCCCAGCTGACATGATTAAGATGAGTCTCCTTGAAATTCAGCTTTAAACATGGATCTGTTGGAAAATAATCCAAAATATAGATTAAGGGTTAGAAAAAAATATCGGAACCATAGTGAAACCCGACACCAGATATAATTAATTAAACACAATATGTGGCATCACGAACTTGAAAATACATGACAAACCTTAAGAAAACGATGGGACTAAGTCATGCCACGGACATTTTCTATAAGACCATAGATGCAAATTCGGAATTTTGAGAATCGACCTCCAATATATGATAGTCATATAGCATCTGCCAATAGTAGTGTATTCATCAACTGCACATTTTTTAGAGTTGTGCTAAATCAGAAAATAACAGAAGAAAGAATGGAGAAAGACCAAGAGAAAACAGAAATTGGGATCGTCATAAAACTAGTTAGTAATTGTTAGAGAAATTGGATGTACCTCTTCTCTATTTATAAGAGAGACATTACCATAGGTTGTCTCCAGAATATATACCCACAAACCATGTCTTTTTACACCTATTGATCACTCAGGTGATTATTTGAAAGAGACATAACCCTCTAAAAAGCCTTTTAAAATTTAAAAGTAGTATTCAAGTTTTAGGACATTAAAAATTCCAATAAGACATAAAAATGTCATAAAAATATTTGAATCCAGAAGCTCTGATGTATGGCAGATTCAGGATCCTGCAAGTAATGACCTTAGGTTCTTCACGTATTATACTACCTCAATAATAGAATTAATAAAAACTGGATTTTCAGATTTGCAGCTATAGTTTCACCCGTCAAAACACAAATAAGAAAGAAATAAAAGAGCAATTCAGTGCACGAGGTTCTTGCTACTATAGGGTCTAGGAGGGACAAATGTACAATTCAAAAAGAAAAATAATAATAATAATCTCCTAAGTAAGCAAAGGATAACTAGTAGCTAGCTCGAACCAAGTAAGCTACTAATGTTTAGGCTCAACTAAACCACATACTATCAGCAACCAAAATAGTGGGATTTTCTTATTTTTCTTACCTTCCTATTTGGGCCTCTTGAAAGAGTGATGTGACAATTATATAGATGGACCACATAAGAAGGTTTCTATATGTGCCAAGTAAAAACCTTTGACAATTTGAAGCACTCATTTAATTGTGCCATTGGTAGTTTGAGCAGGTTTGAAGAACCAAATCTGTCAGTTGAGCTGTCAATTTGGAGTCTTGATCCCCTCTCCTGCAGGTAATCATCCCACCCTTTACTGTCCACGGGATGTGGGGAGTCCGGAGCCCCTCCGCTGCAGGTGGTATCTTACTGGGAACCATACCCCATGGATGGTATGAGATGGATTGGAGTGATTACTTGCAGGGAGAGGAACCTGACTCGTTAATGGTGGATCCAGCCCAATGGGCTTTTAGCTGTGTAGTTACTGGTTGAGTCTTTTCTTCTGCTCTTATCCCACAGCCAAGGTCCAGACTAAAATTTTCAGCCCACTACAATATTAAAAAACAATAAATTCTCATTTCCCATGAAAAAATATAGATTTTTGAAAATTTGTTAAATATTAAAAAAAATTCATAATTTATCCAGGGTGAAAAGAGAATCTCTTTATTCATGGTAGTGAATTGACTTGATTGAACTCCTGAGGTGTGAATCTTATTATTAACTCCTACCCCCTCTTAGCAAAGGTCCAAAATACTTTAATATCATGCAATATAGGAAAGAGAGTCTATGGCCACTCCTCATGGGTTTCCATGATTTAAGCTTTGAACCAGGCCTTTTTGATGCCCATGGGAGTCAAAACATTTGACTAGGGTACTCATATTTTTTACTGGGGAGAGAAGGAGAAAAAAAATTAAATAAAGAAGATGGATTAGATAGGAAGGGAAGAAATTAATCTCTCCTATCCACAATTAATCCTTGAAGGCCATCCAACGGTATATTAAAGAGGTGCATATATAAATAACAATGTATAGATTCAACTCTTTAAACTTGGAACAAACTCACTGGGCTCATGCATTGTAACGATTTTTATTTGAATAGAACGCACACAATAATGTTTGATGACTTCCAAGCATGGATTTAATTATCGATATTGTACTAATACAACTGATCGGATTGGTATCGAAGAGGATCGATGGGTAACGATCATTTTTACGCTTATTTTTTGGAAAAAGTATGTTTCTTTTTGCTATTTTACCTCAAAAGATACAGATAATTGACCGAGATCAGTCAAGGATCATAACCGATCCAAATCGCTCAAAGATCAGGGATTGGTCTCAACCAATACCGATACAATACAGCCGAAATGACTGATACAATATCAATACTTAAAACCATGCTTCCAAGGGAGAGTTTAAGGTTTTTTCAGGACAAATGTACCAAAAAATAACATCGCAGCAGAACAGCAACTTGTAATTAAAACAAAGATAAAAGGAAAGAGAATCACACACAAATTTATGTGATTCACTAAGCTAAGTGGAGCTAAACTCCTCTCCCATTCCCAACTATGGAACGCATCCAATGCATCAAATCCGCCTGACAACTTTTAATAGTCGGCCCAAAAGACCAGATCGTAACATCAGCTGCAGTTCCTAATCTAATTTCTGACACCAGAGACCATGGATTTAGGGGACGGTATCGATCTCAACCGATGCCAATCCAATACCGATCCAAATAAGATCAGATCAGTGGATGTCGATCGATTTTTTCCTTATTTTTTGTAAAAAATATTGATTTTTTACTATTTTACCCCTAAAACAACCTAGATCGATCAAGGATTGAAGATCAATCTCAACCGATACCGATTCAATACTACCGATACTTGAAACCATGCCGGTGACTCATTCTTCCATGGCAACTGGGCGTGGCACGTAAATGATCAATTGCCATCAGCTGCAGTGGGTCGGAACTTTCCTCTCTTTTGTTTTTTCAACTTGGTCAACTAATGCAAGTTAAAATCAGGTGTGAAATGAAACCTCCAAACACAAGACTTTGGCCACCAGAACAGAGACCAAGATTAAAAGATTAATCCTCAGTTCCTCACAGGCATCTCGCTTTCTCATTCTATAAGCGTGCATGCAACGATTATGATGTATATTTGAATATAAGGACAAACCAGATGAACAACACATCACATACTTTTAAATTAACCCAAACCCATCCAACCATTTCTCAATTCTCACCACCTCAAACCCAATTCACCCATGAAATAAAGAAATTCCTACTTCCTTAACAAAAAGAAAGAAAACATGATCATCTATCATCATCATTCTCATCATCATAAAAACACAGTGACAAACCCAGGAGTGTACCATTATCATAATAACCCACTAGACTGGAATACAAAAGGAAAGATACATAAAAATACTCAGTATAATGGTTGGTAATGGCCCCCCCAACAAGGCCCCACAACATAGACATGATGGAGAGACTCTTCCTCAACCCCTTCTCAAGTTTGTCCCCACTAATCACCAAATGCCCTTTCCTTCCTTCTTTCATGCTCTCTCTGACTTCACAGCAGCGTAATTTCAGACAAAAACCATATCAACCACTTAAAGCTCACAAACAGTAAACCATGATCCAAAAGAGAACAAAAAGCTTAGGGTGTGAAAGGAGGCCTAGAACAATGGGACCCAATTCACCGAACGCGCATGCACGCTTCTCATCCCATGACCCACCAACACCCCCCCCCCTTTTCAATAGGATCATCGGCTCATCATATCCACAGTACCTCACATCAGTTCACCCCAACCACGCACCACGCCCACCCCCACCCCCACCCCCACCCCAGGAGTAGCTTTCTCATAGCCCTGGATAATCACTCCAAATAATCATCTGGGTCAATCAGACAAAAACACCATTTTCCCTTCTCACTGAATCATCATTCATATGAGCTTGTGATGAACACCCCCCCCCTCTTACCAAAACTCTTAATTAGGGCATCATCCACTATGCCCACGGGAAGAAAGCAGGCCCCAATTGCAGAAACTAGTGATTCCCTCAATTATAATCATTTCAAAGTCAAGAAGAGTAGATGACTCAGGTTAAAGCTTTCTCAATTCCTTAAAGCTTTCTCAGTTCCTCTCACTCACTTCCTTCTCTTCTCTCTGGGCTTTGGATTTGGGACTTTTTTGTAATCAGTTATCCTGAAGAGCAAATCCACCAATTGGTACTAATATACTAATACTGCACCTAAAATCATAAAACACAACCACTACTAACTACTAGTCTACTAGTACAGGTAACACCTCTCTCTAATTGAGAGTAGTAGTAGAGGTCCCAAGAGCTTTGGCTTTAACCTTCAGAGATCTCAAGTACTGGATTGCTTCATCAAGGATCAATGCTGCATCCTTACCCTTCACACCAGGAATTATGCTCTGCAGAATGCTTACAGTTTCCCGTATCTTTTCCTTCCTCAACCACTTCTTGCCCAATGGCGATTCACCCATCTCTCTTCCATGAGTCCTTCCTTTAGTACAGCTTGATTCTGCATCGTCCACGTATTCCAATGCCGAACCTTTGGGCTTTGCTGAACTTGCAGTGTCCATGACTGAACATGTTGCTTCATGTTCTCCATCAAGCAGTTTCCTCTTCTTAGTTGGGCCACCTGAACTAGCAACTTCTTCTTCTTCCTTCTCGTGGCCTGTCATTTCACTAGGGGAACGACCGGTGCTAGCTACCTCATCATCTTCTTCACCACCATCAGTATCTTCATATTCATCGTCAGAGTACAGTAGAGCATTGAGTTCTTCTGTGTCTTCATGCATTTCACTTCTATCATCACTCTCCTGATTCTCATCCAATCCATCTGAAACAACATACCCAGATTGATAGATTGGATCCCTATTAGCTGCCGACAGTTCTTCATATATTCCTTTGGCATCAAACTGGCGGGGAATCTTACTCCGGTGTTGGAATGGAATGGTAGGAGCAATCACAGAGCTAATGAAGAAGCTTGTTTGATTCCCTGAGTGATCGAAAACAAGGAATTGCTTCTGAACAGAACCTGGTTCTGCAGTGGGGGTGGCTACCGCCTGGCCAAAAAATCCATCAGGAAATGCAGAAAACTTTTCTTTGGCAATGCAATCCAATGGATCAAAGGCTGCCTGCTGGTGGAATTGCTTCTGAACAGAAGCTGGATCTGCACCGGGAGAGGCTGCTGCCTGACCAAAACATCCATAAGGAAATGTAGAGAACTTTTCTTTGGCAACGCAATCAGGCAGAGCAAAGGCAGCCTGCCGGTGGCGCGGTAAGCAATAGAACCACCCAGGAGGTTCAATTGGTTGGGCAGTTTTCAAGTTTCCCAATTCAGGAAAACCAAACCCTGGCAATGGCAGATTGTCATTAGCAGAAGCCATGCCAGTCTGGGGGTTTGCATAAACAGGGAATGAATTTTCCAGCCCTGAACCCAGGGGAGGGCTCCTGCAGTTTTGGAACGGCGATTGCAAAGCAGAATCCTGCTGATGAGTCCAAGAACCACAGTTCTTTCCCATTCAACTAACACAATCACCTGAGATGCATAAAAACACAAGATATAAAGACTGGTTGATATAAGAAGCTGAAACAAGATCATCCATTTCTAGAAGCAATCTATTGGAACCATACCAGAAGTAATGGGTACTACTGATGGCTTGCTTGCTGCCTCACTCAGAATGAAATAAAATAAGTACAACCTCCAGCTTAATTTGAAGATGCAAAACGACTAAGTAATCTACGTAACAGGTTTGAGCAAGTGACGAAAGTATTCAGCCTGGCATCACAGGAAAGAACAATTATATTATGCTAAAATTTCCATTAAAAAGAGAGATTAAGACCAACTCTCTGGCTCAGAAAATGATTACAGATCCCATTCTAGAGACAGATACAGAACAAGATTAATTTGTTTTAACTCACCTGGCAATCCTGCAAAGGTTGAAAGCATGCTATGACTCTAACTATAATAGTCGCGCTCCCTGCAATCCCATTCTCATGTTTCAAAGCCCGGAATCTTGTTTGGCTCGCTGCTTGGCACACCATAACTTCTTTCTGACCCTTGTAAATTCCCCACAATCTACCCAGAAACCAGATAATAACCGAAAGAAAGAGGCTAGGAAGCGTATAAAGGACCAAATCGGGAAGAAGATTAATCGGAAAGAAGGTTAAACTGCAGGTTCAAGCCCAGATCAGATTAGAACAAACGAGATTAATCGATAACGAAAGGGTTTGTACTATTTGTCTTTGATTTCTTTTTCTTATCAATCTCTTTTTCAGGTTGATGCTCAGCTAATCCACAGGACGTAGCAAGGAACAACGACTAAGAGGTTGGATCCCATGGACAGATAAAAGAAAAATAAGAAGCCAGGAAATAGGGTTCAATTCACGCGGAACAGTTACAGAATGACTCGACAATACAAGTTCAAAGACAAAACCCTCCGATACACATCAACAGACAGACTCAACCACCGCATGCTGTTCTTCCTCTTCGCAAACAGTAGCCACGACGATTTCTTCTGCAACTACTCAACTCCTCTCTGCAATAGTTTCAAACAAGAGTCAGATCTTGAGCTTAAAAGCCCAATAGGTAAGTAAGGATGCACAGATCTTACACTTCGTATGCCCAGCCACACTATTAAAAGGGAAAAATCCAAAAATTATTCAAAATCTTCAGGAAAAAAGCATATCTTTCATGAAGCAAGTTAGAATATAAATGGATTTTTTTTGGTTCTCCCAATTCTTCTCTACAACAGTGAGAAGAATTCGTTCCTTTCACTCAGAAATTCAACAGAAGCAAGAACATAGGAAAAAAGGATAAACAAGAAGCATTAGAAGCAGAAGTATCAAACACCCAACAACTTACAGAGAATAAACAGGTTGAAACCCAGATAAAATCTTCAGATCTCAGCTGCTCAGTTCGATGGAGAAATTTAAAAGGCGAAATCAGAGAACTCAGAAAGGGAAGAGAAAGGAGAGACGACGACGGATTCAGGATAAGAGCTTAGCAAGAACACTGAGATGTACACTCCACTACAGTCAAAAGCAAATTGATACTTGACAGAGCACAATGGTGGATCTTAACATTATATAGAGAGAAAATGACGACACTACCCCTGTGTTGAGAGATAAATTATTTTCTATAATAAATAATAAATAATAAAATAGAAAATAAATGAATGCATGTGTTAATTATAAAAATCAGTCACGGAAGTAATGATCTCCGATGGCTCTGTTCAGTCACCTGTTGATCAGGGTGGAGGGTAGAATTGGAATCTGATCGAATCTTCTTCACGGGATAATAATCATGCCAGTATCATCTTCTTTCTCAATTATTTCCCTCTATATTTTTCTGAAACTACCTTTTATGCCACAACCGTTTTTTTTTTTTTTTTTTTTTTTTTGGGGTGTTGGGCGAGTTACAAAAAAATTAAACGAATCATGTCAAATTTTCCCCTCTTATTTCCATGCTAGTCTTTCTTAAGTCATTCAAATAAATAATTAATAAATAAATTAAATGAAACAAGATAAAATAAAAGTGTTTATTTTTCAAATTTGGTTATGAAGCTCATCATTTATTATCTCTTGGTTGAAAGTGATAAGATCCGACTTGGAGATGTTATGGTCATGAATCATGTTTTTTTAATTAATATTTAGATATATACATTCAATATTCAACTAGATCCAATACAAAAAGCTTCGGTCATTGAACATTTAATATTATTAGAATATATTTTAGTTCAAAATTATTCAGAAAAATGTCAACTTAAACTTTTGATCAGAATCGACCGTTTTGTTGTGACTCAAACAAAACAAACAAGTCTTGAATGATTCAGTCTGATTTAGTACTTGTTTTGTCATTTTTTTAATACAGGATGAGTCTCCATGACTCTTGACCATGTTTCTAATCTTTTGACCAAATTCAACCTAGTTTTCTTAGTTAAAATCTAGTTTGCCAACAATGGTTAAAAGTGTGAAAATTGCCTGCAACCACTACATAGGTACAATGAACATTGGGTGATTGGGAGTCCATTGGGGCACGTGCTCAAATGCTCTTAGTCATCCGATATTCACTGCACCTCACTGCTCACTGCAGAGGATGTAGACTATTGGTAGAATCATGGATTTAGTTCTTGATATCAATATCGATATCAATCTCAGCTGAAATCGATTTGATTTGAATCGGTATCAAAGAGGATTAGTGTGTATCAATCACTTTTGCCTCTTGCTTTTCAGGGAAAATATGTTTTTCTTATTGTTTTACCCCTGAAATGATATGGGTAACCAATCTGGATCTGTCTCAACCGATACCAATTCGATACCAATACTTGAAACCATGGGTAGAATGCCACATTATCTTTTACATTGAAGTGTAGAGCATATCCTTGACTGAACAAAAAAAAAACAAGTGTGAACATTTCCCACTATTATTAAAGTAAAAGAAGCAATCTAGGAAAGAGGTTACTTGGGGAAGAATATGCTTTGGCCATTCATAATTCAAACTTATGTTGCTATGTAGAAAAAAGGGTATATCATTGCATGAGGTTTACATTTACTCGAGTTAAGGAGGTGTCATAATATAAGCAGCTTTACCCTGTTTCACGAATAGGTTGTCCCTGACTTATTTGGCTATATAGATATAGCTAAATAACTAATAAGCGAAATGTTTTAGATTGGACCAATCTGATCATGATTGGATGATGGTTTTGAGTTTTTAGACCAATTTTAAGCATATGTATGACATTGAAAGGGAAATAAGAGAAAAGAACAATGATGTGTATGAAAATAAGAAATTAATAGAAAGGAAAAGGTTGGCAAGCGATGTGCCCCAATGGGAGCACAGGACATAGGTTTGGCACTCCTAGTGGCATGCGTAGACTTTTTCTATATAAAATAATAAAGATGAAAGTTCACAACAAAATATTACATATGGCATAATCGATGTCTAAATCATTTTACCTATAGCACTTAAAAATATTCACCTAAACATTAGTACTTGTAGCCTAACTCCTTCCTCGAATGTATTAGGATTTGGTTAATCCAAATAACAACTATCATTGTGTATGATAAACCATGAAGACTCCTAACAATGGTGTTTATGTGGACATTCCAATAAATAGACATTGTTAGTTCGAGTCTTCCAATATTGATCCTCCTTGTTAGCACCCCTTTGAGGGCGTGCCTAGGGTGGTTATACTACCCCCCCCCCTTTCTTTTGAGAGAGCTCTGCATGTTTTCTTTGTATTTCATTGAATGTATTAGAATATATTATTATTCATAAAAAAAAATGATATTTTTGTAAATATGAATATAAATGAATTAAAATATTTTATTGAGAAAAATCTTCTTATCAAATACAGTTCTCTATGGATGCTTGCACTCTAATTATCATTAATGAGGCATTTTCTCATTCAATCTATGCTACTCAATAATCAATTGTAATCATACTTCGGAAGAATTACTTATTTTTCCTCCCATCCAAAAATAAATAAATTGTTAAAAAAGAAAAAAAAAATTGGAAAATATTAATTGCTAAACGCCAGAAATTGAGGTGTAGTTTTAATTATATGACATGATATAACATATGTATGTATATTTTTTTTGGTATTAAACATTATATAACATATGAATTTATAGAAACACCTAATACACATCATTAATGCATCAATGAAAAAGTGGGTGACTCTGTTATTAATAATAAAAAAAATAAAAAGTTAGGTTGTTCAACGGTCAAACTATCAAAAAAATTCGTTATAATTGTGATTTTTTTTTATTTTTTTTTTGTAAAAAGGCCACTACATAGCTTAAGTTGTTAAGAGAAATTGAAATCATGAAGTTATTAAAAAAAAAAAAAGTGTGTATAAATTTAAGAAATTATTATTTCTTTTTTTTTTTTTTTTTGTGAAGATTTATTTTCTTCATAGCTTTATATATTTTCAGGCATATAGATTAAGTAGAGGGATTGAAGGACCCCACATAATTGGAATAAGGTTATGATTATTGTGGTTGCTTGTTCTATAAATTAAGATCATATTTTCATTAGAAAATTTATCACAAATTTAACCTAATAATTTATTTTTATGTGTTTTTTTTTTTCTATGTGAAGTTAAATTGAGCCTCCACTGAACTCTTTTTAATAAATATCACCAATATTACTTCATTAATATGGCAGGTGGTTCAATGGTCAAACTTTTCATTAATTTGATAAATAATTAAAACTGCCAGTCTAAATGCTCAAACTATTGTCTAGTCCAAGGTTCAAAGCCTCCTATCCAATTGTGTCGTACTATATAGGAAACAAGGGAGTTAAGAAGACACGAGTTTCCTACATAATAAATGACTTTTATTCATAATGCCTTACAACATTAACTCCTTCAACCCCTCATTTTAAACTTCACTTTACTTTTTTTTTTTTTTTGGTACAACTTCATTTTACTAACAACATTCACCATAATTATCAAAAAACAATATTCACCTTAAAATTACTCTAGGGCAGTTATTATAATTTTTTTTTATTCACCCTATATTTATTGAAAGTCTCTCTAACTTGAATTTCTTTTCTTGAATTAAATAATTCACCACTAGTTGATGAATATGGGACAATCAATGAAAAATTAAATATTTTATGTAATATATTAAATAATTTTAGAATAAAAATATTGTTTGAAGAGTAGGAAATAAAAATAAAAAAAGAAAATTTATAAGCAGATTCAAGGGAACAAAAGAAAAATTTTGTTGATTGACTAAAACTTCAACCAATTCTGATTTAGTTAAAATCAACTTGGATTAGCCAGAATCAACTAAAATTCTAAAAATGCAACAGGAGAAAAGAATGCTCACTAATCATGCAATCCTTACACTTAGAGACAAGGGGTGAAATGATGCTCTCACCACCATGAAATACAATAAACCCTCCGCCACTGGTGGACCCCCATATTGCCCCTCTCGCTGACATAGAGGCCATGGGACTAGGGAGCATTTTTTTGCCCAAACTAGTAATAGTACTCCAAAACCATAAACCTAAACTTGTGTAGTTCAGCTAATAATTTTTAATTAAAATAATTTTTTTTTTTTTTTTTTTTTAATGAAAAGTTTCATACGTTGAAATATGGTCCAAACTTCATTTTTTAGGTAACTTTACTCAATTTAGTCTAAATCAGCTAGATTTGGCCCTAACAGCCAATAAAGAAAATTTATTTACTAGTAATCAAAACCAGTAGTAATAATAGTATATTAGTATGGTGGAAAGATCCGTCTATGCCTCTGAAGTCTGAACCCCCGGGGGAAACCCATATCACCATATGTATAGCTTACTGATAGAAGAAAAGGCACATAAAAACTGAAAATTAGTTATAAAAAAAAAAATTATTAATCTTTGAAAGAAGGGTAGCTTAATGGATGGTTGAACTGTAAGTCTTGATGAACCCCTGATTTCAATGACAAATAATTAGATCCATTTATTCATCAAATTAGAACAACTTCTAGATTAAAATACTTAAATACTCACAATCCTCTAATCAAATAATAACATCCCATCAATACATCCAACTCTTTCAAATAATCACAATTCTATCCAACTCTATCAACCATTGGATTAGAATCATTATTTCACATAAACTAGCCACGTGCTTCATAAGATATTACTTCCACTGGAAAAAATAAATTATATCAAATCAGATACTATCACTATGTTTTCTTTTTTTTTTTTGGTAAAGATACCGTCACTATGACAACCACATAAAATGGCTATATTTGAAAGAAATTAATTTTAAACTTTGTACATAATTAAATTTCAACCCATATATATTTTTTTAAAATTTCTATATTCTCTCTCTTCTGACCCTTGTCCCATTTTATTGAATACTTGTCAGGGAAAAAAAAAAAAAAACAACAACCAACATTTTCAAGCTGTTTGGTTGAAACGTTTGATTTTTTTTTTTTTTTTTTTTTTCATATATGGAGTATAGAAGTTTTTAGGAATACTTTTCAATTAAAAATACCATTTTCTTGAAATTCTAACCCCCAATATCGGAAATTCTCTCTCAATTTTTTAAGATTTCAAACCAAATCTTTTTTGGTTATTAAAGATTGGTGAGTTTTTTTCTTTTTCTTGTTTATTAGGGAGGTTGATGGTAATACGAAGTTTCTCTTATTGAAAATGATAGTAAATAAAGAAGTATAGGATTTAGTATATCCTTAATGGAAATGGTGAAAAGGTTTTTGAGTTGTTTACTATTGCCAATATTTTTGTACATCGATAATAACTCTATTTTCTCTACTTCGAACCCACTTGACCCTTTTTTTTTTATTGAAAATCCTTCTATCCAGTTATTTCTAAGGTTAAGAATGCGAGTCCTATTGCTTTTCTCTTTGAAGAGGAAATCAGGCAATCTCTCTATAGTATACCTTCTTGCTCTCATCTCTTAGAAGGATTGGGAGGTTGTTAAAAGATGTTATTTGTCTTCTTCATATATATATATATATATATATATATATTTCATGACTATTAGGCTTCCCTTTGGTAGGAATCACAACCTTCTATCTCTTATTCCAGAAAAA
>NC_056563.1:14938439-14940910 GCF_013358625.1 Macadamia integrifolia | reverse complement strand
AAAAAAAAAAAAAAAGAGATAATGCTGAGCATGTTGGTGATTATATGCCTATTAGTGTATGTATTGCGGTTCCAAAACCTTATTAAATTCTAGTTAATAGGCCGCCTAGAGAGGTCTTGGATAGAATTATTTCTGCATTTCAAGTTGCTTTTGTTAAGGGTCGCCAAATTACTGATTCATCATTATTATCCATGAGTTTTTTTATTTTCTTAGAAGTCATAAGAGCAAGAGGGGTTGGATTGTGCTTAAGCTTGATATATCTAAAGCCTATGACTGATTGAAATGGGGTTGTATTCAGGTTGTTTATGAGTATTTAGGTTTCAGTCAACATGTGTGTGATTTGATTAGCTACCATATTTCAACTTTGCTCTTAATTGGTTAAATTGCAAGGTAGTTGTCTTGATTTTTTCTTAGCATTCTCAAGGTGTTTGACAAGGGTGTCCTTTAAGCCAATATCTTTGTAATTTAGCTATGAAGTGTGTGTCCAATATTTTTAAGTGTGTCCAATATCTTTGACAAGGGTGTCCTTTACTGTATCGGCTGATAGTCGGTGTTAGTTAATTCTATTCTTGGTTCTATTCTACATATTTGATGTCTTGTTTTCTTTTATTGCTTGTTAGATTCCTTTAATGCCAATATCTTGGAGGCGTTTTCAGGATGATAAATGAAGTTAGTCTTGGTTTATTGGGAATTCATGTGTCATCTAAAATTGTCTTCCTCTAAAATTGTCTTCCTCTCAAACCAGTGAATGGTTTTGCCTTATAACCTGTTATAGTAGATTGTCTACTCATTTTGTTGTTAAGTTTCTTTCAAAGAAATGTATGAGTTGAAATCATTTTGCAAATATAAAATTTGGAATAATGTTGTGGAAGGTTATACTCCTCCCCAGTTTTAAATTGTTGACGAGAAGTTTTAATTGGAGGAATCATTGCCAACGATAAAATTTTCATGTTTTGGAGGTGGACCGTTTGTGCCCTTTATGAAAATTGGAGAATGACTTGATTTGACATTTTTTTTATCCTATATTTTTTTAAATACAATTGGTTGTCAGGTCACTGGCGCCTTTTGATATTGTTTCTATTTTTGTGTCTGGAAATAATAATTTTTTTTTATTAAGAAAAGATTTTTAAAATTGCAAAAATGTATTTGATTTTTCTGTTTTTCAAAACATTTTCAATAGTATAGTCGGATTCAAGACACGGCTGTGCAATTCACGAGTAAAGGCATGACATTGAAGTTGCAGATATGCTTTGCGGAGATGAGCTCATAAGAATTATCAGTTTCGCACAACCAGGTTGGAGTTGCCGCTCCTGCATAGAGAGAAGTTTCAACAATGAGTTGGGGTTGAGATAGATCGAGTGGCATATCAGATTTTTCACAATTTTTGTCCCTCGCACTTGTTTCTAGAAACAGAAAAATTAGTCTAACTTGTTTCTTTATTCCTATTTCTAGACATAAAAATAAGCATAAAATTTAGAGTGATTTACATCCCCCTCCCCTGTAGTTTGCATTTATTCCACCCCCCCTCCCCTTTGTTTTTAAAAATTCCACATATCTCCCCTTTATTTTGACTCCATCAAATTATGTCCGTTAAGCTTTAAAAATATTTTGTAAATACCCAAATCACCCCTGTAGAATGTAATGACCATTATACCCATTAGAACATAAAAGGATAAGCCTTTCTTTCACTTTCGTCTCTCACCTATAGAGGCTGGAGCAGCGGCGAGAGGCGAGTATCATTGACCGATCGACTGCGACGAGCGACGAATGTCAGCCACTTGCAATCGTGTGACGGTCGGCGACAACGATTGGAGGTTGTGGCCTTATTCAAAATACATTCACACACTCACTTGCAATCGACGGAAGTTGTATGGCAAGAAGCGTAGCGACGAACGGTGATTGGAGACTGACTGCGGCAAACCCAGGCTTCAAACGGTTAATCGGTGCTCAGCTCTATCCTTCCACAGTTAGGGTTTTTTCTTTTTTTTTGCTTGTTTCTCTGATTTGGTAATGGAATTGTAGGGGTTTTTTTTTTGTTCTTTGAGCTTGTTTATCTAATTTGGCAATGGAATTGTTGGGTTTTGAGCTTGTTTCTCTGATTCGGTAATGGAATTGTATGGTTTTTTTTCTTTTATTTGTTTCTCTGTTTAATGATGGTAATGGAATTGTAGGGGTTTTTTTTTTGTTTTTTGAGCTTGTTTATTTGATTTGGTAATGGAATTGTTGGGTTTTGAGCTTCTTTCTCTGATTCGGTAATGAAATAGAATGTTTTTTTTCTTTTATTTGTTTCTCTGTTTAATGATGGTAATTAAATTGTTGGGTGGGTTTTTTGAGCAATTTGTTTATCTGATTTGTGTCTGTGTTCTATTGCTGGTAATGAAATTGTTGGTTTTTTTTTTTTTCCGATTTGTTTCTCTGATTTATGTCTCTGTTTTATTGTTGGTAATGAAATGGTTGACTTTTTTTTTTTT
>NC_056563.1:14916950-14933684 GCF_013358625.1 Macadamia integrifolia | reverse complement strand
GATGACTGACACTGGCCCACATAAGAACTATTAATATCATAATATGATTGGTGAGCTATGTAATGACCCATTTAGTTTTAAGTCATAAGGATGGATGGCTCATATTTTATATAACCAAGTTAGTTGTTACAAGAACATGAAAAATTTTCAAAGAAATTCCTATATATTTTATGGGAAAAAGAAACCTGTCTATTTGTGTGGCCATTGTGTAAGTGTATATGTAAATAAAAGGCTGCGTAAGGGTATTTGGACAAGGGGCAATGTTATATTTTGCACCCACTTATACACGCAAGGAGATAGGGTTTTTTTTTTTTTTTCTATTTTTATGAGAGAGGGTCCCCTAAGAGGCAACGTGGCCCCAACATCAATGTGGGAACAATGAGAACACAAATGGAAGCATCAACAGAGATGAGATTTTCATTTTTCATGGGGTAAGTTGATTATTTCACCCCTCCTTGAGTCTAGGTGTAGAGGTTACACTGTCTTCTAGATTTCCTTTTCTCAATTTTATATTAATTTTACTTAATAATTTCCCTTAATATGAGTTTTATTTTACCTGAAAATAATATATCATTAACAATAAATTCAAAGTATTCTTAGAGTTCATCCAAACTAAAAATGAGAGAGAGAGAGAGAGAGAGAGAGAGGGATTGTGGACCTTTGTTAGCAGTAACCCATTACAGGAAAGCTTAATTTGATTAATTTGCAAGGTTGAGACACTGCAACAATGAATATACAATAACAGAGAAAGTTGTAAAGGAAAAGAAAAGAAGAGAAAAAAAAAAAAGAAAGAGCACATGATTCCATAACCTGCAAGATCTTATGCACAGAGTTGAAAATCTACAGTGCCAATTATTTATGTATTATCATATAAAGAAATGAACATTATATGGGAAGTGTCTTTTTTGGTAAACATATGGGTAGTGTCAAGCTCTGTTGTTTAGAGTAGAGGGAACAGGGAAGAACCTCAATCAAGTTCAGCCTCTTCCCCCAAGGTCCACGTTGTTAGTGGCACTAGCTTAAGCTTAGATGTTAAAGAATTGGATTCCCCTTAAAGCTTATTTTATTAAGTCTCATCCAACTTATTTAAAATCTCCATTATTTAAAACATCATTAGTCCATGCTTCATGATCCCATACATGAAAGCAGGATCTAAAAGGGAAAGTGTAGTCGTGCATTTGTCACTCATTGTGAATTCTTTTAGAAGGTCCTATACAAAGCAGAGCACCATTACAATTTACAAAACTATTTATAGGGCCTTCATACCCAAAAACACATCCCATGCTCATCTCATTAGCTTGTGGTTGTGGAGTCCACCACACCCCACTAACCTCTAGCTAGGGTTTCCCAATTGTTCTAAAAGCTAAATGATCAATGATTTGTATGAATTAGATTAAAAAAAGGGGGGGTGATGGGGTTGTGTGGTTACGTATATCCATTGTGCCCTAGGTTATTGTCTCTGTGGGGTCCTCGTTTCACAGAGAGATTGTTTCCCAACTCAACCCTAACTTGTAACACAAGTGCAACACTTTGCAATTTCGGATTGGTGGAGGAAAAAACTTTTGAATAGAAAAAATCTCTATTTGTGTTAGCACGGCTTTGAGCCAAGGGTGGTGAGTGGGACATGAGACCATGGAGGAGCCATATGGTTGTGGATTCTCCAACAAAAACACCCCACTCTTGGAAACCCAAACAGTACCCTTTCCACCACGCCGCACTAAAAGATTACAGTTTCTTGCTGTGGGCTTAAAAAACCAAAAGGAAATATAAAGGAGGGGCATCTATGCTCATATGTTGTTCATATGTTACATACCACTCACCTTTTATCCCATTTAGTATTTGAACTTAAAATAAGTTACACAAAAAGCTAGCTAAAAAGTGTCAATCCCTCACTTAACAACTTTTTATTTCTGGGTACACCTCCTCGTTTCTCTCCTTGAGCACTTGAAATGAGTCCAGATAATGGAATCCCACCATCAAAGAGCTATTCGAATCATGAATTAAAATATTTAGTGTATCGTGGATTCAGGACCTGAAACCCCATAAATGATGAGATCCCATGCATTTGAAGAGATGATCAATTGGAGAGAGGATCTAGATTTCTTGAAATTTAGTGAAACAGAATAGAAGAGGGAGCTGCAGGGTCCAATGGGTCAGAACACAAAATACTTCCAAGTCATTGGAAAGGGTCCTGTGGCCTTTCTTTTGGGGGTTTCATGGAATTAGCTAGTTTAGTGGGTGAGAGATTAAGATGGAGACTTTCATTGAAACTCCATCATCAATCACGTGTGAAAGACACGCTTAATGATATTATGATATGGAGCTTGGTGGGCATGAACTTGGAAGAGCTCAATCCCACTAAAGGAGAGAGGTACTAGCAATACCATTGTGTGTTTTTGAGTAATAATTCCATGGGAATGTTGAAAGCAATGTGTTCAGTTTATCTTTTGAAAGCTTTTTAAAGTTGAATTAGAGGCTATACCACATTTAAGCATTCTTGCGTTTGATGGAACATCATTTAAGAATTGGTTCTCGCACGCTTATGTGCCTTGGATAGCAAGAAAACTAAACCATCATATGGTCTAATAGAGATGTGACTTTGAAGGTAAAACTTTTTTCAATCCTTTTCTTCCATCTTTTTACCGGAAGAGAGGAGAAAAACTTTATAGAATGAGACACCAATAACCCCTTCATTATGCTTTATTATCATAAAGCTCAGTGTTGTATTTCCTAGAAATACTAAAATACTCGTAGGATGGAACATCGGTCTTTTTGACTGCTGATGTTAACTGAGATTTTTAATTGAGATCCAAATATAGATTTTTCTAACCTTTGTATTTTTGTTTTTCTTGGGTTGTTTTTCTACTTATGGCAATGCTGAAGATGAAAGAGTTGCTTATTGGTGTTCTCTCTCATTCTTTGATTATTATTTTTGATATAATTCTTTTACTGACCCTTGGAAAAATAATAAAATACTCATAGAAGAATTAAAGCAAGCCAAATCATAGCCCATTGGCTGAATTTTACATAGTGAATGAATGTAAATGTGGGTTCAGATGTATAGACAGATGCATGTAATTTATTTATTTATTTATTTTTCAATACCACAAGGGGAGCAAATTTTATTAGGCCCGAGAGAGGGAAAAAGGGTGGTTACAATGGCTATGAGGTTCTCAAAAGAAGAGGAGTAAAAGCCTATGACAATGTAAGGAAAATATCATTGGTATAGTAGCCATTGAAATCGTGGTAGGCCAGCCATGTTTCTGGTGGAGTTTCAAGTGATTGATATACCATTGACATTCAACAGGTTCCTTAAGAAAGTGTTTGATTCGGCTATTCTATTGGATTACTTTCAATAGAGCCATGATTTTTTTTTTTTTTTTTAATTTGTTTGGTTTGCCCTTGAATAAAAATCCTATGGTTTCATGGGATTTCTTGGAATCACAAATTACACATGGAAGTGTATCATTCATGGATTGACCTCAATAGGTTAATCCCTGATCGAGTAACCCGATTCCAGGCGTCATATGAAAACTGCATTGGTTGTTATTATTTTTATTTAGGTATTATTTTTTTGGCCCCATTTCCTCCACGATAGAAAGGCGAAGAATAGTTGAAGAACGAAGGTGAGCGATTCCCTGAATCTTTCTTTCCCTTCCACTCTACCATCAGCTTCTACATTTTTATGAGTTGTAACCCTATTATCTCACTCCGAATGTTGGCAATGCTGAAGTTGGAATCAGCTTAAGTTCATATTGTTATTAGTTTTCCTGGCTATTCTCCAGGTTTTCTTTGTACTATCTTTTTTTCATTCTTAATACAAATTATCTTTTAGCAAAAAAAAATCTCACTCTGAATGTGGATTTCTCCCTACATAGGCTTTGTTTGCTCTTATTTGACTCGAATCATTGAAGAAGAAGAAGAAGATAACTTGAATAAAGGTTTGGAAGCTTTCGAATCTCTGAAGAAGAAGAGTAAGTGGTAAATCTCTTCCTCTGTTCATCTTCCTGAACTCAGATTGAACTCTATGTACTCTCCTCACTTGTTCCCCTTCTTCAATCGACCGAACCCTAATATCCAGTTTTGTACCAAAATTTATGTGTTTCAATCGACCGAACCCCTTATTCTGGCCTTGATTTATTTCCATATTGGTACCAAAATATCTAATTCAGGAAACTTCAATCAGACCTATCACCATTTTCCCTTAAGTTAATCTTTGTGGGTAGGGATTTGTTTCATTTATTTTGCTTTTCATTTTCTTTACAGTTTGTGCGTATCCTGTTGCTTGAAGGTTGGTTTTGAACCTTTGACGGTATTGTGCTTTTGAAGAAGTCGAAGAGAAGACTTGAAAGAATCTTGATTACTTCCTAATTACTATGAGATGTCATTGTTATTTACTAAATTAAAAACCCACTTATGAACTTCACATATAGTTAAATAAAATTGATGCTTGGTATATAATTTTCTCAAACCACATTGTGGCTCTTTATAAACCGTCCTTTCATGGGTTTCAAATTACTTATTAAAATTTAAAAATAGAACTCTCCAACTTTGTTTTGTAGATGAAGAAGTGAAACCAATGATTTTTTTTTTATATTTTTTATTTAAGAAAATTCAAAATGAATCCATCTAACAGACTCAAACTAACCAAATAGCTTTCCAGGAGAATCAACTGAAAGACTCAAGGTAACCAAACAGTTTTTCAGTCAGATTCAACTGACAAACTCAGGGTGAACAAACAATTATTCTGTCAAGAAAATTATCCCACAGAAAGTCTCTTAAAGGAAATATGTCCAGAATCAAAATATGCACCAACAAAATAATCGAAACAAACACCCCTTATGTAATCGAAACAACACGTTTTTCATCTCACCATAAGCTGAAGTCTATACTAAATAACAAGTTAATAACCATAATGGCTACTAACAAGTAGGCCATGGCTACATGCGGTAGGAATTAAGGTGACTTTGTGAATACATTGTCTAACATTGAAGCAAGAGGAGCTTTCACTTCTCAAGGTTCGGTCTCCATTATTACGACTGAGTGCGTTCAATTTCGACAAAGTCTTCGCAGTATACACTGTGGAACCACCCAAGGAGAGATTCAACAGATTCTCTCCTCTAGATCTCAATAGCAATGACTTCGCGATCACTAACATATTCAAGAGAATGTGATACTTCCTAGACATGGGGTTGGGCAACCACTAACAAGGCAATGCAATAGTACCCAAGCTCTCGGCGAACGGTGAATACTATAGAAGCAGACTCATAAAAGAGACCTAAAGGACTATAGGAGAAAGAAGAACACCCAACTTTCTATCAGGGAAAAAAGGTCGAAAGAAGAGAAGTTATGAAGTGAACAAAATTATCTGATAATTTGGTTGAAATTAAGTAATATTTTACTTATCATATTTAGTTTTATTTTTAAGTTAGTTACACAATATTATTGTTAATGTTTAAAAAAAAAAATATCTATTTTAATTTTCTTCACTTCCAACCAAGAGGAGCTTATCAAGAGGTAAATCATGTGCAATGGAAGTAGTTTCTTTACTTATACTAGCTCTAGGCCAAAGATTCCATTTCATTTTATAGGAAGTTTTTGCAAATGGAATCTGGATTTGGAAAAGAAAAAACATATTTGCAGATAGATATTCCCATAATATATTATAAAAGAAGATAAACAACAATAACAACAAACAACAACTCGGCCTTATCCCAATTAAATGGGGTCGGTTAAATGGATCATTGCCCCTCCAATCAACTCTACTCGATCTCATACTTAATACAAGGCTTAAGCTATGCATGTCTTTACTTGCACTTCTCATAGGATCATTTTAGGCCTACACTCTTGCCCTTTTAGTTCATTTAATTAAATCACTCTTCCATACTAAAGCATCCAATGGACTCCATTGAACATGGTTATCCCACCTCAAATGATTTTTAGTACCTTATCATATATCGGAGCTACTTTCAAATTAGTTCTAATTTGATCATTCCTTACTTGATTCTTCTTAGTTTTTCCACACATCAATCTCGACATCATCATTTTCGTTAAACTGAGTTTATCTACATGATCCTTCTTACTTTTCATCATTCTGCATCATATATCATAGTTGGTTGTATAATTATTCTATAAAATTTTTCTTCAAGTTTTAAAAGAATACGTCAATCTCACAACACCCCGAGTGCACCTCTCCACCTTATTTATCCTATTTAATTCTTTACGAAATATCATCTCTATATCACCTTCTTATTTATGATTGAACCCAAACACCTAAAATAATCACTTAGTCCTTCTCATCGATTTTCATCACCAAATCATCCCTTCTAGCGTAACTAAAGTTACAACAACAACAACAACAACAACACAACTTAGTCTTATCGTAACTAAAGTTATACATAATATAATTCATCTTCCTTCTACTTATCTTTAATCATTTTGATTCTAGGGTTGATCTTCAAAATTCAACTTAGTATTCATCCATGCTTTTAACTAATCCATCAAAACAATATCATCAGAAAAAAGTAGACACCAAGCACCCTCCTCTTGAATGTCTTTGGTTAGATCATCCATGATAAATGTAAACAGATAAGAGCTTAAAGTTGATCCTTGATGTAATCTTATAACTGAGAATTTTACCTTGATTCTGCGGTTCTTATAGTAGTCATTATACCATCATACATATCATTAATTATATTCACACTTGAAACACTTCTCTTCTTTAAAACTTTCTAGATCAACTCCTCAGGGACTCTGTTATAAGTTTTATAGGTTAATGAATAATATATGAAAATCCTTTTTGCAATCTATAAATCTTTCTATAAGTCTCCTAAGTAAGTAAATAACTTTTATTGTATATCTTCTTAGCATAAAACTAAATTGGTTCTCTATAATAACAATTTCTTGTCTTAGGTGGTTTTCAATGACCTTCTCCCATAATATCATAGTAGTATAATTCATTAGTTTTATACCTCTATAGTTATTAAATCTCTTAATATCACCTTTTATTTTTACAAGCCACAATACTTCTTCTCTATTCATCTGGCATTTTCTCTATGCTGATAATCTTATTAAATAACTTGGTTTGCCAAGCTAAAACACACCCCTTCTACAAATTTTTTGGACTTCATCTAAACCTGGTGTCTTGCCTTCTTTCATTCTCTTTAAAGCTTCTTTTATCTTAGACACCTTAGTTTTTTTTTTTTTTTTTTTTTTTTACATATTTTGAATATGTGTTGTTTTGATGGGTAATGCAGTCTTTTAGTACATTATTACTTGATGTCTTCATTTAGTAGATTGTAGAAATAATCTTCTATCTCTCCTTAATGTTATCATCATTTATTAATACTTTACCAACTTCACTTTTAATACATCTTACATGGTTGAGATATCTACTTTTTATTCCCTTTATTTTAGCTATCTTATAGATAAATTTTTTTTTTTTTCGTTTCCTTTGTGTTCAAATTGTTATAAATATCTTCATATTTCTTCGTCATTATTTTTCTCACAATCTTCTTAACTTAATTTCTGGCAAATTTATCATATTTTAGATCTTCTACATCCTTTTTCTTTTGCCATGTCTTAAAATTAGCTTTCTTAGTCTTAATAAATATTTGAACCCCATCATCCCGCTACCATGTCTCCCTAGAGGAATTTTTTTTTTTTTTTATTCCTAGAATATCTTTAAAAATCTTCGTAATACAAGTAGTCATCTTGTTCCATATTGTATTAGTGTCTTCCTTCAAATCTCATTTTCCTTGTTTGACCACTTTATGAATAAATGATTTCATAGTATCTCCTTTTAAATTTCACTACCTTATCTTAGGATAAAGAAGCTCATCTCTTTTGCGACTCTACATAATGAGACACATATCCATAACCATTAATCTATGTTGTGTGGTCAGGTTTCCCCTCGATATAATCTTACATTCTTTACATAAAAATTTATTAGACCTTCTAGTTAGGAAGAAATCTATTCAGCTACTATAATGTCCATTTATTAAGGTAACTACATGCTTCGCTTTCTCTTTCCAAAGTACCTGTTTGCAAATAACTAAAAAATCATACGCCACAACAAAATCTAAAACTGAGATCTCCTCCTAATCTTCTCTCCAAATCATATCATCCATATACACCTTCATACCCTCTATTATCTTTCCCAACATGTCTTGTGAAATCACTCATTATAACACAATGTTTTCTCCTTGACTAAACATGTAAAGTCTTGCACTAATCCATCTTTGTGTCCCCAAAACTGTAACTTACTCATTTCATCCAATCCTACTTAGGATGCATGAGCACTAATTATATTGATAATCTCTTTCTCTAACACACGCTTGATGGATGTAATCTCCAAATCTTTTAACATTTACTACATCACTTTTAAATATTTATCCACTACTATGCCCACTTTTTTTCTATTACTTTTATCCAATGTATACCAAAAGTTTGAAGTCATTCAACTCTTTGGTTTTTTTTATCCTTCCATCTAGTCCCATGCATATATGTGTTATGTTAGTCCTTCGCCACTTCATGATAACTATCAATTATCTTCTTACCCGTTAAAGATCAAATGTTTCAACGTATTAACCTAATCCTACATTTTTGGAGTAACTTATTTACCTCCACTCATCCATGATGTGAGAACCCTTTCCTATTGGTTTTTTTTTTTTTTTTTGGTGAGACTGTCCTACTGGTCAATGCATCCAAACTCTGATGCAGTGCGCCTCTTATAGCTTTTTTAGTGCTCCCGAGTTATAGTGACACGCGTTGCTTATCCTAGCGAGGAAACGCCCTAATATAACATTGATAATATAAAGTTGTAAGTATATGTTAAAAATGTTTGAATAGGATTTTTTTCATTACCTGCTGCCGGCATAATACACCAACCCTCCTCCTTTGTCCAGGCTTAGGACTGACAACAATAGCTGACAGTTTATGGAAAAAGATAAACTGACCCCATAAATTCACCCATTTAAGTCTTGCCCTCCATCTTTGTATACAAATTTAACGAAACAATAAATATGAATTTTTGACTCTTTCACTCTATCTTCCAGTCGAGGTGGTCTAGGATCACTGAAAGGTCGACCACTATACAATACCCATTCTGGGGAACAGTGACGACTACGTAGAGAAATCTCTATACCAAGTCATGAGAGAGCGAAGCCGCCTAAAGGAGAAGGGACAAAGCCTTGCCATGTGCAAAGCTATCCGTTTGATATCCACTCTTGTAGGCGGCTGAAAGAGGAGGAGCTTGTCTTCTTCTGAACTCCGACCAAAACGTTATTCAACTACTGATTTATATAAATTTACCTACCCAATTAATAAGAGGTTATAGCTTCAGGTCTGTCAAACCTTCTATACATATTGAACTCGTACTTTCTACCATTTAAGTCTTGTCCTTCTTCTTTGTAGTTAAAAATTTAATGAACAATAGGAATGGATTCATAACAAAATAAATAAATAAATAAAATAAAGAATATGGATTTTTGGCTCTTTGACTCTACCTATACAATTAATAAGACTATAAAGCTTCATGTCTCGTAAGTCTAATAGGTACACATTGATCTCCTACTTGCTGCCATTTAAGTTTGTGCTCCATCTTTGTAGTTACAAATTTAATGAAACAATAGATATGGATTTTTGACTCTTTGACACTACCTAGGCAATTAATAAGATAACTTAGCTTGAAATCTCTTAATTTTATTGGTACACATCAACTCCTGCTCGCTACCATTTAAGTCTAGCCTTTCATCTTTGTGTACAAATTTAATGAAACAATAGATACGGATTTTTAAATCTTTAATTCTACCTACACAATTAATAAGATGATATAACTTTAAGCGTCTTAAACCTTATAGGTACACATCGAACTCCTTGCTCAATAACATTTAGCTCTTGCCCTTCATCTTTGTATAAAAATTTAATGAAACAATAGATATGGATTTCGACTCTAGCTATGCAATTAATAAGATGATATAGCTTTAGGTCTCTTAAACCTTATAGGAGTACACATGGAACTCCTACTACCTACCAAAAAAATACCTTACTCTATCCACAAAACCAAGTACAATTAATGTAAATATTAGATTTTGAAGGCTCGACTAAATAGTGAAGATGTTCAAGCCAATGTCATTATCATGGTTACTTCCAATGCTGCTCATTCACCATGAGAGGGAACATGCATATAGCATAGTTTTTTTTTTTTCTTTATATTGGAAAATTATATAAATAATAAGCTCTCTGAATTTTATTTTTTCGAACAACTAATCACAATATTGATAACGAAAAAGAACAATATCCTTCAATGTGTGTCTACGTCTAGACACAACGGATACGAAAAGACCATGCTACCCCACACCCTCCCATTGGTTGCTCCCGCTGGCGTGTACCTGCATCAAGAAGTAGTGTTTTCTTGCTCTATTGATAATAATGAATTTGAACGCCATGCTATACTATTTGAACTCTAATAATATCTCTAGCCTCTTTTTCTTTTCCTTTTTCTTTTTTTATTTTATTTTTTCTTTTTTCTTTTTTGAACTTACATCTAAAAAAAAAAAAGAGGTTGTCTAGATGGCATCCCACAATTGGACACCCACATCTAAAATCAAAACTACTTTTACAATTTGAGCACAAAAACCAAAAAAAATAACAAGAAATCCCAAAGAACCTTATATGCCCTTAAT
The DNA here is from genome assembly GCF_013358625.1 of Macadamia integrifolia. Lineage (NCBI taxonomy): Eukaryota > Viridiplantae > Streptophyta > Magnoliopsida > Proteales > Proteaceae > Macadamia > Macadamia integrifolia. Next base: position 14,922,999 of record NC_056563.1, on the reverse strand, counting down.
ATTATACAACTTAAACTCTACAGTCAACTATGGAAAAAAAAAAAACGCATAGTATTCTCCCTTAGGGACAAAAAATTCAACATTGAATTTTTAGTAGTACATGTTTAGTATAACTTCTCAAATTAACATGTGGTTAATCTGGGTTGTAACTTATATATCTCGTAGGTGTCAAAACAGCAGTACCACATCGCCCGTGAGTCTAAGAGATATAAACACATGTTGTGTGGAGATCTTTTTTCCATAACTTAGGATCCTTATTAGTGTATTCTAAATTCACATAACAAAAAAAAATAGTACTTTTTGGGTGGTAGAAATCTCTCTCTCTATAATTTTCTTTCTGGGTGTTTGGTTGAAAGTAAAATTGACACATGCAACAACTCTACCAAGGATGATCCTATTACAATAATAGAAAGTGATGAGAAAATATGTGATGATGGCATTTAGTCCCGAGTTTGAGCTATTGCATGCACAAATAGTACCAAATGTTAGATAGCAAAAGAGAGAAAAACAAAAAATTTAAAGGAAATATCACTCCCCTTCCTTGAATTATAGTAAAATATCAACTTGTCCCTACACTTTTTCAATTATCACTTACCTCCCCCTAAACACAAAGATGCTATTTAACATTCTCAACCGTTTGAAAAATGATTGTTAAGTCAGCTAGATTTTTTACACGATACCTAAACTACCCTTGTACATGTAAAATACCCATTATACCCTCAGTGACTAAACCCCTCTTCTCCATGCTTGTCGATCAGAACTACTTTCTTCACTAACCAACCCTCTTTCTTTGCATCTCCTCCAGCGTTCTTCTGCCACACAGTTTCTCTCTCTACTTTAACAACAAAAGCAAAAAGCGTAAGATAAGACGTAAGCAAGAATTTGCTTTCTGGAATCTTCTTTTCTTCCTGTCCTCTATTATTCTTCCTCCTGTGTAACATTCTTCTTCCTCTTCCCTCTCCTGTATAATCACAAACAACAACAAAAGAGGAATAACTCTTAACAGAAATTCATTACTTCCTTCATTCGGTTTGTTGGTTCACTTGATCGATCTTCTTTAGTCTGCTGCGTCGGTTTGTTCTTTGGAAATGATCGACCCTAAGTATGCTTATCCATATCCTGCCCAAGGTACTTGAATAAACTTTTAAGTTGTAATTTGTTTCATATTACAGATGGGGGGTTTTTTTTTCCGGGGTTATCTTACTTCTTTTTAATTCAAGATGCAATTTCGTTCATACCCATTTTTTTACTTCTGAATAATAAAGACACCAGTATCTTCCTCAAAGATTTACAGTTTTATTTGCATCATCTTTAAATTTCTGTGGTTTGGAGCTTAGATGGCTTGTATAATTATCCCAGTCCTTTTGATTTCTCACCTGACCTTTGCACTGCATGTGATTTGGGTGTGGATGATGGGATTTGTTCCTCTGCAACCGTGATGTGTTTGAACTTTTGGATACCAAACCGTCAAAAAACCTGATCACTATAGGTGGGGCGGGTTTTCCTTTTCCTTTTCGTGAGAAAATGGTGATACTTGTGCATCTGAGTCATGTGTGTATGAATTTCTGAATCTTTTTTTGAAATTGTGACAGGGAATTACCAAGGGCCACCTGTAATGGAGACCCAATGAGAAAGAGCGCTGCTCACTGAAGAAAGTGGTTTTGATCGAAAAGTATGGAGAAGGGGGTTTTAGTTCATAGATAATAGGTATTTTACATGTATGAGGGTAGTTATTTTTGTGTTTAGGGGGAGTTATTTTTGAGTGTAGCGCCAAGTTGATATTTCGTCATAGTTCAGCAGAGGGGAATGATATTTCCTCAAAAATTTTAAATGAAACTATAGCACCCCGGCCCCATTAGCCTTGATAGAATATTGTCTTTTTTGTCTCATGAGCCTCAAAGCTTTAAAACGCGTTGTGTCATGTTAACGACTCAACAATATTCTCCTAAATGATGTGGGATTAGAATTTGTACATCTTCACCGATCTCCTAAGAGAATTTTGTACTTTTTGGATTCTTAGGATTAAAATTTGTACACCTTCATCGATCTTTGTATTCTTGGGTGTCACATTGTTGTGACCCTACACGTTGTTTAGGTCCGCTTTGATACCTTTTGTAACGTCCCAATCACATTAACCTTGATACAATAATGTCTTCTTTGACTCATGGGCCTTAAGGCTTTAAAACACATTGTACCATATTAAGGATACTAGAGGTTATTAACTAGCCTAGCAACCTCCTCCTAGGCGATGTGGGACTAAAGCTTGGCATACCCTCACGATCACCCAAACCCCCTGGCACTTGGCATATTCTTGGTAGGGACACCTCATGATCTCTCAGGTGGGTTTGGTACACTTGTCGTATTTTTGGTTGTCACAGAAATTTTAAAAGATCTTGAAAGTCTCTAGTGCATGGGGCCCCTTTATGGCGCAGCACCGCGTGTAGCGCACATCTGACGGTTGAGAGCCCCTAAAGATACACGCCATGTACTGAATGTTCCCAATCAATTAAAGTTCTTTAGGGGCAGTTTTATGAGCCCTATAAAAGAACTATAATTTTAGAGGTGGGATGTTATATGCCCCTATTGCCATCTTTTAGGGGCAGTAAGAAAGTGTCCCTAAAAATATATTACACTTTTTGAAACCCTATAATCCACATTAGGGGTTATATTGTTCTGCCCCTAAATGGTATTAAGGGTGGATTTCTAAAGTGCCCCTAAAAACCTTTTTATGAGCGAAGAAAAACCCGCCCCAAAGCAATAGCGGCGGCACATTTAGTAACAGTTGTCCGGCAATTTAAAAACGCTCCTAAAGGCATTAGGGGCAATTAAATTGATTTTAGTAACATTAAAAAACCGCCCCTAAAGGGCATTTTTCTTGTAGTGTCTTGAGACAAAGCCCAAGGGAATGAACAACAAACTAATATTTAATGAGGTGATCCTAATTGAAACCATGGAAAATGATGATTAGAGATATAAGCCATTGTTTTTATAACAAATATATTCTCAATAAGCTAAGTCTTCGACTTCAAGTATGTCGTTATTTCTATTCTTCCACCTCTATAAATTTGTGAAAGGAAAAAAGAAATATTTTCACCGAAAGCTATATCATTTAGAAAAGTTTTATTTTATTTCTTCAATTGGTAAAGTTTCTTCTTTATTCTATTATAAGAAAATTAAGATATACATCGGTGGAAGAATAATGTTACCTAGTCCCATGACCCCTGCACCAACGTCGGGTTAGGGTTACTGAGGGAACATGCATGGGCATCAATAGGGAGTTGGGTATTTAGTATTTGAAAGGGGCGAGCTGTCACACCCCGTTCACCCTGAACCGGAGCGGTGACCGGGTTAACACCGGTTAACCCAAACCTGCCAGGATCATCAGATACTGTATTCCACCACAGCATACACATACTAACATCAATTCATCAGATCAGCGGAAGACTAAGATTTATCTGTAAATAATTCCCATATACCTGATACCCAACTGGTGATTCCATAATTATATACATTTAGGCCCGAAGGCATGATATATACACAAAAGAATAAAGTTCAAATATCAAGTATATACAGGAATTTATCAAAATCATCAGAGTACACAGCTCGGCTCGGTAGTGGAGCTCAACACGGCCTCAAAACTGCTGTCCCGCAGCACAGCTCTCACACGCGCAGTCTACGCCGTGCTCAAACTCCTCAGGGGTCCACCAGTCCTCCTCAGGAAACTCGACTGTGAGACCCACCCCATGCTCCTCAGATGCATGACCTGCAAAAGCATCTAAAAAAAAAGGGTGCACACGTGGAATGAGCTCACTAGCTCAGTAAGTAGAGAGGTGGACCACACACGACAGTCCACACGTCACAACACATCATATGCACTACATGTCATGCAATTCATTTTAATTCACATACACCTAATCAACATTACTAAGTCTTTGGTTTTAGTGCTACTACAACCACAGTGCGCGTATACTCCGGGTACGAGCCGCGAACTCCCTCCCGCGATACGCCCATAGGGCTGTTGAAGAAGGCCCACCGTGAGTACTCGGAAAAATAAAGACAATGCCGTCCACCGGCTCTCAACAGAAATGTAAATAAATTAAATGACAGTGCTGACTCCAGCAATTTAAAAACAGTACGATTGGCCCTCTTGAAATACCACCGGGGTTGCCGACTGTCCTACATGACTCGTCGGGCGTAATGCCTAACCGCCACAGTGTCCGACAACCGCGACCCCTGCTTCCCCCCAAATGGCAACTCAACACCTGAACCCCTGTTGGGAAGGGTCGTAGCACGGGATGGTGAGAATCCTAATACCGCATGCTCCTATATGCAGTACGACTGCATAGTGCCACCGTGTCCCATACCACGGGCCACCAATGCATTCGTTTCCAAGCCGACCACGGCATCTAATCTACCAATGCTTTATGCAACATGATGTCCACATTCAACATATAACATCTCATTCAATTTGCATTTGAAAAGTAAACATAGCATATATGCACATCAATGAGTGGAATGACTAATCTATATAGCACATTCATGATGACATGACTAGATTAGATATGGTTATATGAATGCCAAACAAATGCCTTGAAACAAGGCCACACGTCCTCTCTCCACTTACTTGTAGCGTACAAGGAGTCCCGCTCGGTACGGGTGAGATCCGGAGCGAATCGGGAAGGCTTTGGTGAACCTAACAAAATTGAGCGGGGTTAGTACTTCACCATTTTATAATCAAAATTAATGAAATCCGACGTCAAAATCGTGTTTAGAACGTCGAAAGAAGGTCCCACGTCCGATTTGGGCTCGATCGGACCTAAAAATCACATTCTGGCCACTCGGGTGGGTCACTCAGGTGGGTTGTCTACCCACCGGTCCTACCCGCCGGTTTGGCCAGAACCCCCCTGGTCCTCTCAGGTGGGTGACTCAGGCGGGTTATCTACCCACCGGTCCTACCCGCCGGTTTTGGCGGAAAAACCCCAGTTTCTTCTCAACTTCCCCCATTCCTTGGGGACCCAAATAGGGCTTTTCTCAACCCATTCCTCACACCTTTAAAGTCCCATAGGATGGTTCTAGCTTAGATCTAAGTTAGATTCGAGTGAGGGGAACCATCTTACCTTCTTTGCTCAAGAATGACTTCAAACCCTCCAAATCACTTCCAACTCACAATGCTCCTTCTACCTTGTCAATATCTCTTCAAATCCTTCAAGATCAACACATAAATCATCTATTAAACCTTAGATCCATCATTTCAATGGGTGTTTACAAGATCTTAAGAAATCATACTCGAATCAAGGGTTTAAAGCGTGGGTTTGGCGAATGTTTATAAAACCCAGCTTTTCTTACCTCCAACTGTAGATCTCGAGTTGAAGATTACTCTCCCGGCACCGGAATGGCAAGATCGAGCTTCGGCGCCACTGAAATCCTCCCTTTCTTCCTCTTCCTTTCTTCTTCCCTTTCTTTTCTCTCTCCTCCTTACTTTTCTCACCAAACGTACGGGGTAATAAATGGAAAGAAAAGAAGTCATAAAGCTTTATATACTATTCCTACTTAAGTGAATAGTGATGGATGGGTCACTCAGGTGGGTAGGTGTACCCACCTGTCATACCCACCCAAGAGTCAAAACTTGGGATTTTGACCGGGCTCGGACCTCGGCTCAAACCCCACCCCAGGCATACATTGTAGCCTACGTATATATCTTAAAATACAGATATAATACCTGTTTTATTCGTACATAGCCTTATGATAGGTGCACGTACACGGTTTGGGCACTCCCGTCTCTTCTGGCACTGGCTCGGACTTGTCGGGCCAGCCGGTGTTTAAGGTCACCCGTGCCATCATAGCCCATAAGGAACCCGCTCTGACATCCTCTGGCTCGGTTCCTGCATGGTTAAACCGGTTCAACCGCGAAATCAGACCGGGTTTAAGAAGCGGGATATTACATTACCCCCCCTTCTGAAAATTTTCGTCCTCGAAATTGCGTACCTGGTTGATCAAAAAGATGAGGGTACTTGGCTCGCATTTCTTCTTCTACCTCCCAAGATGCTTC